>NC_140989.1:178174326-178506767 GCF_052327205.1 Somniosus microcephalus
GAGCGAGAGAGAGAGACCGGGGTGGAGAGCGAGAGAGAGACCGGGGGGAGAGCAGCGAGAGAGAGACCGGGGGGAGAGCAGACCGAGAGAGAGAGGACCGGGGGAGAGCGAGAGAGAGACCGGGGGGGAGAGCGAGAGAGAGACCGGGGAGCGAGAGACCGAGCGAGAGAGAGACCGGGGGGAGAGCGAGAGAGGAGACCGGGGGAGAGCGAGAGAGAGACCGGTGGAGAGCGAGAGAGAGACCGGGGGAGAGCGAGAGACGAGAGGAGACCGGGGGAGAGCGAGAGAGAGACCGGGGGGAGAGCGAGAGAGAGACCGGGGGGAGAGCGAGAGAGAGACCGGGGGAGAGCGAGAGAGAGACCGGGGGAGAGCGAGAGAGAGAGACCGGGGGAGAGCGAGAGAGAGACCGGGGGAGAGCGAGAGAGAGACCGGGGGAGAGCGAGAGAGAGACCGGGGGAGAGCGAGAGAGAGACCGGGGGAGAGAGCGAGAGAGAGACCGGGGGTGAGAGCGAGAGAGAGACCGGGGGAGAGCGAGAGAGAGACCGGGGGAGAGCGAGAGAGAGACCGGGGGAGAGCGAGAGAGAGACCGGGGGAGAGCGAGAGAGAGACCGGGGAGAGCGAGAGAGAGACCGGGGGAGAGCGAGAGAGAGAGACGGGGGAGAGCGAGAGAGAGACCGGGGGAGAGCGAGAGAGAGACCGGGGGAGAGCGAGAGAGAGACCGGGGGAGAGCGAGAGAGAGACCGGGGGGAGAGCGAGAGAGAGACCGGGGGAGAGCGAGAGAGAGACCGGGGGAAGAGCGAGAGAGAGACCGGGGAGAGAGCGGAGAGAGAGGACCGGGGGAGAGCGAGAGAGAGACCGGGGGAGAGCGAGAGAGAGACCGGGGGAGGAGCGAGAGAGAGACCGGGGGGAGAGCGAGAGAGAGACCGGGGGAGAGCGAGAGAGAGACCGGGGGAGAGCGAGAGAGAGACCGGGGGAGAGCGAGAGAGAGACCGGGGAGGAGAGCGAGAGAGAGACCGGGGGAGAGCGAGAGAGAGACCGGGGGAGAGCGAGAGAGAGGACCGGGAGGAGAGCGAGAGAGAGACCGGGGGAGAGCGAGAGAGAGACCGGGGGAGAGCGAGAGAGAGACCGGGGAGAGAGCGAGAGAGAGACCGGGGGAGAGCGAGAGAGAGACCGGGGGGAGAGCGAGAGAGAGACCGGGGGAGAGCGAGAGAGAGACCGGGGGAGAGCGAGAGAGAGAGACCGGGGGAGAGCGAGAGAGAGACCGGGGGAGAGCGAGAGAGAGACCGGGGAGAGAGCGAGAGAGAGACCGGGGGAGAGCGAGAGAGAGACCGGGGGAGAGCGAGGAGAGAGACCGGGGGGAGAGCTGAGAGAGAGACCGGGGGAGAGCGAGAGAGAGACCGGGGGAGAGCGAGAGAGAGACCGGGGGAGAAGAGCCGAGACGAGAGAGACCGGGGGAGAGCGGAGAGAGAGACCGGGGGGAGAGCGAGAGAGAGACCGGGGGAGGAGCGAGAGAGAGACCGGGGGAGAGCGAGAGAGAGAGACCGGGGGAGAGCGAGAGAGAGACCGGGGGAGAGCGAGAGAGAGACCGGGGGAGAGCGAGAGAGAGACCGGGGGAGAGAGAGCGAGAGAGAGACCGGGGGGAGAGCGAGAGAGAGAACCGGGGGAGAGCGAGAGAGAGACCGGGGGAGAGCGAGAGAGAGACCGGGGGAGAGCGAGAGAGAGACCGGGGGAGAGCGAGAGAGAGACCGGGGGAGAGCGAGAGAGAGAGACCGGGGGAGAGCGAGAGAGAGACCGGGGGAGAGCGAGAGAGAGACCGGGAGAGAGAGACCGAGAGCGAGAGAGAGACCGGGGGAGAGCGAGAGAGAGACCGGGGGAGAGCGAGAGAGAGACCGGGGGAGAGCGAGAGAGAGACCGGGGGAGAGCGAGAGAGAGACCGGGGGAGAGCGAGAGAGAGACCGGGGGAGAGCGAGAGAGAGACCGGGGGAGAGCGAGAGAGAGACCGGGGGAGAGCGAGAGAGAGACCGGGGGAGAGCGAGAGAGAGACCGGGGGAGAGCGAGAGAGAGACCGGGGGAGAGCGAGAGAGAGACCGGGGGAGAGCGAGAGAGAGACCGGGGAGAGCGAGAGGAGACGGGGAGAGCGAGAGAGAGACCGGGGAGAGCGAGAGAGAGACCGGGGGAGAGCGAGAGAGAGACGGGGGAGAGCGAGAGAGAGGACCGGGGGAGAGCGAGAGAGAGACCGGGGGGAGAGCGAGAGAGAGACCGGGGGAGAGCGAGAGAGAGACCGGGGGGAGAGCGAGAGAGAGACCGGGGGGAGAGCGAGAGAGAGACCGGGGAGAGCGAGAGAGAGAGACCGGGGAGAGAGCGAGAGAGAGACCGGGGGAGAGCGAGAGAGACCGGGGGAGAGCGAGAGAGAGACGGGGGAGAGCGAGAGAGAGACCGGGGGAGAGCGAGAGAGAGACCGGGGAGAGAGCGAGAGAGAGACCGGGGGAGAGCGAGAGGAGACCGGGGGAGAGCGAGAGGGAGACCGGGGGGAGAGCGAGAGGGAGACCGGGGGAGAGCGAGAGGGAGACCGGGGAGAGAGCGAGAGGGAGACCGGGGTGAGAGCGAGAGGGAGACCGGGGGAGAGCGAGAGGGAGACCGGGGGAGAGCGAGAGGGAGACGGGGAGAGCGAGAGGAGAGACCGGGGGAGAGCGAGAGGGAGACCGGGGGAGAGCGAGAGAGAGACCGGGGGAGAGCGAGAGAGAGACCGGGGGAGAGCGAGAGAGAGGACCGGGGGAGAGCGAGAGAGAGACCGGGGTGAGAGCGAGAGAGAGACCGGGGAGAGCGAGAGAGAGACGGGGAGCGCGAGAGAGAGACCGGGGGAGAGCGAGAGAGAGACCGGGGGAGAGCGAGAGAGAGACCGGGGAGAGCTGAGAGGAGAGACACGGGGGGAGAGCGAGAGAGAGGACCGGGGGAGAGCGAGAGGGAGACCGGGGGAGAGCGAGAGGGAGACCGGGGGAGAGAGAGAGAGAGAGACCGGGGGAGAGAGAGAGAGAGGACCGGGGGAGAGAGAGAGAGAGACTGGGGAGAGAGAGAGAGACTGGGGGAGAGCGAGAGAGAGACCGGGGGAGAGCGAGAGAGAGACCGGGGGGAGAGAGAGAGAGAGACCGGGGGAGAGCGAGAGAGAGACCGGGGGGAGAGCGAGAGAGAGAGACCGGGGGAGAGCGAGAGGAGAGACCGGGGGAGAGCGAGAGAGAGACCGGGGGAGAGCGAGAGAGAGACCGGGGGAGAGAGAGAGAGAGAGAGAGAGAGAGAGAGAGAGAGACTGGGGAGATGGGGAGGGAGAGCGAGACTGGAGGAGGGAGAGTCTGGAGGAGAGAGAGAGACTGGGAGATAGAGAGAGGGAGAGAGAGATAAGATATATATACACACACACACAGCACAACATGGCTTCCAGTAAGAACTGTACTGCACATGGCTTTATTATTATATCCATCAGTAGTCCACCAGGTGGTTCTATTACAGCTCCCAATTTCCCCCCTCCATGTATATGCAGACACACAAAACAATAAAGGAACAGGCTCCAAAATAAGAGAGTTAATAGTAGACACATTTTAAAAAATTTGGTACGATACTGAGTTTCACTTTCCTCAAATTACTTCATGGACTCTATGAAGTGTTTTAGAACTTAAAAGCCCTACAATTAATAGAGATTAATAAGATTGCTAATAATGTGCCAACCTACCAATTTTCTTTCTGCAGCTGTTATGATCCATTCCAATTGTCTACAGTTTGAGCCCACAAGAGAAGCTCAACAGATTTTACTGATTATTTCTGTGTATTGTGAACACATGCCTAATCAGCTTTTCAAAATACAGGTACACTATCCCTTATCCAAAAGCCTTGGGACCAGCTGAGTTTCGGTTTTCGGATTTCAGAAGGTATTATTATAAGACTGGGAAATTTGTATTTAATGTAAATTTTACAAGTTCAGGCTACCTCTTGCAACTGTTCCGTGTCTCATTCCCCTTCCTGCTTTTCTGGAAGCTGGATATCGGCTGATCCTACTAAGCTGGCCCGCAAATCAGGTCGGGGGGGGGAGAAAAGAATATTGGACGGGCCGCGGTTCAGGTCGGGGGGGGGGGGTGGGGTGGGGGGGGGGTGGTTGGGTCGGGTCGCGGGGGGGGGGGGGGGGGGAGGGGGGAAGAAAAGAATATCGGACGGGCCGCGGTTCAGGTCGGGGTGGGGGGGAGAAAAGAATATCGGACGGGCCGCTGCAGCTATCGGACGGGCCGCTGTATTGTTTGGTTCACTCTCCCGGTACCTCCTTCACACTGCCCGGCTCGGCCTGCAATCTCCTACCCAGGAGGGAACTCTGTGACCCTCTGCCCTGCTCAGCGTAAGTCGTGCGCCACCCTGGTCATGTCGTGCGCACAACTTACGCTGAACAAAAAACTTTTGGTTTTTAGAGGTTTTCAGAAGTTCGGATAAAGGATAGTCTGCCTGTATATACGTTTTAATTGCCTCAATCTGGTATGTCATGAGAAGAGTATAAAGGAAAATGAAATAGAACTCTCAACACAAATCCTGGTTAAGAGTACAATTCAACTTTATTAAAACAAAATTACATGTTACTGACCTTTGAAGCACAATTTCTTTTTTTTTAAAGTTTTATCATAATCTGCATTATTGATGCCCTACTGACAATTCAAGATGTGTCATGTTACACATTTACAACTCCATTTTCAGAAGCCATGATCTGGTAAATTTGTTCAACTAATACTAATTAACATTATACAATAGTGTTACAGGTTTTACGAGCACAGCCCAACTAAAGCATTTTTAAAGACGACACTGTTTAGATGTGGAAGTGAGGTTTGATATTTATTCTGGTTTAAAGCAATCACCCTGTAAATGAATGTCTCTGGTATACGAGTATAGGAACTGCAAAAACCAACACAGAAAATTTTCTTGCTGGGAAAATCTAGTATGAAAATATTGAAAGTTATATGTGGGTGAATTTCAGCAATGCAAGGTTTTGTGCACTTTCCTCCCAATCTCCACTTTTGATGCAGGGTTTCGGAAATCAAGGAACCAGAATAATTTTTTTTCTGGAGGAGGAAAGGGGGAGCTCACTAAAAGTCAGCAATGCACATGTAATAAAAGATGTTCTGGAGAGTGACTTCAAGAAAATGTGAATATATTTATGACAGACAATACAAGGAAAATATATAAAAAATATAAAATAAGTAGCTGAGTGTACTGGACATAGCAAAGACTATGGGCCCTGACAACATCCTGGCAGTACAGCTAAAGAACTGTGCACCAGAGCTAGCTGTTCCCATAGCCAAGCGATTCCAGTACAGTTATGACACTGGCATCTACCAATGTGGACATTTGCCCAGGTATGTCCAATCCATACCAAGAAAAACTAATTCAACCCATCAGCCTCATCCCAATCATCAGTAAAGTGATGGAAGGGCTTATCATCAATAGTGCCATCAAGCAACACCTACTCACCAATAACACGTTCAGCAATACTCTGTTCAGGTTTTGGCAGAAGCACTTGGTTCACACAGCCTTGATTCAGACGTGGACGCAAGAGCTGAATGCCAGAGGACAAGTAATACTACCAGCCTTCAACATCAAGGCAGCATTCGACCAAGCATGGGCCAAGGAGCCCTAGCGAAACTGAAGTAAATGTGGGTTAAAGGGAAAATCCTCCAATGACTGGAGTCACACCGGATGCAAAGGAACTGATAGTCATGGTGGTCGGGGGACCAGTAATCATAGCCCCTGGACATCACTGCCAGATGTTCCTCAGGAAACCGTCCTTGGCACATCCACCTTCAGCTGCTTCATTAATGACTTTCCCTCCATCAAAACATCAGGAGTGGGGCAGTTTGATGATGATTTCCACAGTGTTCAGCCCCATTCACCATTAATAATGTAGCAGCCCATACAGCCTACAACAGGCCTTGAATAACAGCTTGGGCTGACAAAAGGCAGGTAAACATTCTTGACAAATAAATGGCAGGTAAATGAGCATCTCGAACAAGAGAAAGCCCAGCTACCTCCCCTTGACCTTCAATGGCACCACCACCGCTGAGCGCCCCACCATTGACCAGAACTAGACTGGCCATATCATCATCATGGATGTTTAATTGGAGTCCCTGCCACTGGGCTCCATATTTACCCCCTCCACCACTAGTACATTGCGGCCACATAATGCAAAATCTACAGGATGAATTGCAGCAACTCACTAAAGTTATTTGGACAGCACCTCTTTCCCTTGCAACCTCTACCACCAAGTACAGCAGGATAGAGGCTGGGTACTCTGACGAGTGGCTCACCCACTTTCTGACCTCTCAAAGCTTCTCAACCATCTACAAGGCTGAAGTCAGAAAGTGATGAAACACTGTCCACTCCTGGATGGATGGATGCAGCTACAACAACACACAAGAAGCTCGACATCACCTAGTACAGAGCAGTTTGCCTCTCAGGCAACTATGAATGGGCAATGAATGTGGCCTTTCCCACGTCACCCACATCCAGAGAACAAATATATTAAAACAATTAGAGTGAGGGGTTTCTTGGTAGTTTTTAACAACTTAAACTTGCATAGAAACATAGAAGATAGGAGCAGGAGTAGGCCATTCGGCCCCTCGAGCCTGCTCCGCCATTCAATGAGATCATTGCTGATCATCCAAATTCAGTACCTTGTCCCTGCCTTCTCCCCATATCCCTTGATCCCTTTAGCCTTAAGAAATATATCCAACTCTTTCTTGAATATATTTAATGAACTGGCCTCCACCGCCCTCTGTGGCAGAGAATTCCACAGGTTCACCACTCTCTGGGTGAAGAAATTCCTCCTCATTTCAGTCCTAAATGGCTTACCCCTTATCCTTAGACTATGACCCCTGGTTCTGGACTCCCCGGCCATCCGAAACATCCTTCCTGCATCTAGTCTGTCCAGACCTGACAGAATTTTATAGGTTTCCATGAGATCCCCTCTCAATCTTCTAAACTCCAGTGAGTATAAGCCCAATCGACACAATCTCTCCTCATACGTCATTCCTGCCATCCCAGGTATCAGCCTGGTGAATCTTCGCTGCACTCCCTCCATGACAAGAACATTCTTCCTCAGGTAAGGTGACCAAAACTGCACACAATACTCAAGGTGCTGTCTCACCAAGGCCCTGTACAACTGCAGCAAGACATCCTTGTTCCTGTACTCGAACCCTCTTGCTACGAAGGCCAACATACCATTTGCCTTCTTAACCGCCTGCTGCACCTGCATGCTTACCTTCAGCGACTGGTGCACAATAACACCCAGGTCTCTTTGCACTTCCCCTTCTCCCAATCTATTGCCATTCAAATAATAATCTGCCTTCCTGTTTTTGCCACCAAAGTGGATAACCTCACATTTATCCACATTATAGTGCATTTGCCATGTTTCTGCCCAATCACCCAACCTGTCCAAATCGTACTGGAGTTTCACGACATCCTCCTCACAGCTTACCCTCCCACTCAGCTTTGTGTCGTCTGCAAATTTGGAGATATTACATCCAATTCCCTTGTCCAGATCATTAATATATACTGTGAACAGCTGGGGTCCTAGGACCGATCCTTGCGGTACCCCACTAGTCACTGCCTGCCACTCGGAAAACAACCCGTTTATTCCAACTCTTTGCTTTCTGTCCGCCAACCAGTTCTCTATCCAAGTCAATACCTTGCCCCCAATCCCATCTGCCTTAATTTTGCACGCTAATGCAAGGTATCTATGGGCCTCTGCAGCATTAAGACATGTTTATATTTATCATTGTAATCTTTAAGCCAAAAAAATGCTGGTTAGGGACAACCAAAACTTTTAAAGGTAGGAAGGATTTTTGCTCTCCAATCATTGTCAACACCTGAATAAAAAAGCATATGAAAATTAGATTATTACCAAAGTGTAAACCACAAAACAGATTAAAATACTAATTAAAATTATCGTAAGTGTGGAATGGGGTAAAAAATCTGAATGTACTACATACTAGAGTAGATAGTTTTAAAATAATGCATTTGCTTCAGATGATATAATCTACTGTAAAGTAATTCAGGTTTGCACTTTCAATTCTGGCAGTTCAGATGTTTGGCCTAGATTTTGCAGTCAGCGGCGAGGTGATGACGCTATGGCATCGCTTTCACCTCTCCCAACATTAATTTGAATCAGACACCAAGTCTAGGGGATTTCCAGCGTCCAGCAACAGTGATGTCATCAAGCTGGCTAAGCAGCCAATCACACTGAAAAATTCTCAGACAGCAAACCAGGAAGTAAAATGTACTGATTTTCCTTCACTTTTTTTTCCCCCACAAAGAGCAAAATAAAGAATGGGAAATACACATGGGATTAAGGTAGAAGCTGAAATATCAAACAAACTTTTAAAAAAATGTTAAAACGTATGGATTTTTTATTATATGGAAAAATTTGACATTCCACAAATATAAAATTAGTTTTTCAGGGCCAGAACGGTTGCTCAGCAGTAATTATGACTCAGTATGCAGTTAAGAACCCAGTTACACCTCATTCGACAAGGCTTAACTTTTTGGGGGGGTTTTAACAGTGATACTCCAGCGTAAAATAGGAAGTTTTCGTCAGTTCAGTGATTTCAATTGATTGCTGGCTCCGGGGAGTTCAACAGCGCGCCTGGTGGAGGAGCAGGGAATGACTGACCGCAACTTCTGGATTTCCAAATTGAACAGCGCATGTGCGTACTCCAGAAGTTGCTGTCAGATTCGCAGTTGCAATGATGGCGAATGCTGACAGTTTTGCCATCATTACAATCTCAAATTCCAGGCCATTGTATTTTATTGGATGTAATAATTGTCTGCTAGAAGTTGGAGGACCCATTTTTAAGTAAATATTTACTTTTTAGAGTTTTATTAAAATTATATTACTAATCAGAAAATGTTTATAGGTGAAGATGCAGTTATGCTGCACAAAAGGAACAGTGATTTGCTCAAATAATTATTGCAGGTATGAAGAGTTAATTTATATTAGCATTCAATCTGCGATTCTGAAGCTGATTAACAACCCTGCTCATGTTCCAACATTCTTGACATTGGTGTGATGATGGTACAATGCTATGCATTGAGCCAAGTTCACAAACTCTGGGACAGGAATCGCACACAAGAGGGATTTGTACTGCTGGTGTGAAATCCCCAGCTGCCAGCGGCTTCAATTTTGGTTCGAGCGCCATACAGAGCAAGATCCAAAAGAACTTGTACTCTAACTTTAGCCTTGCAGTGAAGTGGGGACCATTTCGCTTCAACACTAAAGTTGTAGTATAAAACCCTATGGGGGTGATTTTCCACGGATACTTTAGGCGCTAAAGAGCCTCTGAGGTGGTCAAGATGGGGTCTTGAGCTGTGTGATGAAATAACTCTGTGTTCTGGATTGTCTGTTGTTGTACTTGTTAATGTCTGTAATGTTTTACAGGTGTAACCACTAATGTTCCTCCTTAGCTCCGCCTTTATGGATCCTCCTGATTGGTGTAAGTCTTATTTATAAGAGCTGGGTTTTACTCATCAGGGCTGGGTCGGTGATGAATGATGGTTGCCCTGTGTTAACTTGATGTTCTGTTCTAACTTCATCAAAGCCCTGAGTTTGAAGCCTTGACCTGGACAGAGAGTCAAGGCAGGGACTGGGCCTGCTCATTCTCAGCCTTGCTGTCTGTGGAGAAGGTGAAGGAGAAGCCGAGTGGGAAGTGGTGGTCTCGAGATTGACCAGCCTGCAAGCCACCACTACCACTACCACCAACTTCAACTACTGAGGTGCCTGGAGAGGGAGGAAAGAGGAGGAGAGGAAGGCCAACTTCAACATCAACCAGGGGAAGAGGCCTTTTCCCATCACTGCCTCCCCAAATTGGCCTCCTTTTCAGGAGAGGGAGAGAGGGGAGAAACAACCACCGACCAACCTTTTGGAAGGAGGGAAGAATAAGAACATCTACAGGTGGGTGTTATTAGGTGCACTCTCCTAAAGACTTTGTTTTGTAGGTGGGGGGAGGAAAGAAGACAGAAGACAGAAGGCCGGAACACCAAGGGGTGTCTGTGTGTGGCGCTCTTGTAAAACACTAGGCCACACACACCACTATTAAACACCCCTTCCATTGCCTGCCCTGGGACAGCTGGAGCTGCCTAGGCGAAGTCAACAAGCCCATTGAACATCATTAAGACCTGGTGGAAAGGACTGAGCCTGGGCATTCTCCAGCTTTCCTGGGTGAAGACATCTTCTCCCCCACCCCCCACCGGAAGACCAACAACAGACTTTATTTTTTTCCATCGGAGAGTGCACCACTGCCGACACCCACCCACCCACCATCCAGAGTGGTGACCCTGCCCTTGCGGCCTCCCTCCTTCCCACACCCCCCCCTCTCTATCTCTCTCTCTGAGGCACCTCTATTTTATATATATTGATTGCCACTTGAGCAGAGGGGAGAAGGCCCCTCTCCCAATTTTAGTTAATAAGGGGAGAGGTGTGCCTTCAATTTAACAGCTCCCTCTGCTCAAGAGAGGACACCAAATAACCTGAGGCCATTAAACAACTTCAGGCCTGTGACTTGGGGTGAGTGTAGCTCTTCTTAAAAAAAAAAAAAAAAAACCACCCATAATGGCAACTACTTCATCGCCGGTGATGGGGCCAGCAAGGTCATATGCGGTGGTGGCAGCCACAGCCACGACTGCTCCCGCTGCCCCGTCACCTTTCAGATTAATCACTAAAAAGCTTGGGGTGAAGAGCTACACCCATCCCACAATGACTATTGAGGCATGTGTAAAGGCCATGGCTGGGGTTGTCGGCCCTTCAGCCATCCTCGCCGCCTCAAAAATGTACGGGAAGGCTGTGTTCTTCCTGGGTTCGGAGCGGGCGATGTCCCTGGCCGTCGCCAAGGGGCTCACCGTGGGCGGGACCTTCCTGCCGGTGGATCCTCTCGAGGCCACCGTGCGGAGGATCGTTATTTCCAACGTCCCGCCCTATATTCCTGGTGAGCTCTTCCTCCCCCACTTGCGCCAACTTGGGGAGGTGAGGTCGGGGATCACACCTATCCTGCCGGGAAGCCAGCCTTCGGCACGTCTTTATTCAGCTGGCGCAGGAGGAGGACACCGACTGGGCATTCGTCGTCCTCCACGGGGGGGACCGCCTATCGCGCTTTTTGGACGGCGGACGGTGTGCGGTGCCACGCCTGCAAGGAGGTGGGGCACATCTGGAAAAACTGCCCCGCCTCCAAGGCCGCTGGATCGTCTGGTGCGGCCGAGGCTGGCACCGCCGCCGCTCCTCTCCCCGGGTCTGGCCGCGCCCCCCGAACAACCGATGCGCGGTCGACGCTGGAGGCCGATGCCATCAAGGCCTCCGGCAAGGGGGAGGGAGCGCGTCCGGGCGGAAAAAAGGCGCGGAGAAAAACCAAACACCTCAGGGTGGGTCCCCCCGTGGAGAGCCGGCCCTTGAACCTGGAGCCCCTGACACCCGCGCTCATCGCGGAGTTGGTCGGGGCAGACGAGGGTGGGAGGGACCTCGTGCCCGAGCCTGTGGTCGCGACCGCCGAGGCGGAAACGTCCATACCTGTGGCCGGGCTCCGGCCCGAGGAACCCGACAAACCTGCTCCGCCGGAGGGAGCAGAGGAGGAGGCCTCTGCAGACATGGAGGGCTCCCTCCCTGCTAAAAAGGCGCGACCCCCCAGAGGAGGAGGAGGACCGGGAGGAGGAAGGTCCCTCCGACCTGGGGGAGTCGTCGCCCGCTGCGGGTACTGCGCCCCCCCCCCCCCCGCTGTCATCATCACCAGCGATCGGCAGGGGTCGCCTGTCCCTCGGGAGGCTGAGGCAGATGTGTCTGTCCGGCACGTGCCTCCCGGGGATGGGGATGAGACCCTGCCCGGGGGGGGGGGGGGGGGGGAGGGGGGAGGGGTCACGGAACAACCCGCGGCAGAAATTGAAACTGAAATTGATATTCTCTCGGTGCCGTTACCCCTCGCCGGGTCGGGCGGCCTGGGGTCTGGGTCGGGCGAGCTCGAGGAAAATGAGCTCACCCAATATGACCCGGACATTCCCCAGGGGCTGCTCGACCTGGTCGAGGGTTTAGTTGAAGGCACCCCTTCCGCTGAGTCGGAGGCTGGTGGCGTGGAGGGGGAGGGCCCCCTGACTGTGTCTCCGCCGCCGGACGTCCTAGAGGAATTTCCATTTGTTTACTCCCCGATTTCTCCGGGTGTTCTGGTGTCTGAGGCGGAGTGGGACTCCGAACCGCCGCCATCTTCTGGCCCGGCGCCCCCGGAGGAGCCCAGGGAGGAATCCTCTGCCACCGCTCCTGGGGGTGGGATCCGGGCAGAGGTGGGGCCGGCCGATGCGGCCAAGCCGTTCACTGCGCGACGGACGAGTCGGCCGCTGGTGGTGACCCCCCGGAGTAGGACGGGGACTCGGCGATGGGCGCGGAGAACGAGTTGGATTCCATCGCCGACGAGGCGATGGATGACCTCGTGCCCCTCACCGAGTCTCCCCTCATTCCCGTCAGGGAACTCCGGGATTTTGTGGCCGTGTGCCAGGGTCGTCAAAACAAGACCTGGCTGGCCCTCGCCAGGTGGTCGGAGCTGGCGCTGCTCATCGGGTCGGTCGGCGCCGCCAAGATCATGGGCGCGGACGCGAGCCCGCTCGAGCTGCGTCGGCTCAGGTCGTTCCTCACTGGGCTGCTGAGGGAGTGGCGGTCGACTAGCGGCCGCGCTCCCTCCTCCCGTTAAGTGTAGGTAAGAGGTTGCACTATGCTTCTGATATGAAGATAACCATAGCCAGCCTCAACATCAACGGCAGCAAGGAGGCTTGCCGCAGACTTAATAACCTTTCGGTCCTTCGGGACGGGAAGTATGCGGTGTGCTTCCTGCAAGAAACCCACACTGTTCCGGGAGACGAGGCCACGTGGCTCCTGGAGTGGCAAGGAGGGGTCAGCATGAGTCACCTCTCCAACGTTTCCAGTGGGGTGGCTATCTTGCTGGCCCCGCATTTTCAGCCGGAGATCTTGGGGGTCAAGGAGCAGGTGCTGGGCCGCTTGCTCCAGGTCACTGTTCGCCTGGGGGACGTGCCGCTCCATCTAGTGAACGTGTACACCCCTCAGGCCGGTGCGCAGCAAGGGCGCTTCTTTGAAGAAGTGTCCGCTTTTCTGGGCTCCATCGACGTGGGCGAGTGCATCATCCTCAGGGGGGGATTTTAACTGCACCCTCGAGGCGAGGGACCATCCGGGTCCCCCGCGATGCCCGGCGGCGATGGAGAAGTTGAGGGACCTGGTCGGGTCCTTCGACTTGGTGGACGTCTGGCGGAATCTTCATCCCGACTCCAGCGCCTTCACTAGCGTGAGGTCTGGAGGAGGAGGGTCCAGAATCGACCGCCTCTACATTTCCCGGGCGTACGTCTCCTGCATTCCGGCGGCTTCCATGCGGCCGGTGCCATGCACTGACCACCACCTGGTGTGGGCGGAGCTCATTCCGCTGCGCGCGGAGGGGTCCGCGTACTGGCATTTTAACAACCTGCTGCTGGAGGACGCGCGGTTCCAGGATTCGTTTCGTCGGTTCTGGGCCGACTGGAGAAGGAAGCAGGGGGGCTTCCCCTCCTTGAGGCTATGGTGGGACGTGGGCAAGGCTCACGTCCGTCTCTTCTGTCAGGAGTACGCGAAGGGGTCGACCAAGAGGCGGGAGGCCCGGGTCGGGTGGTTGGAGAAGGAGCTGCTCGACCTGGAGTCCCGTCTCGGTCAAGTCGTCGAGGACCCGGCCCTGCGGAAGGTGTACGAAGAGAAGAAGGGCGCGCTGAAGGACCTGCAGCTCGTCGGGTCCCGAGGTGCGTTTGTGAGGTCGCGGATCCAGTTCCTGCGGGACCTGGACCGCGGCTGCCCCTTCTTCTACTCACTGGAAAAAAGACTGGGGGTCCGTAAGCAGCTCTTGGGGCTGCTGGCCGACGATGGATCTCTGGTCTCGGATCCGGAGGGAATCAGCGCGGAGGCCCGCGCCTATTACAGGGCTCTGTTCTCTCCGGATCTGTCCAGCGAGGATGTGCGCAGAGTTTTGTGGGAGGACCTGCCGAAGGTTGGCCTGGAGGGCGCCGAAAAATTGGACGCTCCGGAGGCTGGAGGAGCTGACCGGCGCCCTCCGCCAGCTCTCCAGGGGAAAGTCCCCGGGGCTGGACGGGCTGACAGTGGAGTTCCACAGGGCAATCTGGGACGTCTTGGGGGGCGACTACGCGCGGGTTCTGGGGGAAAGTTTGGCGACCGGGGAGATGCCCCTCTCTTGGCGCAGGGCGGTTATTGTCCTGCTGCCTAAGAAGGGCGATCTCTGCCTCCTTAAGAACTGGTGCCCGGTCTCCCTCCTCAGCATGGACTATAAAATTTTTGCCAGGGCCATGTCTGCTCGCCTTGGCGCCATGCTGGCCCACATGATCCACCCCGACCAGTCCTACACGGTTCCAGGCCGGACCATCCACGATAACATCCATCTGGTCCGGGACCTGGTCCACCATTCCCAGAGGGCTGGTCTGTCGGTCGCCTTCCTTTCCCTGGATCAGGAGAAGGCGTTCGACAGGGTAGAGCACGAGTATCTCTTCGGGACTCAGCGGTTCGGGACACATTTTGTCACCCGGATCCGACTTCTGTACGCTGCCGCAGAGTGTCTGATTAAAGTTAACGGGTCCTTGACGGCGCCCCTTCGCTTCGGGAGGGGGGTGCGTCAGGGATGCCCCATGTCCGGTCAGTTATACGCCGTTTGCGTAGAGCCTTTCCTGCGCCTCTTGCGGAAGAGGTTGACGGGACTGGCTCTGCAAGGGCCGGGCATGGAGGTGGTCCTCTCGGCTTACGCCGATGACGTGCTCATGGTCACGGATCCCGCTGACTTGCGGAGGATGCGGGAATGCCAGCAGATTTACTCGGACGCATCCTCCGCCAAGATCAACTGGAAGAAATGTTCCGGACTCCTGGTGGGTCAGTGGCGGGTGGACTCCCTGCCTGAGTTCAGGCCCTTCGCCTGGAGTACCACGCACCTCCTCTACTTGGGAGTCTACCTTAGCCCTGCCAAGGACGCCTGGCCGGCAAACTGGCAAGAGTTGGAGGCCAAAGTCACCACTCGCTTAGGACGCTAGACAGGACTGCTCAGAGTGTTGTCCTACAGGGGTTGAGCGCTGGTCATAAACCGGCTGGTGGCCGCCATGTTGTGGTACCGGTTGGTCACTTTGATCCCTCCCCCTGCGTTTGTCGCCAAGATGCAGAAGAAGCTCATCGACTTCTTCTGGGGCAAAAGGAAGCACTGGGTCTCTGCCGCGGTTCGGAGTCTCCCGCTTAGGGAGGGCGGTCAGGCGCTGGTGTGCCATCGCACCCAGGCTGCGACTTTTCGTCTTCAGATGCTGCAGTGTTACCTGTACGTCGAGAATGCTCCGAGATGTGCGCTGGCGTTGTATTTTTTCTGCCAGCTGCATAGCCTCAATTACGACATGCAGCTCCCGTTTGTGAAAGTGGGCGGCACGCATGCCAGCCT
The DNA here is from genome assembly GCF_052327205.1 of Somniosus microcephalus. NCBI lineage: Eukaryota > Metazoa > Chordata > Chondrichthyes > Squaliformes > Somniosidae > Somniosus > Somniosus microcephalus. Next base: position 178,189,839 of record NC_140989.1, read on the forward strand.
GCGGGAGCTGCCTGTCTTCTACCAGGAACTGCTATGGGTTTGGAACTACGTCGCTTCCAGGCGCAGCTCTCCCATCAGGAATGGCGGCTATCCTTCAGGAGCGGCGGCTATCCTTCAGGAGCCGCTGCTCAGGAATCCGCACCTCCACGTCCGCGGTTTCGGGTGGCTGGCGGAGCGCAGGGCTGTGCCTAGCAAGGTGACGAGTCGGGGACCTGCTCAATGGCGGAGGAGCAGGCTGGATGGCGCCGAAGGAGTTGGCGCGGCGCATGTCTTGGGCCAACGTCCAGCTCGCGGTCAATGCCATCGAGTCGATGAAAGCGACACTGCGCCCCGGCGCCACAAGGTGTATCGAGGTGGCTCAAGCGCGTGGGGCGATCCTGCCCGAGCTTTCCCCCGTTCGGACGGAATTCCTCATCGACGCCCGGCCCCGAAACTCCCCTCGGGAGCCGGCGCCTCACAACTTGAGCCGTCTCGAGGAAATACCCTCCGTGCCTTTTCATTCCGCACGGAGGTGTTTCCTGTACGGGCTGCTCCTGCACACTCTCCACTTTGCCATCTTCGCCTGCCGTCCGGACACGCCTTGGCATGCCGTCTTGCCTTCCGGCGGAGGTCCCCAATGGAGGGCTCTCTATGCGGGAGTCTTCCCTTGTTCTATTGAGGACTTGATCTGGAGGGTGTTGCACGGAGCAGTCCCGTGCAATATATTTTTAAGTAGGTTCACGGACTCCCAGGCCGCTTGTCTTTTCTGCGGCCTGGAGGAGTCCGTGTTTCATATATACACGGAGTGTGAGAGGTTGCAGCCACTCTTCCATTATTTGAAGGGGCTGCTCCTCGATTTTTGGTTGCGCTTCAGTCCCACGCTCTTGATCTACGGTCACCCGGTGCGGAGGGGAGCGGGCAGGTTGGAGGACCTCCTTGTGGGTCTGCTCCTGGCTAAAAAAAGCCATCAATTGGTCCAGGCAGCGGGCGGTTGAGGGGGTCGTCCAGCCAGATTGCCTCCCTCTCTTCCGCGGCCATGTTCACGCCCGGGTGGCCCTGGAGATGGAGCACGCGGTGTCCGCCGGCTCGCTCGAGTACTTCCGCGACCGGTGGGTGCCACAGGGACTGGAGTGCATAATTGATTTGGACAACCAAATTTTAATTTGATTTGTTAAGGTTTATTTGAAGTTTAATTAGTTACAGTCTATTTGTTTATGTTTGGTTCAACCAAAAGAGCGCCTTTATGGATCCTCCTGATTGGTGTGAGTCTTATTTATAAAGAGCTGGGTTTTACTCAAAGGGCTGGGTCAGTGATGAATGATGGTTGCCCTGTGTTAACTTGATGCCAAGATTCTTACTTAATAAAAGCCTTTAGTTTTAAGTTGTAACCTCATGGATTCAGGCAGTTATTTGGCACATCAATTTTATTAAGTAACAACTTTGGAAGATGGATCGATTTTTGAAACCAGAGCGTCTGGATATCGATCCCCATTCGGCAGATGCATCGAAGAAATTTACGCATTGGCTTCGATGTTTTGAACACTTCATCGCATCGATCGATCCGACAGTTAACAAGTTGGGTCTTTTAACCAACTTGGTAAGTCATCAAACTTACTCTATATTTGAAGATATTACTATGTATGAAGAGGCCCTTGCAGCTCTTCAGGCCCAGTACCTTATGTCGGTTAATGAAGTCTACGCCAGGTATCTTTTGTCTACTCGCAGTCAATTACCCGAGGAATCCCTGGCTGATTTTCTGCAGGATCTTAAGGCTTTGGCTAAGGATTGTAACTACAAGGCTGTCTCTGCCATATTGTATCAGGAAGAAGCCATCCGTGATTCTTTCATATCTGGCCTTCGATCTAATTATATTAGACAGAGACTCGAGAATGACTCGTTAGTTGTTACGGCTCGATCGTTAGATGTAGCCCAGAAGAATTTAGAAGTGTATGCATCAGCCCATGCGTCTCTCTCAGCCTTGTGTGTTCCGAGTATGGAGGCATCCATAACGCCAATAGAGCCTCCACTTAATCCTACTGTTGCGGCTGTACCCCATGGGTCTAAGTGTTATTTTTGTGGCCAATCTAAACACTCCAGGCAAAGATGCCCAGCCAGAGATGCTACTTGTTTTAAATGTAAGAAACGGGGACATTTTAGTAAAGTGTGTAAGGGTAATCCTGTACCCGATGTCTTCTCTGCTGCTGCCTATCGTTTTATTCTAGCCTCGGTTACGGTTAACCAGACCATACCGTGTTCCTTGTCCATCATAGATTTCGACATCAAGATTAATGGTCGTCCTACTGGGTGTCTGATAGACTGTGGTAGTACTGAAAGTTTTATACATCCCAACCTTGTTAGCTCCTGTTTATTGAAAGTGTATCCTACTCGAAGTGAAATTGTGATGGCGTCCAAGTCCCTTACTTCGGAGGTAATTGGATATTGTAAAGTCACATTGACCGTTAAGGATATGGAGTATAAGGTCTTTAAACTCCTTATATTACCTCAGTTGTGTGTGAACTTAATTTTAGGCTTGGACTTCCAGTGTCAGCATGAGAGCATTACCCTTAAGTATGGTGGGTCTCAGCCTCCACTCACAGTCTGCAGCCTTTCTACTTTAAAAGTAAGTCCGCCTTCTTTGTTCATGAACCTTGCTCCTAACTGTAGACCTATAGCGACTAAGAGTCGACGGTATAGTTCAGAAGATAAAACATTTATAAAAGAGGAAGTGGAAAGGCTTCAACGGGAGGGAATCATCGAACACAGTAATAGCCCGTGGCGTGCCCAGGTGGTGGTGGTTAAAATTAATGAAAAGAAAAGACTTGTGGTCGATTATAGCCAGACTATAAACTTGTATACCCAATTGGACGCCTATCCTTTGCCTCGTTTTTCTGAGATGGTGAACCAGATAGCTCAGTATCGTGTGTTCTCCACCATTGATTTAAAGTCTGCTTACCATCAACTTCCTATTAAAATAGAAGACCGAGCTTATACGGCCTTCGAAGCTAATGGGCGCCTGTGCCAATTCCTTAGGGTGCCCTTTGGAGTGACAAATGGGGTATCCGTCTTCCAACGGGAGATGGATCGTATGGTGGATGAATACGCGTTGGAAGCAACATTCCCGTACCTGGACAATGTTACTATCTGTGGGCGTGACCAACGGGGGCATGATCAGAATCTCGAAGTTCCTAGAGACGGCAAACCTGACCTACAACAAAAACAAGTGTACCTTCAATACTACATGTTTGTGTATTCTTGGTTGCGTTGTGGAGAATGGGGTAATCGGGCCGGATCCTGAAAGATTACGCCCATTTAAGGAATTACCTTTACCTCACACTGTAAAAGCTTTAAGGTGGTGTCTGGGATTCTTTTCGTACTATGCCCAGTGGGTGGCTAGTTACTCAGATAAAGTCAGACCTCTTATTAAGTCGGCGTCTTTTCCGCTATCGGCGGAAGCTCAGGAGGCTTTCTGTAATATCAAACGGGACATTGAGAAGGCAGTGGTATGTGCTGTGGATGAGAAGATCCCTTTTCAAGTGGAAAGTGATGCATCTGATTTTGCGTTGGCAGCAACTCTTAACCAAGCTGGTAGACCAGTAGCTTTCTTCTCTCGTACATTGCAAGGACCAGAAGTTCGACATTCTTCAGTGGAAAAGGAGGCGCAGGCGATTATCGAAGCAGTCAGGTATTGGAGACATTATCTCGCTGGCCGACGTTTTACGCTTATTACTGACCAGTGATCTGTGGCCTTTATGTTCAATACTAAGCAGAGAGGCAAGATCAAAAATGATAAGATTTTAAGATGGCGAATAGAACTGTCAACATATGACTATGATATTCAGTACAGGCCTGGAGTATTTAATGAGCCATCGGATGCTTTGTCACGAGGAGTATGTGCTAGTCTAGGTATAGATAAGCTTTAAAGTCTCCACGATGCACTCTGCCACCCTGGGGTTACTAGAATGAACCACTTCACTAAGTCCCACAATCTACCCTACTCTATTGAGGAGGTCCGGCCAATGACTAGAACCTGTCGTGCTTGTGCTGAATGCAAACCCCGCTTCTATAAGCCGTCTGAGCCAGCTCATCTTATTAAAGCAACTTGACCATTTGAGTCTCGATTTTAAAGGTCCCCTTCCATCAAGCGACCGTAATGTCTATTTTCTTAATATTATAGACGAGTACTCTCGGTTCCCTTTTGTTATCCCCTGGCCGGATGTGACCAGTGCTGTTGTAATTAAATGCCTCTGCCAACTGTTCTTTGTTTGGCATGCCTAACTATATACATAGGTGATAGGGGTTCTTCCTTTGAGTGAAGAATTGCGACAGTTTTGCTATCGAAAGGAATTGCAACGGAGTAGAACTACCAGCTATAACCCTCGTGGTAATGGGCAGGTCGAGAAAGAAAATGCGACAGTGTGGAAGGCTATCGTATTGTCTCTGAAGTCGCGAGGCCTGCCGACCTCTCACTGGCAGGATGTCCTGCCAGACGTGCTGCATTCCACAAGGTCTCTTTTGTGTACAGCGACGAATGCCACCCCTCATGAAAGGATGTTTAGCTTTCCAAGGAAAGCTACTAATGGAGTATCGTTACCCACATGGTTGACGACCACAGGCCCTGTGCTGTTGCGCAGACATGAGGGGCCACAAGACTGATCCACTGGTGGAGGAAGTACAACTCCTTCATGCTAATCCCCAGTATGCGTACATTCAATATCCAGATGGGCGAGAGGATACGGTCTCTATTAAAGATCTTGCACCTGCTGGAGCTCAGAGTTCAACTCAGTAGAGTTTTCAATCGTGGTATTGGACTTTCAGAGACACAAACCCTCAGTGTGGAAAACACTGATGATTCTGGGAATTCGGATGAACCGGAGTTGGTACTCCGGGAGGAGCCTCGGCAAGAGTTACGTCATTCCCAGAGGACTATCAGACATCCTGACAGACTGAATCTATAGCAGGGGGTGAATGTGATGAAATAACTGTTCTGGATTGTCTGTTGTTGTACTTGTTAATGTCTGTAATTTTTACAGGTGTAACCACTAATGTTCCTCCTTAGCTCCGCCTTTATGGATCCTCCTGATTGGTGCGAGTCTTATTTATAAGAGCTGGGATTTACTCATAAGGGCTGGGTCGGTGATAATGTGATGCCATGATTCTTACTTAATAAAAGCCTTTAGTTTTAAGTTCTAACCTCATGGATTCAGGCAGTTATTTGGCACATCAAGCTGCAACGATGGTTTAGCCCGCATTTAGTGCAAGACATCATCTTGGTAAAGGAGTTGAAACGGCCGAGGATCGTTAAGGCTCTGATTGACAATTAAATTGCCTGCTAGCGCACATTAAAGAGGCTGTACGGCATTTTGCTGGCTAGCGTTGCAATTAACAACCTCTCCCAAGAGCGACCAGCTGAACAGGAGTAAACAAGTCATTGCTGAGGATTTCTAGTGCTACTTAAATCCCTGCTTAGCTTTCACTGTTCACGTGCTGCTGAGATGGACTGCTTTTGAAGACGACTCTTGTGACACATCGGGAGACTTTCTGGGACACTTTGTCAAGATTTCACCAAAACTTTATCAACATTTTTCCTGGAAATTCTGAGGACTTCACCTAAAGAGAGCGAGTGCTGTGCTACTGTACCTTATAGGAGTCACCAAGCAAAAGGGTGTACTTGGTTGTGGGGGTCTTGTTAGGGGTCCCCCCTTGGTCTGGAGGAGAAATGGAAGGAGATGAGGCCAGACAGAGCAGCACCAGCTGCTGGAGGAGAGAGGGAGAGGAGGACAGGAGGGCAAGGTAGACTCCTTTCCCTCCTGTGGGTACAGGACAGCCTTCCTCCTCTGGACCTCCTCCACCAGGACCTTCAGTGCCACATCCAAGAACCTGCGCGGCCTCTCACGCCATCCCGAAACATTGTCAGCCAGCGTACTCCACACCTTCAGTGGAAATGGGTGCGTGGAGACTACATACACCGATCCATGAAAATTGCTTCTAATCAGCACTTAAGTGCTAAACCGGCAGGTATCTGTTTTAGCACCTCCAGGCACATTTAAATCATGGCAATCATCAACTAGCCCCAAAATTGTGGGCTAAAACCAGACTTCCAAACAGGCGTGTCTTAGCACAGCATGCACTTAGCGCCCGTTTTCACCCTTTCACCACAACTTTTATACTTATACTCCACAACTCTTAACCTTTCATAATTACTCTGGCTACATTCATAATCATAGAATGATACAGCACAAAAGGAGGCCATTTGGCCCATGCCTGTGCCGGCTCCCCTGGTCTTTCCCCATAGCCCTGCAAATGTTTTCCTTTCAAGTATTTATCCAATTCTCTTTTGAAAGTTACTTTTGATCTGCTTCCACCACACTTTCAGGCAGTGCATTCCAGATCACAACAACTCGCTGTGTAAAAAAAATTTCCTCATGTCGCCTCTGGTTCTTTTACCAATCATCCTAAATCTGTGTTCTGTGGTTACCAACCCTTCTGCCACTGGAAACAGTTTCTCCTTATTTACTCGATCAAAACAAGTCATGATTTTGAACACCTCGATCAAATCTCTTCTTAACCTTCTCTGCTCCAAGGAGAACAATCCGGTCTCTCTACATAACTGAAGTCCCCTATCCCTGGTACTACTCGAGTAAATCTCTTCTGCACCCTCTCTAAGGCCTTGACACCCTTCCTAAAGTGTGTTACCCATAATTGAACACAATACTCCAGCTGAGGCCTAACCAGTGTTTTATAAAGGTTTAGCATAACTTCCTTGCTTTTGCACTCTATGGGCTGGATTTTCATTGAGGAGTCGGGTAGGAGGCGGGACTACAACTTTCGGGGTTGTAGTCCCGCCTCCATCGAGTTGTAGCCAACCCACGCGATTTTGACTTGATTGACCTTGTTGAGCCCACCCAGCGGGCTCAGCAGGCCAATTAAGGGCCACCCGGCAACAGGTGACGTCACAGATTGATAGTTCATCTGTCAAGACCTTTTGACAGATTAAATATTGGCGTTTCACAGCTGTTTGAAGCCGTCAAACACTGACAATCTGTATTCTAAGTTAATTCCTTCCTCTCAGGATGATTTAGAGATCCCCCTGGAACAGAAAGCTGAATGCTGCAATTTTTGACAGCTTGCAGCCATTCTGCTTTCTGTGCCGGTGAGATGAGGCACTCCCGAGACCTGAAGGAAGGAAGGCTGTAAAGGTATGTAAAACTTCTTTACACACACCAAACACACTTACCTTTGTACTTATGCACCCATCACTCACCTGAACACCGGACATCTCGACCCCTCCAAGCCCTTCATCCTGATGGTCCGCCTCCTCTAACTTGGCGTGGTTTGGAGCCGTCGGGAATCCCACACTTCAACATTAAAAATAGGGATTAGGCTAAAAACTGTGTTAACAGGCAGTTAATTGGCACGAATCCCCTTCCCACCTCGGAGACGGGTCCCAGTGCGGGGCGGGTACCCGCCTCCTTTGAAACTGGCATGGAGGTGGGTTGGGGGTGGGATGGGGTCGGGACCCCCCATTTCGGGATTTTAACCCCCCACACGCCTCCAAGGCCCAATGAAAATCATGCCCTATGCCTCTTAATAAAACCTAGGATCTCCTCTGCTTTTATTTTTAAACAGCCTTCTCAACTTGTCCTGCCACCTTCAAAGATTTGGGTACATACACCACCAGGTCTCTGTTTCTGTACCCCTTTTAACATTGTACCATTTAGTTCATATTGCCTCTCCTCATTCTTCCTACCAAAATGTATTACTTCAGACTTCTCTGCATTAAATTTCATCCACTACGAGTCTGCCCATTTTACCAGTCTATGTCCTCCTGAAGTCTGTTACTATGCTCCTCATTGTTTACTACATTTCTGAGTCTCGTATTATCTGCAAACTTTGAAATGATGCCCTATATACCCAAGCCCAGGTCATTAACATACATCAAAAAGATCAGTGGTCCTAGTACCGACCCCTGGGGAACACCACTGTATACTTTCCTCCAATCTGAAAAACAAAGGTTCACCACTACTCTCTGCTTTCTATCCCTTAGGCAATTTTGTATCCTTGCTGCCACTGTCCCTTTAATCCCATGGACTTTAATTTTGCTAACAAGTCTATTATGTGGTATTTTGTCAAATGCCTTTTGAAAGTATACACACACACATCAACTGCATTACCCTCATCAACCCTTTCAGTTACTTCGCCATATAGAATCTTTTTGTAGGGTTTGTTTTATAAAAACAGTATTTTGCGCTACAGTAAGAGTTTCAAGTAAAAACCCTTCAGTAGAACTCAGCAGTTATAAGTAACCAGTGTAATCACTTAATACTTTAGTAAAGCGTAATGTAGGGTGTGTCAATTTGTTGTACTATGTTCACTTGAACTGTGAAGAACATCCAGCATTACAATTTGATTAGACATTTGATAAACATGTCCTTCCAGACTTGGGTAATGTCTACAGAGACAGCATTTTGAATTATGTAACACCAAGGTGAAGAATTTCTAATCATCTAGATTTTCCACTTTGGTGGGAACAATTTCAAGTGATAAATAAGACTATTACATAAAAACGTATTGGCTTAAGAACAATCTTGTTAAAGCATATTGGTACTAATAACTAAGCAAGTCTAGTAACAATACTGTAGGTTCTTATACAAGAACTCCCAACTGGAAGAAGTGTTCAGAGTTTCAGCTTTGCTTTCAAAAAATTGTCAGTTATATTTATTCAGTGCATGCTATCATGGTCATCTTTTATAGATAATGTCAGTGTTGTATCTTAGCCAGCCTAGCAGGAGATCCATTCCTCAGCGTTCAGTTACTGTTGACAGGATCTGTAGCTATGAAAACCCAAGCTATCAGTAACCCAGTTTAAAACTGTCAACAAGATGTTGATGTTCAAATGTTACATTATCTAGGTTGAATTCAGATTATACACCATTTGTTGTATGATCTACTGTAAACCTACTGTTTTGAAGGGGTCCTTATTTAACATTACCTGTATTATGAAACAATGACAGAATCTTTCTACAGGAAAGTCAATTTCCAAAGATAAAGGGGTCAGTATTTCAGCTGAAAGAAATACAACACAAAAGTGAAGGATGGAGCACAAAAATACACACCTTAGACATGAACAAAGACGTCAATGGCCCAGAAATTCGGGTCTCCACGGGTGAGTACGCATGGGGTACTCACCCGTAGGCCCAATGGAAGTGCCGGTTTCCTGCATGCACTGCACATGTGCGGCAAACCGGCACTTCCGTTCCTCTGAACGAAGAGGTTTAGAGGTCAAACGCGTGCGCAGGAGGGGCTGTGCGTGCGCATTGAACTTTGTTTTTTTTTATATACAGGTTTTCCCGGGAGGGTAAGTCTGCAGAAGTTAGACATGTAAAAAGCAGGCCATTAAAATTAAAACATTTTTTCCACAGGTTTATTATTTTTAAATACTTTAAAGCAAGGTAAGTTTATTTTTAGCCCCGTTAGAAAATTAAAAAATTTAAAATTGTTTAAAATAGTTATTTAATGTAATTTATAGTTTATGTAAAAAGTGTTTTTTTAAAATTCATTTGAAGATTTAGTGATGTTTTGTAAGAAGGGGCCCGTAGTATTTCTAAGTTTGACAGCACTTCCTGTCAGACTTATGAATGGAGCATTCCCTGCTCCGATTGGCTCTCCATGGCCCACATCGAACTAACTGCACCCCTGGGATACGCAAGCACTGCGCGCCAGCAGCTGGAATTCCACAGGGGCCCACAGCTCAACGGCCATGCGCTTGCACCCAAGGGAAGCCCCCGACCCGAATTTCTGGAACATTAACTTAAAAAGCTTGGAGGTGAGATAGGGAAGGAACAGATTACAGAATTAATCAAGGTCTTTAGTGAACGTGGGATCCCAGAATATTGGTCTGTTGATCACAGATCTAAAATTCTAGCTTTTCCAATTTCCTCTTTTTAACTTTGATAATCAAATTTAAAAAGAATTAAATACATAACAAACCCAAAATAAAGGCCTATTAATTTGATATTCATGGACCAACTCCCATTCATTTCAGGCAACTCTAAAAATCAGACAGCTGGATTTAGCATGCTATTGGATCCCAGAAGTAATTACAGAAGCAACTCTTTCACCCTAGGGACTTGTAATATTGGAGAAATCATGATCATGATGGAATTTAGCCTGATCAGATTGGAAAATGACACAGTAAAAGTGAGCAAAAAAATTTAATTATTTTAGACTACAGTTGACTTCCAAACCTTTATAAATTAATTTTAAAATTGGTCAAATTCAAGGTCTCTACGGGAATGAGTTAAGTTAGTGTATTATATAATGCAACCAAATAAACTTTTGACCCACAAATTTAAACTGAGATGCCACATTTCAATTCTATTTGAAGTAATACAACTATATAGCATTCTCGCACATTCTTTAACTTGTGGTAGATTTTACATTCATTTTGAATCTCATTCTAAAATGAAAATAGCACACAATATTTACATTTGTATGTTAATTATGAATGCAGTTAAATGCCTCCAGGGTTTGGATAGGTCCCAATTTTCATTAGTTGCCTTATTCTTTCTTCCCTCCTCTTCATTCAGCACAATGCTTCATTAGGTAATCAAATTGCAATGAATACAGATTCCAATAGAGCCAAGTGTGGAGAATTCAAGTATAAATTTACTACAGCACAGATGAGCAGAAAGGTTACCCATTAAAAGGTTTGAGGCTAATTTAAGGATCCCAGAGGATAATCTGAAAGAGGTAGTGAAGTAGTGGTAGAATATCTAATCTATTGCCTTAAAGTTATGCACTGCTCAAGTTAGTGCATCAACTATTACTTTTCAAAACAATGCAGAAGTTACATTCCAGGTGAAGATCCTTCTACTTGCACCAAGAAATTCCAAATGGAAGGCAATTCTAGTGAGGAAATGAATAACTGTTGAAGTAGATCATGATTACAGACAGTCTAACTACAGGCAAAAGAGAACATGTGGAAGATGACAAATTACATTTCTCAAACATTTTTAACATGCAGAAATATTGGAGCATGGAATTCAGAGTCCATATTTAGAAACATTAAGCACTACTATAAACTTTTGAAAAAGTAGTACGTGAATGATAGCATACATTGGTAGCCAATGCAAATGGATGCTTCCATACATAAAGTCCTACTCTAATTAGCATGTGGAATATAAAGGGTTATATATTTCCTTCCAATCACCCAACCATGAGCGTACTTCACCAATGCTAAATCATTGGCAGTTTCAAATTTCCTTACTCTCCACTGAGACTCTGGCCCTTGCAGAGCACTTTAGTGGCCACCAACTGCAGCAACTACTCCCGTCCAATTCATCATAGTCACCCTTCTCTGACATTCCACAAGCTTGCCACAATGATGAATTACTCCGTTACTCACCCTACGCTAATCCATGGCTGACGCAAGTGTATATTTCTGACTGTAGACACTTAGCATTGTTAAAATTCAACACAACCAGCAACAACTGTGGGCATTAAACTGATCAAAACAAGTTCGTTTTATTTATGAAAACTATTACCTTAATACAGTTAGCAAATCAATAGCTGCATTTGCAATTTTTATTTAGGTAGCTATTTATGTAATACAAAAGTATCCATTCCTTCCTTTAACATCACAGGAAGCAACAGAAGAGTTCCACCAAATAAACAATCTTAACTGTACCCGCCTATGTAAAACAAAAGTAGAGGAAGCTGGATTTCTATAAATCTTAGGACTTTTCTTTATATAAAACCAAAAATTTTACAGTAAAATATTTATCTAAGCCCCAGCCATTGCAATGCTGTCACTGTCAGCCTTGCATTGTTTAATATTTTGAATACATCCTTTTGTGCAATAACTGTTTATAAATGACATACTTCAAGTGAACTGAACCATCATCTCTTCCCTCCTCAAAAGGTGATTGGAGGTGGAAGTAATCTGTATCCTAATTTACTGTTGCATCATAATTGCTACCTTTACTTGCCATTCAATACAAGCCCTTACAATCCCTGTAATACCAGAGGATGACAGATTACACATTAATATAAAGCACCAGTTGATGTTGTACACAATTAAGAAGGTACAAGATCTGCTTTGGCAATCAACTCCATGCGACTGCTAGTCTCTGGTGAGACAATGAAATGTGTCTCTTAAATGCCCTGTCACATCTGGAAAATTAAATTCAAAATTTGATTTGGGAACAAGAGATGGGACTAAATTTCTACTGCTGATTTACCCTTCCTCCTCCCAGAAATACAGAATGCATTTTGATTTTAGAAAATAGCACCCAATACAGCAGTGCCAAACTGTTGGGCTTTGTTACATCATTGAGGATGATATTATAACAAGAGGAAGAATGTTGCAAAATGCATCAGCCCTGAAGGAGAACCTGAATGATGTTTCAATAAAGACAGAGTCACTGAGCGAGGGCATTTCATTATTCCACACTCCCCTTAGCAAAGCACATTTTCGAAGAAGTGTAGTGAAGCCCAGTGGTTCCTGTGCCAAACTCCTGCCGCACTTCAATCAGTTTGAGCTGCCGGCCTAGTCAGGTAGTTAGCATAACACAGACCACTGCTGTCAGCTTCAGAGCATGGAGAAAACAAAATTAATTATAATCCAATTATGAGGAATTTGTAAAAAAAATTACATTTAAAAAAAATGTGTAAAAGTTGCATGTCTGGCGATTGTCCAACATGTCAAAGGCACAGAAACATGCCTAATGTATCTACAAGGCATACTGACTGGCTCACATTTCATTCTCATTAAAAAGCAACCACACGGTGTAAAAAATTGATATTGATTAACAAAGAACCAATCACATCCCTAAAAAGAAATTTCAGCAAGCATTTGGTCATCATGACAGTTTAAGATTTCCAGATCCTTTAGTTCTCCCCACCATTATATCCCCATCAAGGACCTGTCTTCTCATACAAGCCTCAACTTTGCATGTTGCTCAGTTCCTAAAGCTCCTACTGTTCACCTTGGCTTTGTCGATTTTTCAGGGTCCCACAACTCAGTACCCCTCGATATTCCTTTTATATCCACAAGTGTGTTGTTTTTATACCTCGCAGATGCATTGCTCATTTCAACTGGCTTCCAGCCACCCATTTTTTTGATTAGGTCTCCATAACTGCCTCGAGCCTGTTTTAATTTTTTTTCACCTTTGGTGCAAGGTCATAGAGTCATAGTCATAGAGTTATACAGCACAGAAAGAGGCCCTTCGGCCCATCGTGTCTGCGCCGTCCATCAATCCCTGTCCAGTCTAATCCCATTTTCCAGCATTTGGTCCATAGCCTTGTATGCAGTGGCATTTCAAGTGCTCATCCAAATGCTTCTTGAATGTTGAGGGTTCCTGCCTCTACCACCCTTTCAGGCAGTGAGTTCCAGATTCCAACCACCCTCTGGGTGAAAAAGTTCCTCCTCAAATCCCCTCTAAACCTCCTGCCCCTTACCCTGAATCTATGCCCCCTTGTTATTGACCCCCCTACTAAGGGGAAAAGGTCCTCCTTATCTACCCTATCTATGCCCCTCATCATTTTGTACACCTCAATCAGGTCCCCCCTCAGCCTTCTTTGCTCCAAGGAAAACAACCCCAGCCTGTTTAGTCTTTCTTCATAGCTGAGGCGCTCCATCCCAGGTACCATCCTGGTGAATCTTCTCTGCACCCTCTCCACAGGCGTCTGTTTTCTCCTCCCGCTTTGATCCGTGGAGTCAAGCAACTTTAAGCAGTCCTGTTTACAAACAACTAAACTCAACACTCAGGCTCTATACAAAGTAACAGAATCTCAATGTGCATTTACCCATAACCATCTCGATGACATGCAGTTTTGTCATTCAACCCAATCCTTCATAATGCATTTATGAATACATAATTTCAGCAGTGTAAGAAATAAATTTTCTGTGAAAAAGTTGCATTATACTATTTGACCCGCTTTAAAAACTAGTTCCAATTGCTAAAATGGATAATACTGATAAGTTTGCAATAGCAGTCTGCCACGGTGTGTGACACTGCGTATAAAACCCTTCACTGGCCCAACCTCGTAACTCATGAAAAAAAGTGCACTCGATAGTAATAACCTAAATTTACATTTGTGTAAAATCTATTTTGTTCAACAAATGTAATTTCATCAGGTGTGGCATCCTGGGAAATAAATACATGGGAGTATTTTGACTCTTGACAATGAGCTCAGGGACAGTTTCAACTAACTTTGAAGAGATCACCCAGAGCAAAATAAAAACTAACCCATGCCACTCCCCCTGTATTACAACTGCAAACCACCTGGTACAGACCCAACAAGCAAAACAAATGACTTCTGAACATCTGATCATCAGAATTAGGCAAGATTAGGATTTAAAAAAATAAAAGCTTACAAGTTTTACTGAACCATATAGGGCAGAGATCTCTCGGGTTTGATTCCAGTCAGTGTTGAGTTAGCTGATCACAGTCACTGCTACAATCCAGTTGCTACAATTGGCCAAAAAATGCTAGGATTGGGAGGGCGGGGAAATCAGCAAGGTTTAGCTCTTGATCTTGTCACCTTTGTTGGAAAGTAAACGTGTGGCTAGGACCAGGCTCAACTGTGATTTAACAGCCTTCCAACTCTTGCTGTCAATGCTCATACATGAACAGTGAAGTAACTAAAGGCTATCTGAATTTTAGGAGTCGTACCCTACCATGGAGTTTTAAAAAATTCATTCTCGAGATATGAGCATTGCTAGCAAGGCCAGAATTTATTGTCCAGCCCTAGTTGCGCTTGAAAGGGTGGTGGTGAGCCTTCTTCTTGAATTGTTGCAGTCCATGTTGTGAAGGTATTCCTACAGTGCGCTTAGGTAGCAGTTGCAGGATTGTGACCCAGCAACGATGAAATGGACTACAATATACATCCAAGCTGGGATGGTGTGTGACTTGGAGGTGGTGGTGTTCCCATGCATCTGCTGCCCTTTTCCTGCTGGTTGGTGAAGGTTGCAACTTTGGGAGATGCTGTTGAATAAGCCTTGGCAAGTTGCTGCAGTGCGTACTGTAGATAGTACACACTGCAGTCACAGTGCGCCGGTGGTGGGAGTGGATATTTAAGGTGGTGGATGGGCTGCCGAGCAAGTGAATTGCTTTGTCCTTGATGGTGTCAAGCTTCTTGAGTGTTGTTGCAGCTGTGCCCATTCAGGCAACACCTTGGGAATGAGTAGAGAAATTGGGGAAAAAAATGTACAAATTTATGAGGCGGAAAATTAAGTTGTTCTGGCCTATTAATTGGGAATATAATTTTTGAAAAGTTTGAATATTAAAATGAAACAAATAAGCCAAGACACTTAGATTTGAGCATGTGTGTGTGGAAGAGATTGGTTAACACTAATTCCTACATTTCCCAATTAATTACAAAGGCAGGACTCTCCAGAAGATTGACATTTGTGTGCATGCTGGCACTACTCAATTTATTACCTATTGTAAATATGAGGAATACCAATATCCAACACAACACTTTTTTTAAAGCTATCAGAACTGCATATACATACAAGTGCATTTAATATATCAGAAAACACATTGCTATGAAGAGTAACCAGCTTTAACCCTTTCCCACCTGCTGATTTGGCAACAAGGCATTGGTTTTCAAACCCAGCCCAGATTGGTGGGATGAAACTCTGCTGGCTGGCTGCAAACATCCAAATTGTAATGTGATTGTGCAGTCTCAATCAAATTCCTAATGGGCATGGGCCCAAAGCACAAAATTGACCTTAATTCAGCACTAACTGGTGCCAAATTGACAATTCATCTCGGGGGGGGGGGGGGGGGGGGGGTGGAAGAGAGATGAAGAAATGGAAAATCATCACTTTGGTGCAGATGGGGAACTTTCTTTGAAGTTCAAACTGAGGCAAGTTCTTCTAGCAGAGTAGAGAAATATTTATTCTGCATCAAGCTTTGCTATAGCTGAACTGGAAAGTACTGTTTATCTGCACTTTGATAAGTAAAAAAAATAATTTAAGACAGCTCTGTTTTCCCACAGAAGCTCTTCACAAACAACTTAAAGTCACTCACCCAGTATGCAATGCTAATACTGTGGTGCAAGTGGAAAATGGCAACTTCTTGTTAAAAAATGTAAATTGGTATGGAAATCCTGATCAATTACAACACCAATATCTCATCTGAACTGATTTCATCAGCAAGAGAAGCAATGCCGGAACTTAAACTTTCAACCATTTCCAAGAATGGTTAATTCCAGACAACAACAATTCTAAGCATTAAAGTTACTGCACTGAATACTTATTAAATTGGAGAGGTAATTTAAATATTTTGTTCACAGCACTTTCAACTTGTTCCTGTGGCTAAGCAGCAACAGTCTCATGCTTCATAGTTCTGGATTATAGCCAAACAATACTTTGTGTACAAAGGCACAAACCCCTTATAAAGAAATGAGAAGTTCCCCCTCCCCAAGCCATGCACCAAGTACAACTACCAGCACAACCACTGTTCAGGACAATCAGGACTTTCTCAACCAGCATTTTTAAGACAGTCAAAAATGTACAAGAAAGCTGACTTTCTTTTTCTCCTCCCACCACCACCCACTTCTCTCTCAACCCCAAGGCAGGTTACTGATCACCAGGAGCAGCACCAGGCTTACCTACAAATCTGGTGTCAACCTGGGGAAGCTGCAACACAGGACTACATGCATGCTAAACAGGAAAAGCAGCATGCTATAGACAGAACTAAGCAATTCCACAACCAATGGATCAGATCAAAGCTTTGCAGTCCTGCCACATCCAGCCGTGAATGGTGGTGGACAATTAAACAACTGACGGGAGGAGGCGGCTCCATGAATATCCCCATCCTCACTGATGGCAGAGCCCAGCACGTGAGTGCAAAAGACAAGGCTGAAGTTGGTTGCAACCATCTTCAGCCAGAAGTGTCGAGTGGATGATCCATATCAGCCTCCTCCTCCTGACGTCCCCACCATCGCAGAAACCAGTCTACAGCCAATTCGATTCACTCCACATGATATCAAGAAACGGCTGAGCGCACTGGATACAGCAAAGGCTATGGGCCCCGACAACATCCCGGCTGTCGTGCTGAAGACTTGTGCTCCAGAACTAGCCGCGCCTCTAGCCAAGCTGTTCCAGTACAGCTACAACACTGGCATCTACCCGACAATGTGGAAAACTACCCAGGTACGTCCTGTCCACAAAAAGCAGGACAAATCCAACCCAGCCAATTACCACCCCATCAGTCTATTCTCAATCAGCAAAGTGATGGAAAGTGTCATCGACAGTGCTATCAAGCGGCATGTACTCGCCAATAACCTGCTCACTGATGCTCAGTTTGGGTTCCGCCAGGACCACTTGGCTCGAGACCTCATTACAGCCTTGGTCCAAACATGGACAAAAGATCTGAATTCCAGAGGGGAGGTGAGAGTGACTGCACTTGACATCAAGGCAGCATTTGACACGAGTGTGGCATCAAGGAGCCCTAATAAAATTGAAATCAATGGGAATCGGGGAAAACTCTCCACTGGCTGGAGTCATACCTAGCACAAAGGAAGGTGGTTGTTGGAGGTCAATCATCTCAGCCCCAAGACATCGCTGTAGGAGTTCCTCAAGGGAGTGTCCTACGCCCAAACATCTTCAGCTGCTTCATCAATGAGCTTCCCTTCATCACAGGGTCAAAAGTGGGGATGTTCGCTGATGACTGCAGTGTTCAGTTCCATTCGCAACTCCCCAGATAATGAAGCAGTCCATGCCCGCATGCAGCAAGACCTGGACAACATTCAGGCTTGGGCTGATAAGTGGCAAGTAACATTTGTGCCACACAAATGCCAGGCAATGACTATCCCCAACAAGGGAGAGAGTCTAACCACCGCCCCTTGACATTCAACAGCATTACCATCACTGAATCCCCCAACATCAACATCCTGGGGGTCACCATTGACCAGAAACTTAACTGGACCAACCACATAAATACTGTGGCACCAAGAGCAGGTCAGAGGCTGGGTATTCTGCAGCGAGTGGCTCACCTCCTGACTCCTGAAAGCCTTTCCACCATCTACAAGGCACAAGTAAGGAGTGTGATGGAATACTCTCCACTTGCCTGGATGAGTGCAGCTCCAAAAACATTCAAGAAGCTCGACACCATCCAGGACAAAGCAGCCCGCTTGATCGGCACCCCATCCACCACCTTAAACATTCACTCCCTCCACCACCAGCGCACCGTGGCTGCAGTGTGCATCATCTACAAGATGCACTGCAGCACCTCCCAAACCCACGACTCCTACCACCTAGAAGGACAAGGGCAGCAGGCACATGGGAACACCACCATCTCCAAGTTCCCCTCCAAGTTACACACCATCCTGACTTGGAAATATATTGCCATTCCTTCATCATCGCTGGGTCAAAATCCTGGAACTCCCTCCCTAACAGCACTGTGGGAGTACCTTCACCACAAGGACTGCAGCGGTTCAAGAAGGCGGCTCACCACCACCTTCTCAAGGGCAATTAGGGATAGGCAATGAATGCTGGCCTTGCCAACGACGCCCACATCCCAGGAACGAATTAAAAAACTCATCAATAAGGGGCAGACAGCCTGACTGGGCGATTAACCGCTTGCCCAATCACGAAAAAGAATCTCATGG
This sequence comes from Somniosus microcephalus, assembly GCF_052327205.1. Taxonomy (NCBI): domain Eukaryota; kingdom Metazoa; phylum Chordata; class Chondrichthyes; order Squaliformes; family Somniosidae; genus Somniosus; species Somniosus microcephalus. The sequence goes on from NC_140989.1 coordinate 178,208,439, forward strand.
TTACTCAAATGATAGGGTGAGTGAATGATCACTGAAATAGTAGCTATTTCAAACCACTGGGGAGCTCAAGTGCTGCTCAAATCATAAACCAAGCAATACAAAGAGTGGTGAAGAAGTTGCAAATGTAATCAATGGTTTATTGATTGAAAGCAGTAGTTATGGACACACCTTCTACTTGAAGCAACTGTAAATGGGTCAAATAAGCCAAGAGCCGCAGTTATACCCAGTTACATCAAAACTAGATTATTTTAAAATGACAGATAATGTTAGTAATTCCCCAGCTTGAGTGTCAAATGGTGCTGAGAGTGTCCAAACTGCATACATTTTTCAATTATGTCTTCTTTCTTTGTCCTGTGGCGTGAACATTACTTTGTTGATAGTTCCACCACTGCTATGAATTAGCCACTAGAAGGTGCACAACAGCATCCTGGTAATGACCATATATGCAATTTTCACCATTAAAGGAAACATCTGGTTTCCAAATCAGTATTTCCACACTGAGAAGCATCGAGAACACACAACAGTGACTCAAGTGCTTAAAACTGCTGTTATGAAACTAGTGCAAATTAAAATCTGCCACTGAATATCCATGTAATTCCTTTGGAAAATAGAGTAACTTGATAACTTGTTTTGACTACTCAGTAGAAAGGGCTCGACTTCTCATTGCTACATTATTAAGGTTTCCTTCAACAACAAATAAAATTGGTATGATCCCTCTACAAATTTGCCAATACAGTAATTTCTTAAAACATAAATATATTCAATAATATAATCGCTTAACAAGAGCTTCCCAAATATCTCAGCAAGTAGCTGAGCCCAGTCCCAAGTTCAATCCCTTGGTCTCGGAGTTAGATGTTTATGGCTGTAGCAGACCTAGGGCTACAAGGGCAAAAAAAAATCAGCCAGGTTCCACTGTTGATCATTTTCAGTGATCCTGTTAGAAATGCAGATATGTGGTGCAGACAGGATCAGGCTCTGCTGTTATGGCCCACAGTTGAAAGCTCACTATCGAGGCTTGCATATGAATAAGGAGCATGTGGGGGAGTTACTCAAGAGTAACCAGCAGCCATGAAAACGTATTCATATGGGAGTTAACACCGTCAGAAGTGGAGGGGAGGGGAAAAAATTGGTAAGATGGTGGCAGCCGTGGCTCAGTAGGTAGCACTTTTGCCAGACTCAGCAGGTTGTGGGTTCAACTCCCACTCCAGGGACTTGAGCACAAAAATCTAGGCTGACACTCCCAGTGCAGTGCTGAGGGAGTACTTCACTGTCAGAGGTGCCGTCTTTCAGATGAGACATTAAACCAATAAAATCTGAAAAAAAAGATTAACTTGGCATATTGAGAAATGGTTGAGCTGCTCAGACATGCAGATTTTGACTGGAACAAGAGAATGTTTCTAATCATATGTCCAAAGAACAGGGACCTTTTCCCTCCACTGTATTTCTATCTCAACTTAAGTGAAGAACACCTACAGAAGTCTCACTACTGAAAGTGTGTTGATGGAGACAGTCATGACAATCATTCCAAAAATAGGTGAAATCTGATAAAGAAAGTATGCAGAGGCATAGAGCGGTCACTAGTAGTTGGCAGATGTCCCACTAAGGCAACTCGAGGCATAAATTTGTGATACATGATATTAATTTACAGTATCAAATGTTAAAGACCAGTCAGATTCTGGGTGGAGAATCAAAATACTCACTAGACATTTTGGAACTTTAATTGCCAATCTACTATTGCAAAGTTTCGTAAAATATGATTTTACTTCACTTCTAGGATTCCTACTTCTGGTTATAAGAAACTGGAATTAAAGTGAAAGGCTTCAGCAAGTTCAAACCACCCTCTCTTCTCAATATCCAATTCCACAAAATAGGAAGGATTTAATTAAATCAAACTGGAGAATTTATATTGGACAATTTTCCTTACCTTTGTTCCTGAGCTACACCCATTCCCCAGGTGCAAAGGTCAAGAGGGGGGAACCACACAGTTACACTGCCCCAGCATTTCCAGAGCTTCCCCAGGCATGAAGGACGGAGTTGGACTTGTACCTGCAATAGGCCCGTCACTATGGTGTAAATGAGGCAGGAGGGGGTGTCTCAAGTTTCCCACCTCTATTTCCTGTTGTTGTAGCCAGGAGCTGCCCAGACTCAAAAATGCCCAAGAAGCTGGTGGAGGGCTTGCACCAGGATCCCCCGCAGACTAGAGGCAGCCATGCTTCATTCCTTTCAGGCCTGCACCATCACTCCATTTTCCTGCCTTGTTTTCCCAGTGCTAGCTAGAGCCAGGGGCAGGCTTGAGCTGAGGGGGCTGGAGGGCACGGAAGTGGGGTTGCATCCAGGCCACCAACAGCCTGGAACAAAAAAGTCATAGCTTGGCCTGGAAAAAAACACTACACTTGAATAGTAATGCCCCTGTCCAGCACCAGGGTAAAGGAGGGCCAGGAAAAATTGGCTCCACTGAATGTTCTCCTCCACTGCTTGAGGCACGAGAAGCTGCAATGTTGCCGTATCAACTTAAAATGAGCTTTGAATCACAGTGCACATTCCACTAGTTTTATTGGCCATTAGCCACAATCAGCTACCCCCAGTTAAGCCATTCCTAGAAATCCAAAGCTCATATTTTCCCTTGAAACAGGAGGCAACAAAGAGGCATTTCAATTTAAAGTTAAAATTAGCTGGCACACTCACAACTGTACCAATGTGGGTGTTCGTCCAGGGAGGGGCAGAAGCCATCAGCAGCAAATGGCTCAAATTGAATGAAGACAAAATCTAATTATTTTCTAAATTATTGGGGTGGTAAAGTTGTGATTTCAGATATACGTATATGCTTGTGTATTGTTTCCAGGATACAAGCTGCTTAATGTCTTGTGAAGTCTGGTGAAAACAAGAAGTGTTTTCAGGTTATTGATACAAAAGAACAGGAAAATAAAATGCTTATAAATAGAGCTGCAGCAAATTCTTCTCTCCCCTCCACCCCACCCCCATATTAAAATCAGACTATCAGAAATAATGTCCCCTTTATATCATTTGGTGCTATATAATAGGCTGTGATTTTTCTAGTTGCAAGCTCAGCTCACCCGCACAAACCTGCGGTGAAGTTTTCACATGGTTTCTTGCAGGAACCTCCCCCAGTATAAAGCAACCAAAAACTCAGTTGTTTGTGTACCTCATTCATGCTATGTAGTGAAATCCACCCCACAAAGTAAATTGGCAAGATTCCAGAATAACTGGATCCCCAGTACACTGCAGAATGAAATAGTTCTGCAACATAAAGAGGCACAAAACTACTGATCCTACTATTCAGCCTGCATATTGCGACTGCTTTTAATTTTCCTGCCTTGTGATTTTCGGTAAATGTATTCAGAATGATGGAAAATTCCAGAACTACCCCTTGCCAAAGATATATGGGCATTCTAATCATATGTTGAGGCTCTATATTTCAGCAGGGTTAAAAACACATCATAGGAACATAGGAGTAGGCCATTCAGCCCCTGGAGCCTTTTCTGCCATTCAATTAGCCTCCAACAATGGCATGGTAATCAGGTAATATAAATTACCTACAGAAAGCTCACTGCACACATGTGCAGACTTTTAGTATATACTCCATATAAAGCCTCAGTAGACCACATGATACAAATCTAACTGTGGCTTAGTAAAATGTAAAGTACCTTATTTTAGTATCTAAAAGGCTACTGTATGCACTGTACAATAGATTAGATTAGATCAGAGTAAAACAGGAATCATGAGGCTCTGAGGGCTGATCAATATCAACGATGAATTCTATGACAATATTGAAGTATGATTAATCAATGCCAAACTGCATCAGACCAAGTAAAGTGCTGAAACTGAACAAATTGAGCTGATCCACTGAGTGAAATGATAAAAACAACTTGCATTTATATAGCGCCTTTAACATAGCAAAGCGTTGCAAGGTGCTTCACAGGAGCTTTATCAAAGTTTGACACCGAGCCACAGAAGGTGGTATCAGGGCAGACTTGGTCAAGGAGGTAGGTTTAAGGAGCATCTTAAAAGGATGAGAGAGAGGTAGAGAGGCGGAGAGGTTTAGGGAGAGAATTCCAAAGCTTAGGTCCGAGGCAGCTGAAAGCACGGCCGCCAATGATGGAGTGAATAAAATCGGGTATGTGCAAGATGCCAGAATGGGTGGGGGCTTGTAGGCCTGGAGGAGGTTAGAGAGATAGAGAGGGGCGAAGCCATGGAGGGATCTGAAGACAAGGTTGAGAATGTTAAAATTGAGGCGTTGCAAGACCAGGAGCCACTGTAGGTCAGCAAAAACAGGGGTGATGGATGAACAAGACTTGGTGCAAGTTAAGATACAGGCAGCAGAGTTTTGGATGAGCACAAGTTCATGTAGGGTAGAAGATGGGAAGCCAGCCAGGAAAGCATTGGAATAGTCAAGTCTAGAGGTAACAGAGGCACGGAGGAGGGTTTCAGCAGCAGATGGGGAGCTGAGTCAAGGTCGGAATCAGGCAATGTTACGGAGGTGGAACTAGGCAGTCTTGGTGATGGAGCGGATGTGGTCGGAAGCTCATCTCGGGATCAAACACAACACCAAGGCTGCGAACGATCTGGCTCAGCTTCAGACAGTTCCCAGGGAGAGAGATGGAAATGGTGACCAAGGAACGGTGTTTGTGGCTGACACCAAAGACAATGGCTTTGGTCTTCCAAATATTTAGTTGGCAGAAATTTCTGCTCATCCAATACTAGATGTCGGACAAGCAGCACAACAAATCAGAGACAGTGAATTACCTGGATTTTGCAGTAAAAGGAACGGTGAAGCCATCAGCGCTTATTGTTATTAAAGAGTAAGTCGGACAGCAACTTCCACCGCACATGTGCAGTTAAACGGCAAAATCAGGAAGTTGCTGCCCGAGTTGCCCTACACCTTCAGAAGCTTTGCTATAACAGTATCTCACCGAGAGACTCGGCATTCAAATAGATGGAAGGGCATAAAGTTGGGGTACTTACATGATAGATACCCACTAAATACACCAGAACAATTTAGGGCTTGTCCATGCAAGTGCAAGAGCAAGTGATTTTTTAACAGCGCGATAAGTCTTAATTGCTGCCAAACAACCTCTCTGGCACTGAAAATTAACTTTTACAAGTGTGGAGTCTCATTCCTTCAGATTTTAATTATTGTTGGAAATTTTAAAAAGTTAACTAATTTTTGTACTTTTTCTTTGTCTATTTTATCTCTCTTAATCCCAGTTTACTTTCCCCTCTCTCTATTTTGATTTATGTACATGATTTGGCATTGAATGAACTATTCTAGCTTACACTTTCTGGTTCAGACTCTGCGTGGCTCAGTAATGATTCTTCAATCTAATTGGTTAAGGAGATACATAGTTACTTGTCCTGCTCACACAGGTCCCAGATCCCCTGTAGAGGATGCCGCACCGTTTTGGATTTCTAATCATCGCAAGTTCCATTGCGAAAGCCCATAGAAAGTCTGCAGGCAAGTGTAATGAACGGCTATTGCCATTCGTTCGCCACTGAGAGCAAAATCCATGCCATAAAGTTCAACTCAAGAGTAATACTGCAATGACAGATCGGGAAAGTTATTACAAGACATTCCCTAATGTTATAATAGATGCCAAGTGAACTAATCTGGGATAAATAGGTTGTTGTTTATAGGCACAACAAAGTCATAACATGCACCATTTGTTTTTCCCCATTTACATGACCTCTCATTCTAGTATCCTCAACTACTGGAAAGAGCCTGCTTCTAACCCTGACTGATTGGATGGTAGCCTAGCGTCACTTCTGGCTCGAAGGGTCCTATCTGACATGAGCTTGGGAAATCTCAACCCGGTTTCTAATGGGTGCAAGATCACAATATATAACTGGCAGTAAACTGCCAATCGCCCACGTGGATGTCTGAAGTGGGAAATGGAAATTTCAGACTAATACAGTGGGATTGCTTTTCTTGAACTATGGCTAAGGCACATTGTTGTAGGTTTACTCTGCAGCTGTCTGTGGTATACCTGGGAGTTGTTGATGCAGACACCAGATACCAGAAATGGAAAACTGTCCTATTTCCCAGCACATCCCTTACTTTAATGAGCATAAAACTTCACTGTTTAATATTGGCCCTGAATTTACGGTCAGCGGCGAAAAGGCATTCGCCGTTGGCCCTGAAGAAAGCTGCCCACAGAGATCTCTGTGGCAAGAAGTTTGCCTTTTTCGACACTCAAGTGATTTCAGCGCACTATAGTGGGGATTCCCTAATGCGATCTGCTGTGATACCAACAAGCTGTCTAAACAGCCAATCACATTGCAGAATTCTTAGACAGGGAACCAGGAAATGAGAACCTGCTTTTATCCCGACTTTTTAAAAATGTTAGAGAGCAAAACAAACATTGAGGCTCACTCATGGGGATAAGGTAGAACCTGAAATATTATGAATAAACTCTTAAAAAAATGTAAAATATTTTTAAAGTTTTTTTTATAAAACTGTAATTATCATCATGGAGAAATTTGACCTGCACCAAATTAAAATTAGTTTTTCAGGGCCATAATGTTTGTTTAGCAGTCAGTACGTTGTTAAAACCTTAGTTACACCTAATCCAAAAGGCCTAACATTTTATGGGGAATTTAACAGTGATATTACTGCAGGGAAGCCCAAGTTTTTGACAGTTTTACTGGCTACTGGGGGAGGGGTGGGGGGAGGCGCGGACAGCGCAACCAGTGTTGGAGCAGTGAATGACTGACCGATACTTCAGGATTTCCACGTTTAGATGCGCATGTGCTACATCCTGAAGTTGTGATCAGTTTCAAAGGGGTAATAACAGCAAATGCTGTTAGTTTGCTGTTATTACCCACTGCAAATTCCAGGCCATTAATTCAGAAATGGACCCAACAAACTGCAAGTGGGTCAAATCACTCAGCCTGCATACTCCTTTACAAAACCATCTGTGCATCAGGATTGTGGTTTTGTGACAAATAAAAATTCTTAGAAATGGACAACATCCGGAAATACAACAAGAACATAGAATGGGGCTGCTGCCAGTTAGTGTTTCACAGAAATGTGGGCTGTACATTCAATTCCCTGCATGGTGATTATTTGGGTCCTCGCTGAGTTAAATAAATGCCATAAGCTTCCCAATGGTGAAAGGAGAGAATTACAAAAAAAGTGACCAGCCACCATCAGTTGCTTGGACACTGGTCATATAACAGTACATTCAGAACAGGTTGTCTGCTTCCACTTTCAGCTGTACATGATTTATTTAAAATTGCACTGGAGAGGTTATCTGAAGAAAGTTACCATGCCTACAACAGTGCTGCCAGGATATTCCTACCATCATTAAGGCTGTACAAATATTCAGTGCCGCTACAGGTTAAGTTGACTCAATTCTTCGGTAGAAAGACTGGTTAGCAAAATTAAACCGATGGATTAAAGGGACAGTGGCAGCATGGATACAAAATTGGCTAAGGGACAGAAAGCAGAGTGTAGTGGTGAAAGGTTGTTTCTCAGACTGGAGGGAAGTATACAGTGGTGTTTCCCCAGTGGTCAGTATTGGGACCATTGCACTTTTTGATATATATTAATGACCTGGACTTGAGTATACAGGTTAAAATTTCAAAGTTTGTAGATGATACAAAACTCGGAAATATAATAAACAACAAGGGTAGTAACAGACTTCAGGAGGACATAGACAGACTGGTAAAATGGGCAGACACATGACAGATGAAATTTAATGCAGAGAAGTGTGAAGTGATACAATTTGGCAGAGAAACCTGGGGGTGTATGTACACAAATCTTTGAAGGTGGCAGGCCAAGTTGAGAAGGCTGTTAAAAAAAATGGGATCCTTGGCTTTATTAATAGAGGAGTAAAGTATAAAAGCAAGGAAGTTATGCTAACCCTTTATAAAACACTGGTTAAGCCTTAGCTAGAGCATTGTGTTCAATTCTGGGCATCACACTTTAGGATGGATTTCAAGGCCTTCGAGAGGGTGCAGAAGAGATTTACTATAATGGTACCAGGGATGAGGGACTTCAGTTACGTGGATAGACTGGAGAAGCTGGGGTTGATCTCCTTCGAGCAGGGAAGGTTAAGGGGAGATTTGATAGAGATGTTCAAAATCATGAAGGGTTTTGATAGAGTAAATAAGGAGAAACTGTTTCCAGTGGCAGAAGGGTTGGTAACCAGAGGACACAGATTTAAGGTGATTGGCAAAAGAACCAGAGGCGACATGAGGAAACATTTTTTCTCCCCACACAGAGTTGTTGTGATCTGGAATGCACTGCCTGAAAGGGTGATGGAAGCAGATTCAATAGTAACATTCAAAAGGGAATTGGATAAATACTTGAAGGGAAAAAATTTACAGGGCTCTGGGGAAAGAGCATGAGAGTAGGATTAACTGGATAGCTCTACCAAAGAGCCGGCAAAGCACGATGGGCCAAATGGCTTCCTTCTGTGCTGTATCATTCTATGATTTTATGAAAGCAATGACAATTCAAAGACATACTGTAAAAACAGACTGTTACTGTTCAGTTGAAGTACAAAGTTGTAAAAATGAAATGTGTACTTATGCAGATAATTGGTAAACAGTTCATCTGGATCAATTCATTATCTTAATGTATTGAAAAAAATAATCAGCTTATTTCCCCCCCACCCCCAAAGTCCCACAACACCATGCACCATTCCATGATCATGGATAGGGATGGGGGAGCAACCTTTTGTGAGGCCATGCCAATGCTGCTCTTAATCCAGCCCCACAAAATATGTGAAAAGCAGAATACAGCAACTAATCCTCCAAATTTACCTGCTCTCTGTGGGGAAATACCTGACTTTCATGCGATGCCTCCCCAGTTAGCGTGACCGAAACCAAAACCTCACTGTGTAGGGAAGTGAGCACCAACTCCAGTCATAGAGGCTTGCATCAAAGTACTGCCTACTTTTAGAAAGTTTTATTTACATGATGGTCAATTAAAAAGCAATAGATCCCACCAAAAAGTGCTCCTTGCACATCAAGTTGTTTTAAAAGACCTGAAGCAAATGAAACATTTGAACTGTACTCCAATATACAGTGGTTCAACTTGTACTTACTTTAGAACAGTACAAAGAAAATCAAGAAATGTTTCACCTGCGATCAGAGCTAGTTCCACTCAGTTCCTTAAAATATGGACCACTCTACAGGAAGTGCTCGGAATTGGTTTTGTTCTTTGCACAAAACTTGCCTGAAACTTTAAAAATGCAATCACAGTTCAGAAGTAGTCTGTTACATATTGTTTGTAAAATAATTTGTTGCATTGCATTAAAGGCGGCTACTTTATATACCTGAAGAGGGGAAGAGTTTATTGAGTGGTACAGAAGAAATATATAGTGTGTTTTATTTTTTTCCGGGGCGGGGGTAAGTGACCTGAATTTATTCAAGATTGCATATCAGACTCATCGCAGTTTTGTTAGCAGTCGCATAAAGATGTCTGTTACTGAGATAAAGGAATAGAACTTTCCTCCATCACAGCAACAATAGCTAAGTGTTTGAATAGAATGGATACCTGTTGAAGAATTTACTTATCTACAAAAGAGCTATGACTTTTTAATGTGCAATCCAAAAATCATATTCCGACCACAGCAGTAATTCCATCCCCTACCAAGCTTTACGCACAATACATACAGGCACCCTGCCTTTTCTAACTTCTTTTTTGTACACTCAAAGTCATCGTCTTAGTTCCTATGAGATTGCTGCTCTGAACAAATCCCTAATATAGTGTTCAGCCCTAACCAATATGAATATTCAACTGTAATAAGATTCCATTTAAAATGTACTGTGTAGCTCTGATCATCTTTTACATCTCAATTTAAAACTGTGCATTTTTCAATTTGGTTACTTAAGGCAATCTTGCTCCACTCCAACAAATATCTAATATTTTATGATTTAAAATGTTACTTTTGTTTTTGTTGATATGATGCCAATTAATTGATTGTCTATCAACTCACCAAACATGCAGATTACATATCTTCTGCTACAACTGAGAAATTAATTGGTGTGAAAGAGGGTAATGGGAGAGGAGAAAGAACTACTCCAGTCAATGCAAAGTGCAATGAAACCCACATAAGATCAATTCCAATTTACCAGAGATACATTAATCTTAAAAGATGGGGAAACAAGCTGAGTTGGCACCATACAATAACAACCTGTTAGAATCCATCATAATATTTTGTGCTATGAGCAGTGTTTAAGCAATTGCGCTGGTTCTGGTATCTGGATGCACACTTAGTCCTACAGACCACCTTTTCTTAAAACATTAACTTTTATGCACCCTCATTCCTCCTGATCTAATGAATCCCACCATCTACACAATGCTAGGTTAGATAATATGACAGATTTGACAATATCCCATCACCTCCAAAATACCATAGGCTGCCTGGTAAAATGGAATTAGATTGCAGGTGACCAGGTATATGCAACTCAGCCCATCATCACTGTAACACGCTGGTCTTACAGCAGTACTACCCTGTTTGCACTTAAATGTTACAATTTTATTTTGGGTGACTGATAAAATTGCAAAATTCAAGCCCCAGCTGCTGATGACATCAAATTGAGCTGCACAGCTCCGTTCGTGTGCATCTACCCCAATCATACAGTAGTTGATTATAAAAAACACCACAACAGCTTTAGATACTAAATGATAACAGCTGAGTTTTGGTCTTGTGCAACTGATCTTATGACAATTACACTTCTGATTCTTTTCATTACAATTATTCTCGGTTATCACACTCGTACATTTCTGGCCTAAAATATGTGATTCATTCTACGCAAAACAGATATCATCATAGGGATTGAACCTTACACTGCAGATTATGGACAAACCCAAACAGCCCAGTTCTGGTGAGCGATGCTGCTTTTTAACTGATGCAGCTGGCTGTTGCAGCACTGTAGATAGATGTATATTGGAACATTTTTCTTGCAGGACAAGACAATCCTGAACTAGATTCCTTCTCAAAGTTGGCAGGGTACAGCTAGACTGCATATGCCGACTCAACCGAGACAAGACAAGACTGCAATTTCCCCCAAACTACAGGAGGCTGGGAACGAAACATTTCTATGGAAAGCAAACAATTAATTCCACTGGGAAACAGGCACTATAGTGCTGCGTTTTCTCTAGATGATTCAGTACATCCTGCAAACTTCTGAACTTCCAGAATACAGAAATAGCACAAGTGAGCAACTTACAATATCGGAACAGATTCCTCAGGTTTCAGCAGTATATTTAACCAAATGGACATGTGCTTAACTGATCATCAGCAAAGTGAAATTTTGGTACTGAAAAGAATGGTAAATACTACACTAGATAAACTGCTATTGAACAGGTTTTTTTTATTTTATTTACAGCCATTTTTGCAAACCGAAGGGAAATTGAAGCAATTTTTCTGCAAGGGCACATTACCCTCCAATGAATGCACACACCCTCCTTTTCCCAGTGCTTTCTGACCTCTCAACTGCAGAGATACCAGGCCTCCGCTCAGCACCTCCCTGTTCAGCTTTGCAAGCTTGGAAAATCAGCAATGTTTTGGAGCAGTGAAATTAAAACTACGCTGATAATCCTGCTATTTTGTGTAAAAAAAGTGAGATTAATAAAAAACAAGGACAGTGCAATAAATTTAAAGTATTTATCCCACGTGAAGGAGACTGAACTCAGAAGCAACAAGCGACTACTGTGTAGAACTCCCTCCCATAAGGAATAGATTTCAGCTAATTGAATGTTCTCTTCGTAGCAAAACTATTGTGTATGCATCTCCGCCCCGCCCCATTAAATGCATTTAAATTTTAATTGAAATTATTGCTGTGGAATTACAAATCTCTCAGGCCTTAAGTGTGATGGGGCCACTATTGTGGGGAGTAGTGCAATAATGGTGGAACTGCATCATCAGTAAACAAAGTTCTGTTCAGGAAATATGCATTGAGGAATGAGGACAAGGAGAAAGCACGTATGTCGGAGTGAGTTAGAAAGAGAAAAAAAAAATTCTAGAACTACAAGTTTCAATATGGCAGCACAAAAATTCAACCGTGCAACAAGGTCTTCATTTCACATGGTGTGAAATGATTGTTGCCAAACAACAACGATGTGTGAAGGGATTTATTGGTTCAATAGATATGGCATTACTGGGAAGGTATGGCTGGGACTTCTTACACAAATTAAAGACTATTTTAAATGTTGATTGACTGGACTTTGTCCCTACATTTGTTATATAAATATATACATGATGCAACAGTTCAATAAACCTGACCGTATAACATATGAGCATCACAAAAGAGCAAGTGATGATTTGGCTGGAATTCTGGAAGTGGGACTCGTGTCTTGGTGTGTGGACATTTCAGAAAGTTATTTTTGAAGAATTTTTATGTCTCATTTCAATGTTTTTGTGCTGGGATGGTTGTGTTTTGCAATTTGATTTATTTTTCATGAAATTTAACCTGAGTTAATAAACATCAGAAGGGGCAGTTGGTGAAGGCCGAATGTAGTCTTGTGAAAAAGTGGGATCACATTGATGTTGCAAAATAGCTCGAGGTCCCAGCCATTTACAAATACTACATATACATCAGTTTATTGGTTAGCTAATGCAATCAGGGACCGGACTCAGATACTGGTGCTCAAGGTAACAAGCTTATAATGTTGACACACTAATATATATCGGTACACATTTTCCATACCCAAGAATTTGGGAATTTTATGTGAAACTATTTTCTCACATTTTCACAAACATATAGCAGTCCTTTTAAAGTTGCACATGTAATAGAGCTAACACTTTCGAAGCAAAGGGTAGGAAACAAGGGTATCGAGTACTGAGTTTACAGCAAATCTCCTTTAAAGCTGTCATTACACCACTGTAGATATCTAGAGTTCTTAAAGGCCATATTAAAAACATCTGAATCACAACAGTTGTATGCTCAGATGTAGTAATTAGGATGGTAATTACAACAATAATTACATCTTTCAATCAATTATTTTAGAGTAGGTTTAATAGTTAAGGTCCACAACTAAAAACATTGCATAATCACACATTAACCCATAAACTGCTATTGAAGTCTTGATTTTAAAGATCATGGTTTAACACTTGCTGTATAAATTGAGGAAATAAAAAGGTTTTATTTTTCCTGCAATTATTCATTTGAGTTGTTGAGAAATGGTTTCAAAATCTAAGTTATTTTGATATTGTGTCTGCAGTTCTATGTTATTCGTATAGAATACTGAATACATTCAAAGTTGGCATAAACATTCTTGTAAATTAAATAAACCAACCTCATTTGACAACAGCAAATTCCCAAAAATCTAAGTGAACTTGGACTAAAACAACCTAGCTTTTTCTTCAAAATGCATCCAACTCTTAAGGCTGTTAAATTAATTAAACAATATCACAGCGTATTACTGAATGAAACAGAGACTATATAACATTTCAGTAAATGTGGATCTGTGCCAGACTACTAGGTTTGCAGTATTCAGTATACACTAATAAAATGTTTACGCTTGTCTGTAAATAATGACAGTATAAACCATTCTGGAATGCAATTTTTTCCCCCTTTATAATTCAACTATTACTGTTTCTTTCCGATTTACTCTGCATCCTAAAAAAAGAAATCTTGCACCAGAACATGTAAACATATCAATACAATACCGCTTCCATATCTATCCCTAATCAATGGTGACTATATACAAAGCAAGTAAAATAAACCAAATGCATTTTAACCATAGGGATTTTAAGCTTTAAATTGCACACTATTTTACAACATTAGATAGGACACTGATGTGTAGTCATCAATATATTACTATTTGAGGGTACATTTATACTGCAATTTTACTGTCCCTGTGCAGCACGAACACAAAAAGTTACAGTACAACTCCAAAGGCAGATCCTGAACTGACCTGAGGGAAGCAGTGACAGACACCCTGAGGAGGCCGTTTATACGAACCCATTAAAATGACGGACAGGAAAAGACCTACAGGTCCATCTTGCCTGCCACGCTGCTGGGTTTGACACCACATGGAGTGCAATGTAAACTGAATTTACAAAGTGCTCAAGACCTCCTAGACACATTATAAATATATCACAGCCAGGCAATCTAAACAATATACTGTCAGCTGTGAATTAATACTTTACCTACCGATCTATAACTGCACTATCATACAGGACAGCCATGTCAATCATACCATCCTTTTCCTTTCTGTCTCAATACTAAACTTTAGTAAGGAGTAAGAAAACAGAAAATGGATAAAAGCAACAACTTGTATTTATATAATGCCTTTAACATAGTAAAACGTCCCAAGGCGCTTCACAGACAAGTAAGCAGACAAAAACAATTGATACCGAGCCAAAGGAGGAGACATTAGGAAAGGTGACCAAAAACTTGGTCAAAGAGATATGTTTTAAAGAGTGTCTTAAAGGAGGAGAGAGAGGTGGTGGAGCTGAAAGGTTTAGGGAGGGACTTCAACTGCAGAACTTAGGGCCTAGACAGTGGAAGGCATGGCCACCAACAGTGGAGCAAAGGAAATCAGGGATGCACAAGAGGCCAGAATTGGAGGATCGCAGAGTTCTTGGAGGGTTGTAGGGCTGGAGGAGGTTACAGAGCTAGGGAGGGAGGAGCGAAACCATGGAGTGATTTGAAAATGAGAATGAGAATTTTTAAAATTGGGGACCAGGAGCCAAAGTAGGTTGGTAAGCACAAGGGCGAGGGATAAAAGATCTAAATTAAGCCAATCTTCAACAAAACATAATCACTTTACATAGACACTGGCAATTTATATTTTGCTGCCCAGTATAATAACTAATGTACTCATAAACTAATCATGTACTAGGCTTTTATACTGTGACTACTAGAACAAATTGGAACAGTAACTATTAAAAAAAGTCTGTCACTAAAGCCTGTTAAATTAAACCCCTCTCTTACTAAATATAGAGCAATGAAGAAATGATATGGGTGTATCAAAGTAGTTGCTTATTACATGCACTCAGTAACAGAAACTGTCCTTGTGTATCATATAAATTGGACATGGGATCTTACAATTCCAGGAAACATACTGAATCTCACACTCCGGAAAGCCCCTCTTCCCGATGTTTGCTGCACTGCGATAAAAGTGTACTTCCTACTGATTATCCTGTCTGTTATATATCCTTAACATTTTACTGTAAAATTATAATTCAACCTTGGTGTATGCTTTTCTAAACAAAAATGTTCAGTGAAGCAAAGCTCACAGAATGCCTTTTTTTAAATGACAATTCAACAGCTACAATAAGAAAGTAGTTTTTATTTGAAAGGGTTCACTTTCCCAATCCTCCTGGCAAAAAAGTTCTAATTTGAAAGCATCTGCATACATATCATTAATAAAAATATGTCTTTCAATCAGTCCACCAAGAGGAATTTCAGGAAGATATGGGAAGGGAGTCCTTTAACCAGACAGGCACAGATGGCTGCCTAGGCAAAGTTTAGCTCTGAACTATTTGTGAGTTCAATGTTATAGTGTAACTACTGGAAGACCATCCTTTGTAAATTAAATTCAAAGATATGGTCATAATAGACACTGATTAACAATAGTGTCTGTATGCAGCACACTCCAGATACAAATGTGTTCAAGGTCCAAGAATTCAAGTCATAATGCTTTCTCTGAATTATGGAACCTGCCATATTGTTCTATTAAAACACACATCTGATACAGCATTGTGATTCATTGGTTTGCATGTTTCTAACTGCCTCTACGAAAATTAATATGAATTGTGATGTATCCTTTTGATGTAATAACATGCAAGAGCAAAATAATTGTTTTTATATTGTTTACTGATGTTGTCCTTGTTATTTTGATTCGTTTTTCAAAGATGTGAATCAAGTAATTTTATCACCTTTTAGCATCGAATTTATACTAACTAAAAAAACAAGAAAGATAGTAAATTGAAGTTACTCATAATATTTCCCTTCCAATTAAACCAAGTCATTAACGTATCGTTTACTGTTTAGGAAATCAAAATATTTTGATTTGTGAAATAAAGACTCGTTTGCAGAACGGGTATGAATATAGGAATCGCAATCAGCACTTGGAGCAAATGGTTATCGTGAGTGTAAAGCCGCCTAACATCGATCAGAACACTAAGTAAAGCTGTCAGTCACCTTTGCTGTAGAGCGCATATTAAAATTATTAAGGTTTCTCAAGAAAGTAACAGAAAAAACAAGCGAGCGCTTTGGTTTTAAAAAAACCTCGATGATTTCTCAAGGAAAGATTTGGCACACCCTAGCGTTCGAACATGGAACTTTTACTAAGTTTGACAGATTTATGCAACATCTCGTTAGATTCCAGAATGTGACCTGGCTCCTAGCCGTGCAAAGCTAAAGCAGAAGCAACGATTTAATTCTACAGGCATTTCCTCTCCACTTTAGTGCATCTTTCCCTTGCTGAAAAAGGGAAATACTCTCAAAGCCTAACCTAGCTGCTTGGCTCAGTCATTGCGGAATTACAAGCATGAACAGATACGGTGCGAGAAAACTCTGTACAGGATTCCAAACGGATGGATTACAGTAAAGGATTTATTAACACGTTACAAAAGGATCCTGCAACCATTTGCAAAGATTACAGGCCATCTTTTCTGACGCCCGACTCTGTGCAAAGAGATGAGAGTAATGACGCATTACTTCTAATGATTTTCGTTGCGGGTCGCATAGTAACTGTTTTTGTAATTAGGTGGTGCGGTCTCTGAAAATGCTGTTTACCAAGAAAGTTCGTGGATTTATGTAGTTGCCTCTAATTTATAAAGAATACCACACAGCTCAATGTGGACACAATCACTTCCTCATTAACTTCCCCCACACCATCTGTTCCGTGTGTTTTTTTTAACTATATATCGTAGTAACATTGCAGTAAAATCGGCGTGAAATGTGAACCAACCGCTTGACCGGTCAATGCCGAGTCCCGCTTACATTTTTTTTACTCTCCCTTCCCCATTCTAATTCCGTCTGGTTCTCTTTTCGCAAGAATGAATCTGAACTGTTCCACTGAAACTCCATTCAAAGTTCAGTTTAACTCCTCAGCTGTCGTTTCCTCTTTAAAATACGCAGAAGCCCTACCAACGAAAACATTCGCCTAAAATCAGACTACTGTGCCACTGTAGGGATAAGATAGCAGCGATATAAATCCGCGATCGAACCAGAAGTACAATCAATCTTCTTTCACCCTAGGCACTTTGATGCTTTCCCTCATCACAATTATTTCCTGTTCATGTTCTCGCTGCTATTCCCTATTCTGCTCAATTTGGCATATTTTGACGCAATATCCATTATGTGACCCAGGGTTAAATGCACCCAAAATATGCCCATAAAATTATATCAAAATGCCACCAGAAGCCGAGAAATAATCTCAATAATATTTTGCTTATACAGGTCTAATGAAAATATTCAAACTGTGTCTGACTTGTTAATGCACGCCATATACATGAGACTAGAATTTAAGACGTTAGTTACATATGTCGCTGAAGCTGGAATGCTGCTCGAAGTTTCTTGGCACTTCGATACTGAACAAATCGTCCACTGTTTGTACAGTGCAGTACGGCTGGCATCAGCCAGCTCTATTGTTCAATTCCCTTCCTTCACTTTTCACCACCGTCTCTTTCCCCATCAAATCGGTGCCCATTCCCCTTAAAATGTCAGTCCCCACTCCAAATTATTTGCCCTCCTCTCTCGTCCCCACCTCCCCATTTCTCCCGTGCTCTCCTCGTCCCGGCTGCATCCTCCTCAATCTATGTTCCCACTCTCTCTCTCTGCCCGCTTTAAACCCCGGCTACAGAAATCCGCCACTGCTGAAATCACTGCGCCTCACAATACTTTAAACCAAGTGAGCACCGCATGCAACCCCATCAACTGAAAGGAAAAAATCCCATTATTACTCCAAGCAGGAGGGGGAGAACAAACAAGTCGCTAGTGCATCCGGTACTGAAGCAAGACCCTCCTAAATTAGCATTGCACGATGTCTTGATACCTAGATTTCCACCAGAACACAAATGAGTCACGAATCGGCGTGTTGCAGGTAATGTCCCTTGCAGGGCTTTTTGTGCTGCCAGTCCTCCGTGCATTTATCTCGGCGCTTTGCAGGGTCCATTATTGCCCCTTTTATGTTTACATTCTCTCCCCACCCAAAAAAGAATAAGCCAGACAGGACACCAAAATGCATGCTTACACACCTCACTTCACCTTTCAAATACTCTATGTAGGAATGTCAAGAGTCACCAAACTGCACCAGACCGGCCCTTAAGCACTGGGCAGAAAATAAAAACACATCTTTGCAAATGTTTCCCGAGTTCCCTGTGTTTATACAGGAGGGTGTGGGGAAGTCTCGATATGCTCTTCCCCGCCCCTCTCCCTGTGGACTAATGCAATCTAACCGAATGTATATCCTTCGAGTGTGTGCACGATGCACAGAAGGTGCCATTCAGATTTGCACTTACCCTTTAATATGTGTTGACATGAGTGTGCAGGAATGTCACCCTCCCCTCGCCTCGCCACCCCACATACCTTCGTCCAGTAACCGCTCCAAATGGTTGAAAATGCCGCAGAAGTTGGGCAGGCTGCTCATCAGCTTCTTGTCGTTCATCAGTTGCATGAGATAGTCTGGGGTCGGTTTTGGTCGTTCCTTATTTTCCATTTCCCCAACCATATTCCAACAAACTTCCCCCTCCCCAAAAAAAACACACACCAAAAAAATAAGAGCTTAGAAAGTTCTGGCGTAGAAGAGTCTCTCTCTCTCCCTTGTCTTTCTCTTGATCCCAAATGCTTGTCCTTTTCTTGTTGGGTTGTCTCTTTTTTTTGGTTGTTTGTTGTTTCTTTTTCTTTTAAAAAAAAACTGGAAGCTTCCCCCCGGGGGGGTTTCCTCCTTTTTTGTGCGTGTGAATGCTGAGAGTTTGTGTTGTGGGCTGAGGTGAGCTGCGCGGCGCGGCGCCTCCACACTGACAACACTCCAGCTCTCGCACCAACGGCTGCTGTCCGTTTTTTTCCCTGCTGCTGCTGCTAGCTCGAGCTCTCAACCCTCGATCACCGTCACAGCCTCCCGAGACACACAGAGGGGGGGGAAAAAAAAATCACCCGTCACGTGACGCGCGCTTGCGCGAGCGAGCCAAACCCCGCCTCCCACTCCCCTCCCCGCGCCGCGCGTGCACCTACACATGCGCGTTCGCTCGCTCGCGCGAACGAGCCAGAAAAAAGCCCACACCACTCGGAAAGTGCGGCTGCGCGCGGTGAAGAGGACGCCACAGAGTGTGTGTCCGTGCGAGGCGCTACTTCGAACGCGCGTGCGCGACTTTTTTCTCCCCCTCACCGATCGGTGGGTCGTGCGGGTGGAATTCCGCGCAGCCACGTGGTGCCTGGCGGGCCAGGGCGCGGCCAGCGTGCGCGGGGAAGCGGGCGAGATTCCGCGCGTGCGCGCCGAGTGGGCTGGGCGACCGGACTCCAGAGACGGGCTTGCAAAAAAAAGCGGCGCAGCGCAGCGCACCAATATCTGGCAAGCGCGAGATGAATTACTGCTCCCCCCCCCTCGAGAGATGCGGGTTTGTATTCCACTTTCTACTTGCTTTTTCTCGCCTTTGTGTCCCGCACAACAGCGTATTCATATGCATATAAGCTGGACTGTGTTGCTGCTAAATACCTATTTCTTTGGGTGGAAGGTAGCGAGGGAGCCTAAATATTCATGAGTTTTTTTCTCTCTCCCTTATGCAGCTAGTGGATTTCTTCTCCGAGTTGATGTTGAAATGTGGAGGAATTGCGTTAATGAATGCATGCCTGCACACGCGGAAACAGAACCCGGGTAAAGAAAGAACTCTTAAGCTTTGTATGTTTCAAATCTACACTCAATAAACTGTTCCCATGGAAAGCAACACAGGAAAAATATTGGGTTTATTTTTATTGCCGGGGATAAAATTAATTCTAGACTTCATTTATAAGAAATGCAACCTGATCCCAACTCCAAAAACGTCTCAGTGACACGTTGTGTCCCGGTGGTAAACATTTTATTTAAATGGTAATTTATTAAAGTTAAAAAAAAGTTTGAATAGTTGAGCACCAAAGTAAAATTTGAAGTTCGCGTGTAATCTAATGTTTTGCACAGTGACCATTTAAGTTTCCATATTGTCGTGTGAAATTGTCAAATAAAGTTTGACTGTTTCAAATCTTTCTGCGATGGGTTTATTGACAATAGAAAGCTTATAATCGCACAATTTGTAAACGTGTAGTTTTTACCAGCTCTACCCTTGACAACCTGCTGCTTACTAACACGGCAATGCACATCTTTCCGTTATTGTTTCAAAGTTCATAATCTGGTTAGAAACGAGGGAATACAATTATTTTAGAATAGGGTTGAATAAAATTGTGTTTTAATTGTGTAGCCAATTACTTGCCTCCCTAGTATCAATAAAAGTGCAATGACGTGTCACGACAGCGTGTGTGTCTGTATCATTGCAATTCCATCTCTACCTTTGTGACATTGATACAGCCAGTGATGTTTTGGAAGTTTTTTGTGTAAAGCATCCGTTTGGTTGATGAGTTCACACCGCGCTGAGAGGAAAGAAGGGGCACGTTTGCTTCGGCGTCAGAACGCTGGAATGTTATCCATTTAGAACTTGAGAAGGAAAGGCTGTGTTTTCTCTCTCCCCGAGCGATCAGGAAAAAATACCCAGAAACAAACATAATATAACTGAGTGTTTGGGTGGGGACTGTCCAGGGCAGATCGAATCCACTGATGTAATGTGTTTTCTATTATGTATTCTTTGGCATCCACACCTGCCAAGGGATCTATCTTCCCGCATTCCCTCTGCCTCTGTCTAACAACGCTAGCTTTAATTTGAATATACATATTTACATTTCTAACAAAATACAATTTTATTACGGTATGTTCCTGTCCATAATGAAACCTCGATGTTTTAGTAGCGCAAATGGATTTCGGCAGACTTTGAAATAAATGAGAGTGCTACTGCTGTATAAGGTTCAGTGTCCTAAATCTCCACATCACAATTCATAGCCTATTTTTTTTCCTGCGGCGTTTGTTGATGTAACACTTTTTCTTTGTTATGAAACATTGTCTGATTTTGTTTAAACAAAACGTCCAAACTGTTTTAAAATAAGTGCACGACTCAACTGACAAATACAACTTTTGCTGAATTTGCTTTGGCAATTTCGTACAGAGAAGTAACCGAAACAAGGAGAATCATATCCTTGACTTATACTGATCGGTAAGTTGTTTGCTCTGATCAGTGGGGTTGTACTGGATTTCTGATTTAGACAAAAATACATTATTCGCAGCGCACCAAATCCGCAACAATTTCCTAATTGCTTATAACTTGGACTTGTCTCTGGATTTTGCAGGTCAGCGGTGCAAACTGAATGAGTGAAATTTTAGTCCGAAAGCAGCTCTTGGACTACCGAAATAAAATTCATTTAGTTATCCATTTGTCTGAAAACTTTAAATAAAAGTAAAGCAAATCGAATAAAACGTTTTTTTTATTCTCCGAGTATGAGGCAATGATTAAATAGGTTGTGGGTTGACTGGAGGCATTTTCTAGCTGGGGGTGGTTCAGCTGTTTGGAATGTTAAAATGTACAGAGGCGGACTGTAACAAATTTGGGAAATGTTCGTTTTTCAGATAACTGATTTTTTAAAGAGATTGCTTGTAAGAGTTTTTCCACGGTACCTTTGTGTCAGCGAACTCGGCAAAATGAAAACAAGTGTCTGTATTTGCAAGTTTCAGATACTTTGCTTACACAGCATTGTGTGCTTACTAAATCACTTCATACTTTGCTTTTATATATAGATATTTCTGCAGACATACAATCGACAGATATTCGCAATTCAGCGTTTAACACTGCGGTACCCGTTTCATTTTCCTTGTGATCTGTTGTTATTAGTTTACTAATCTACATTAAAACCTTTATTTCCCCCCAGTAATTTCTACTATTTCTGCTAAATGGACACCAGTCCTATGGAAACACTGCGTGCGCTGTCGACTGCAAATAAAATGTGGTAAAATTATACAAATCAATTACATTCCCAGTGTACGATGTATCTAAATGATCCGACGTGACTGATCATTCTTGTTTGACAAAAGATGAGCTCGAGTTATTGTACACTGAAATAGAGAGCTTGGACTCAAATATCAACCTATGCAATTACTGCAGGAATCTGACGAATCACTGAACTCTGGTAACCCTATAAATCAGTAGAGGCAGTTTAAGTATACAGTATTGGATTGTCACACTTCAAACATTGCAGATAGTAACACCAACCCTGTAATAATGTATAATTTAAATATGCAACCAGAAAACTTGTCTGCTCAACAAACATCTTCCGACAATAATAACCTTCCGTCAGCCACTTAATAATTTTCACTTGAGTCATATTTGCCACAATGTCAATAACTTGTGCTTCCTTATGTAGTCACCGGGGCACCGCCAGTATACAGCATAAACATGTCTGGATTCCTGTGTAAAATACTTAACCTGTTGATTATTTACATTTAAGAGTCATGTGACTGATTTGATTAATAAGTTTGCAGGCCAAATTCTGCAGCCCCGGTATTCACACGACAGTTACCGGTTTGGAGAGCTGTAGTTCGACCAAGCATCCCACGGATCGATATGGCCTGGTTGGAATTGCACCAGTCCGACCCAGGAGAGAGCATGCCTGGATATAGGGGTGGGTAGAGCACTTTCCCAACTTTCAACAAAAACTGTTTAGAAATTGTGGACGGGAGAATCCCCTAACTTGAGGTTAGGTAGGTTTACAAAGTGCATTGGGGGCGTTCAGTTTGTTAATTAAATTTGACACCGCACTTAATTTATTCCGGGAAGCTTATGCAATTGGAACACTTTTTTGCCAGAAATAACAACAGAAAATGCTGGAAAAACTCAGCAGGCCAGGTAACATCCGTGGAGAGAAATTAAGAGTCGACGTTTCAGGTGAACCCTTTTTCAAAACTGGGAAGGAAATAAAATAGATCGAAGGCAGGGCTGCGATCGAACAAAAGAAGTAAAGCGACATTAAGAGGTATTCAAAACCAGACGAGATGGTAATGGGACAGTGGAGACAAAAGACGGCTCAGATTAGGTGTGAAATGTTCTGACAGAATGGGAGACTGCTGCCATGTGGGAGAGAGGAAAAAAAGGAAGGTGGGGGGGAAGGGAAGACCCAAAACAAAGGGGTGGAAAAAAAATATAAGTAAAAATGTAATAGGGGCTGAGGTTATGATCTGAAATTGTTGAACTCGATATTGAGTCCGGATGGCTGCAGAGTGCCTAATCGGAAGATGAGGTGCTGTTCCTCGAGTTTACATTGAGCTTCCGTGGAACAATACAAGAGGCCGAGGACGGTGAGGTCAGAGTGGGAATGGAGCGGTGAATTAAAATGACAGGCGACCGGAAGCTCGGGGTCACCCTTATGGACTGAACGGAGGTGTTCCGCAAAGCGTTCACCCAATCTGCATTTGGTCTCCCCAATGTAGAGGAGACCGCATCGTGAGCAGCGAATACAGTATACTAGATTGCAAGAAGTACAAGTAAATCGCTGTTTCACCTGGAAGGGGTGTTTGGGGCCCTGGACAGTGGGGAGGGGGGAGGTATAGGGGCAGGTGTTACATCTCCTGCGCTTGAACGGGAAGGTGCAAGGGGAAGGGCTGTTGGGGGTGATAGAGGAGTGGACTAGGGTGTCTCGGAGGGAGCGGTCCCTATGGAATGCTGAAAGGGGAGGGGAGGGGAAGGGAAGATGCGTTTGGTGGTGGGATCACTTTGGAGGTAGCGGAAATGGCGGAGGATGATCCGTTGAATGTGGAGGCTGGTGGGGTGAAAGGTGAGGACAAGGGGAACCCT
This sequence comes from Somniosus microcephalus, assembly GCF_052327205.1. Lineage (NCBI taxonomy): Eukaryota > Metazoa > Chordata > Chondrichthyes > Squaliformes > Somniosidae > Somniosus > Somniosus microcephalus. Next base: position 178,232,285 of record NC_140989.1, read on the forward strand.
ATCCTGGTTCCTGGAGGGAGGGGCAGGGGTGAGGGCAGAAGTGCGGGAGATAGAACGGACACGGTCGAGGGCCGTGTCAACCACAGTAGAGGGGATTTCCTCGGTTGTGGAAAAAGGAAGACATGTCGGAAGCACTGGTGTGGAAGGTGGCATCGTCAGAGCAGATACGGCGGAGTTGGAGAAACTGGGAGAATGGAATAGAGTCCTTACAGGAGGTGGGGTGGGAGGAAGTGTAGTCCAGGTAGCTGTGGGAGTCAGTGGGCTTGTAGTGAATATTGGTCGATAACCTATCCCCAGAGATGGAGACGGAGAAGTCGAGGAAGGGAAGGGAAGAGTCAGAGATGGACCATGTGAAGGTGAGGGAAGGATGGAAATTGGAGGCAAAGTGCCAGACTCTGCTTTCTGTGCCTATTTTACTGTGCTACTTAGTTGCATTCTTAGGTTTTTTTTGGTTAAAAATTGCAGAACATTTGTGTTAAAAAGATCACATTGTAATTGCTGGTGGCTACAGTAGCTAAGGAAAACAATGAGTTATTTTCCAAACTTGTAGTTCTAAAAATGTAACTTTATATAGAAAAGAATGTACATATTGGGCCAGTAATTCCGGTCCCAACGCGTGAGTACGGACAGGGTACTCACGCGTGGGCCTGTTGGAACTGCCGGATTTCAGCATGCACAGCGCATGCGCGGGAAACCGGCATTTCCTCCAAGGGGTTCCGAGGTCCAACGCGTGCGCGCAGGGCTCTGCGCGCACGCGTTGAACTTCCTTCTTTTTGACAGGTTTGCCCGTGTGTAAGGGCCTGAACTTTTTAGACATATAAAAAGGAGGCGTAAGGACTTGATTCTTTAAGGTAAGTGGTCTATTATTTAAAATTATAACATTTTTTCCGCAGCTTTATTGTTTTTAAGGACTTTACAGTAAGGTAAGTTTATTTTTAGACCCGATTTCTTAAAAAATTATTTTTTTCAAAACTTTGATTAATTGTTTAAAATAGTTTTTTAAAGTTATTTATAGTTTATTTAATTATTGGGATGTTTTTTAAGATTTTATTTAAAGTTAAACTAGTCTTTTGGCCGCCCGTACTTTTCATGAGTTTGACAGTTCTTACTATCAAACTCATGAATGAAGTTTCCCCTCCCCTAATTGGCTGCACAGTGCTCACCTGATCCCAGCCGGCACATCGCACTAACTACGCCGCTGGATCAGGCAAGCACAGCGCGCCGACATCTGAACCGGGCCAGTGACAAGGATTCCAAGCAGGCCCAGGCTTCAGATGTTGGCGCGCCGGGTGAGTGCACATCGGGGGCTTGCACGCACGGCAAGCCCCCGATCCTAATTTCTGGCCCATTTTATACACGTTAGTATCACTAAATATTGTACAATTTGTATACACATATTTATATTCATATTTCAATTACCTAACCAAACAATTTAAACCTGTTCTAATTTTTTTAAATGGCAGCTGATTTTATTTGCTAATGCTTAATTAAAATAGTGCTCCAACTGTATTATGAAATTGCGTGTATTCAATACAAAATTTTAAAACCACACAAAAAGTCACCACAAAAATCATCATAATGTATGGTAGTGGGATTACAACAAAAAGAATCCTAAATGCATATTAAAAAAAATTGGGGGTGGGGTGGGGTGGGTGGAGGTGGGTGGGGTGGGGTGGGGTGATCCTGGTGCATCTCTCCTGAGACTCGTGCACTGGTGACCAGATCTACTGGCAATGGGACAACTTATTGGCTCCATGGATGTGCTTGACTGTAGGGGATCTTTAAGTGATTAACATATGTTACTGCCAGGAGTCTACTGATGGAATAGTGTCACAATGAATTCTGTGTATGTGCATGTATATATATTAATGGATCCTTCATGGCATTACACATGGTAAGTCGGAGAATTTGGTCTCTTTCCTACCTGTCTCTGTTGTCTTTCTGTTGCTATTTCTCTGTCGCTAATTTTAAGCTTCTGTTGCTCACATTCTCTTTTGCTTTCTCTTCCTAACTGTTCTTTCTCTTCTGTCTTCTGGTTTTCTGTCTCTTCTTCCTTATGGGTGGCAGGTGGTAGGTGGTGTAGCAGAGAAATGAGCCACTGAGGGCTGCAGCCTGCAATTCTCCAGTGGAGGTTGTGGGGGAAATGTGACATGCAGCCCCAGTGGTTCCATTGCCATCCCCTGCCCATCACTTGTCCTTCCTCCTTGCTCTGATTTTGTCCACTTTCCTTCATCTTCCCACTACCCCGTCCTCTTCTGACAACCTTCTCATTTCAGTTGTTATCCCAGTCACTTCCATTGCTACCCGAACTTGTTATCATTCGAGCTACCCATTCAACCCCTGTTGGCACCTTTTCCCCTCACTCCACTGTCACTCCCCTCTTCCTTAGCCTTCAATCCACTTCCCCTCACTTCTTTCAAGGATAGCAGGTGAGAAGCCAGAGGCCTCCACACACTCAACATGTTTCCTTCTTCCTCTCCCTGTCCATTTCCTTCAAAGCTTTGTTTGGCTTCAAAATTCCACTTGCTTGTTTTTTTAAAACTCATTAGTGTGAGGAAAGACATTGGGGGGGATTTTAGCTCAGGTGCAGGCTGTTGTCATGTTATCCGAATTTTGTGTTTCCCACACAAATCTAGATGGATGTGGGAGATTGATGCAATTTTAACTCAATTGGCCAATTGATTTCCAACATGTGGGAAGCCTTTGCAAAGGGATTTTTCATGACTGAAAGTCCCCTCCGATGACGCCATCATTGCTGCTGCATTTAAGGTCTGCAACAAGCCTCGCTTCTTCTGCACACTGCCAAACTTTTGCCCTTTCATGCTAGAGGGACCTGGAGGCAGAATGACCAGCCAGAGACCTAGGTCTGCTCCCAGGTTTAATGACGTTGCCCTGCAAGCTTTAGTTGAGGGAGCAAGAGCTCATAAAGAGGTGCTCTTCCCTTCTTCAGGGAGGAAGAAGCCTCCCCAGCAGACTAAGGATCCAGGTGGCAGAGAAGGTCAACTCATTATCAGTAACCCGCAGAACCTGGATTCAGTGCAGGAAGAGATTTCATGACTTTCTGCGCACTAGAAAAGTGAGTATGAATTTCCCATCACCCTCAATCTGATCCCCATTGCCTCTCCTCACCAGCACTCAGCTTTAGCAATCTCTTCCTCCACATCCCACTTGACACTGAAATCCATGCACCCTTATCCATTCCCTTTCTCTCTATGGTCACATTCACATAACTATTCGGCTATGCAGCCCTCACACTCCCTATCACTGTGATGCTATGAAAACAACTGACGACACACAGGGAGGGCCCTTGGTCTTGCCACCTCACTCCATCTTTGTCTCCTTCTAAGTATCTATGCTATGCAATCTCTACACTCACTCCTTCATTCTCACTCAACCGCCACTTGTCTCCCTCATTGCAGGAAAAGAGAGCTCACAATAAGCAAGAAAGAGCGAGGACAGGAGGAGGGCCACCCTCACTAGCCCACCTCACCGCCTGGGAGGAGGTGGTCCTGGAGATCGTAGGAGTGGAGGAAGATGCGCAAGTGGGGGAGGGACAGACGGGTGCATCACAGCAAGCTGGTGACAGAATAGTTTTCCATCTCATTGACATTGCATGAGTCGCTGATAATGATTCTGAAGCTGTAACAAATGGACTTATGATTAAATGCAATATGCAATGTGCATGTAACCTTGGCATCACATCTCTGACTCTTTCCTTTACTCCCCCACAGGACCATTGCAAGCAGCCATCCCCACTAGCTAGGAGGAACAGCCTGAGCATCCAGACTCCTCAGAGGAAGCTGCAACCTCTGAGGGCGCAGCGTCAGCAGAATTCAGCGCACCCAGCACCAGCGCAGACACTCACACCTCGGTGGGACCTTCGGGACATAGAGTAGTGTTGTCACCTGGTGTATCACAGCTCACAAGTGAGCATCAGCAGATTGTGGAGACAGGGATAGCAGTAGAGAGTGCTAGTCGGAGGGTGCAGGACTCTGCCAGCTCGGCTCAACAACATGTTGACCCTCTGCCTCTGGGTCCATCCATAAGATCAGCGGGGCTGGAACTCCAGGAACAGATGCAGGAGTCTCTGGCAGGTTTTGTCTCCAGGGTCGATGTGAGTGTGGAGCAAATGGTGGAGTCCATAGCGAACATGATTAGAGCCTTTGTGGAGTCATTGGCGCATGAACGCATCACCATGGAAAGGATGGCAACCTCCATGGAGGTGATAAGTCGCCAGAGTGCAGAAAACATGGTGAGTGTTCATAATAGAATGACATCTCTTGAGGAGCAATGGTCATCTATTGAACAGAGAAACCAGACCTTCATGGAAGTCCTTCTGAGTAGGACTGCCAGTGCAGATACGGGTCCCCATGGCCCCCCGCTGTGCAGCAAGGTGCTCTCAAGCCACTTCCAAGCGCTGGCCCCTTCTGGCCTGTGCAGCTTCAGGTGGGTGAGCAGCAGCCTGGCGCTCCTGTTGCTGCTGCTGTTGTTCCTGGTTCTGCTGGTGCTGTGGCTGGTGTTCGAGCCCATCTAATGCCCAGAAGGGAAGGAAATAAATGGCTCCCATGCTTCTGGTATATGCCTCCATTGAGGAAGCGCTGAGTGAAGGTGGTGAGAGGGGTTTCCCAGGAGGTCACACTGGAGATGCGTGTGAGGCTCCAACCTTCCACAGGTGTGGTTAAGCCTTGTAAAAGTTGCCCCAGACCTGAGACCACGAAGTCCTGCTACCTGCAAATCATGGCTGATAAAATCTCTTTAATAGTTGACCTGCAGTTGATAGTCAGCAATCCAATAGTGCTCCCGCCAAGTTTCACATTCGTGCTTCCCACCAGGCATGTTTTACGTGGGAAAAGGGTTAAAGTTGCAAGGGCCTGTTAAAATAGGATTATAGAGGCCATTTAGTGGTAATTAAGGGGCTTAAAGACCAGTCCCGCCTGTTGGATGTGGGACGGAGTCAGGACCATCAGACACGCCTGAGTTAAAATTGCTCGGAGTCGGAACCAGGTGTGGGGGGTGTTTGGGGGGGGGGGGGGTCCCGCCTGCCAGTTTCTGCGATTTTAACACCCCGCCTGCCTCCAAGCCCGACTCCACGGCTCAATGAAAATCGAGGCCAATATTGTCTGCCTCCCTGTGTGTTTTTTCTTACCTCAACTATCAGTAATTATGATGTTTATAGTTTCTGTCAACAAAACACAGCTGATACAGGCTTTCTGTTTGCTTCAAAATTCAAATCTTTTTTTTTAAATGAATTCAAATTAGGATGAGGAAAGATACACTGGCCCTGAACTTCATCATTGTTTTCAGCACTTATGACATTGTTACACCATTATTGCACTGAAAAGATTGAGGAAATTTGTGCATTAGTGCATTATGCCACTTATGCAGCATTATTGCACTCAATGCAAATGTCCTCAATCTTTTTAATTATGAAAATCTTATGCCTGTCAAAGTCCCTCCGAGCTCATTTGCTTAGCTGCACTGTTCAAGTACACAGAAGTTTTCTGGATACATGTCGCTCCTAGAATCAGTGTAACTTTACACCCTCCAAAAAGTGAGTCTAACTGCTCTTATAGAAGAGGGCACCAACTTCACTTACAGATTGCAAGGAACTTTTGCTATCCCCTTCTTTCCTTCACATTTTTCTAATCACTTCATTTTACTGTAATGCTTTCCACTCTTCCCAGAGACTTTCTTTTGGGACTCCTGACTTCCCTCACCCCCAAACCCACACTCTGATCAACTTTGGGCAAAGGATGGCTTTCCCCGTGGAAACATCACTCACTGCCATCACAATACAGGAGAAGCTGCAGTAGCAGCGTTTCCAGGCCAGGAGAATCAGGCAGCATGGCAGAGAACAGAAGCCCACCAGTAATGACCCAACCCAACGTGTGCACCAGTGCTACGCAGACCTCTCTGAGGAGCTATGTATCCGACAGCTGTGGCTCTCCAAGGTACCATTGGGCATTTCTGCCAACTTCATCATGGAGATCTGCAGACTTGCTCCACTGCTACAACTGGTCCGTCTGTGTCAATTAAAGTGGCAAGAGCCTTCAACTTTTATGACTATGAACCCTTCCAGGCTGCCACAGGGCATCTGTGTAACATTAGCCATGCAGCTGTTAAGGCTTGTAATCAGCAGGTAATGGAGGCTCTCTTTTGCAGAGCAGCCGATTCCTCCATGTGACCCACAGGCAGCAGAGGCATAGAGCCAGGGACTTCTACAGGAAAGCTTGATTCCCCAGGGTGCCACAAAAGCATGCATGTGGCACTGAAGGTACAAACGAGCAGCTTCTGATATATGTGAATGGGAAGGAGTGCCATTCCCAGGACGTCCAGCTCACCTGTGATGCAAACCAAGCCGTGCCATCACTTGCCACTGCAAGCAGCACCAGAGGGAAGATTCTGCAGGGAATCTTCATTGACTTATTGACTGCAGTGGCATCACCTCACCAATAAATTCTTCTACCCACACTACCAGATGACAGACCTCTTTGACTCAACAGAACTTTGTCACGAAGCATCACCTGAGTGAAGTTGTCCACACAAAATGAGTGCTCCCTTTCCTGAAAGATTGTCATAAAGATTGTCATAACCATAAGTAACAAAGCACAGGATAACTGCATAGTGTATTCCAAACAAAACATTTATTAAATAATATTGTTTCCATCTATAAGACTTCATGGGCTAGAAATTCGGGTACTTACTGCTTCATGAAAAAGTAATGGTGGCCGCCTCATTTCCGCCTGCCTCTGGCGTGGGACTCGGCGGGCGCCATTTTGTTGAGGGCCATAGCGCTGTCATTAGTAGCGCTGGCCCCAGACATGCAAATCTGCAGAGTGTGACGTCAATCATCGAGCAACGCCAACTTGATGCCACACTCTGTGAACTTGGACTTTGCACTGAGTTTAACGCTGGGTCCTAAGCTCACTCAGAAAAGCGAGTGTACAGCAGACCTACAGAGATGCTATCAGTGCTACTTAAAGGAACATACACATCTTTCAGGTAAGTTTTCATTTAAGCTTTTGAACTGGATTTTTAATATTTTATTGAAATAGTGGCTTGGTGCAATACATGTTACAAGTTTTTAAAGTGTGCAGGGAATGCTGCTGAATGCTTGCAAGACCTTGGATGGTAAAGCAAGGACTCTGAGAAGACAGAAAATGCTGGAAATACTCAGGGCAGGCAGCATCCATGGAGAAACAAGAGTTCACGCTTCAGGTCGAGATGCTGCCTGACCTGATGAGTATTTCCAGCATTTTCAGTCCTCTCAGAGGCTGAAATAAAAGCCAGCACAAAGCAAACTTTCCAATCCAACTTTATACATCTATCCATCCAATATGACATCAAGAAATCAACTAATCACCCTTATACATTCCCTTAGTGACTGTCTTGTGTGTGTCTTTGCCTATCCTACTGATGTCATGCAGTGCTACCCCAGTGGTTGCAGCATGGATGGTGGAAGGCTGCTGAGTTTCAATGGGGGACACTGCAAGTGGCCTTGCAAGTCGACCTTGAGGAGCTGGTGGCTGGGAGTGTGAAATTGAGTGACGGTGTTGTTTCTTCTTCTTCACTCTCCTCTCCCTCTTCTTGGTCAACTACTGGCTGGGCAGGCTGTATTTCTTGGGTGTGTGAAAACTGCCGATTTTTAAATTATTTTTATTTTTTAATTTTAGAAGGCAGTTCCCCTTTAAGGGACCGACACTGCATTCTGAAATGACAGGCTTGCTTACGAGAAGGCTGCTCTTGCTGCAATGACGCTATGGCCACACTACATTGGGCCTCCTGGTGTGAGTAGCACCCGAAAACCAGCCTTACATGGGAAGTTTAGTGTTGCGCTAATGTTAAATGGCAGACAGCACCAAAATATCAGTGCTGTCTGCGCAAGTAATTCAGGCGGCCATTAATATCGGCCCACAGTGGCACTGGCAGCTTTTTGGTGCAATCGAATTTTTAGCCCTATATCTTTTTCAGCACCGTGCTTCCCTGTATGCCTAACCATGCCTTCCGAGCTCCTATTCTTCTGCTGCATCTAAATGTTCACTCAGGGCCTATAGCGTGAGAGGTGGCTGGCTCCTCGTGCTGTACAAAAACGTCATGAGACCGCGGTGGCCCTTGGCTCATGGCAGATGGCACCTGAGAGGGAGCCACTGCTGGTGCATCCCTGGAGTTATTCCTGGGCAGCCTGGTCTCGCCCAACACCATACACAGACATAGTACACTGAAGGGGACAACCGGAGTTCTGGCATGTGCTGCTGTCCTGAGAGATGACGGTATCAGGCACAAGGAGTCCGGCCTTCGCCATTCCCCTGGGCCCTGGATCTGCATCCACACTCATCAGTTGGACAGTGAGCCTGTTGGCAGCTGTCAGGTCTTTCCAGCTTTGAGACACAGCAGTAGCCATGGTCTGGAAACCACGATCAATACTGCGCTCCAAGCTGCCCCAGCTGCATCCAGAACTGCCATCTGTGCTCCCGTGAAGGTGGAAGTCCCGACTGGCCCCTCGCTGCCTCTCATCTGGGAATCTGCTGCAGATGTCAATCAGCTGCTACTTGTTGCGTTGTTGTCCATCCCCAAATGTGCTGGCATTTCTGATGAAGCCTGGTTTCTGCCAAAATTCCACCCCGCAGACGTTGCATCACAAATTTCCCCCCTCCCCCAGTTATTAGAATTTCAGTCACCTGGCCCGGAATATTTACCTTGGAGTCGGATTGCGTGCATGCGGGCTGCATAGTGGGCCAGGAACCTGAAGATGAGAACAGCACATTCTGCACTGCGCATTTAACTTAATGGCCCCAATTAAAACAGTCATGTGTGTTTCCCGGCCCAATTAAATGGAGCGGGTCTGATGACGTCACCGATGACTTGTTTCCAGCGCGGATATTTAAAGCAGCTTTGCACACATCTCATTTGAAGGTTGATGTAGGAGTGCATAAAGTGGTTTCCAGAGGCCTCAATGACGCAATAAAACTGTTGAAACTGGGTCATGGAGACAGGGTGGAGGGCAGTGCCAAGATTTACCAATGCCTCTCTGGAAGTTCTGGTGCAGGCAGTAAGAGCACGCAGGGAGGTCCTCCTCCCTGGCGATCGATGAAAACAACCACCCAAAAACACAAAAAGGGCATGGCTGGAGATCGCAGAGGAGGTCAGTAGCAGGGGTGTTGTCAATAGGATGTGGATCCAGTGTCGGAAAAGATTCAATAATCTCATGAGGTCAGGAAAGGTGAGTGCAATGCCACACTCACCTATATCCTGATGTGCCTGTCACAACCCCATCACTCTGCCTTCCCAAGCCTAATCCTGCACATCATTCCTCACACCAATCTACCTTGCAGGTCCACCCATCCCTTTCTATGTACCTACTCACATTCCCATCTGACTAACCACCACTGACACTCACCCTCATCCTAATGCAATCATAGCAAGTAACACCACTGAAGGAGGCCATTTGGCAATTTCACGCCACTCTACCCTCTACAGATGTAACCCATCCATTTCTTACACTCATTCCATCGCTCACACTCAAAGTGCTCTTCTTTCCCTCCTTGCAGAAGAAAGGAGCCCACAACAATTGGGCGTGGCAGAGAATCGGAGGTGGCCCTCCAGCCTTCAGTCAATTTCAGACATTTTCCACAATTCAACTCCTTCATATAAATTGCAGAGCCTTTGCAGTCTCCAGAAGAATCAAGGCTGCTTGCAGGCCTTCAATCCCACAGCACTGATGACGTCATCGGAGGCGATTTTCTGTATGAAAAGACTCATTGGGCCAGTGGTTCCCACACGCAGGAAATCAATTGCCCAATTAGGGGAAAGTCCCACTTTTTCAACACATCACTTAGGAGTCGGAGTCCTGACACGATTTCCACCTGACACGCCCCAGCCCGCCCACACTGACAAAATCCAGCCCGAAGTATTTGTTTAATTTCTCTGCCATTTCCTTATTCCCCATTATAATTTCTCCTGTCTCGCTAATCTTTTCCTTTTTACATACCTATAGAAGCTTTTACAGTCGGTTTTTATGTCTCTCGCTAGTTTACTCTCATATTCTATTTTCCCTTTCTTTATCAATTTCTTGGTCTTCCTTTGTTGAATTCTAAAATCCTCCCAATCCTCAGGCTTACTATTCTTTTTGGCAGCATTATAAGACTCTTCTTTTGATATAATACGACCTTTAACTTCTCTTGTTAGCCATGGTTGGACCACTTTTCCTGAAGGGTTTTTGTGCCTTAAAGGATTGTATATTTGTTGTAAATTATGTATTAATTCTTTAAATGCTAACCATTGCTCATCCACTGTCATACCTTTTTAATGTAGTTTCCCAATCTACCATAGCCAATTCGCCCCTCACACCTACGTAGTCTGCTTTGTTTAGATTTAAGACCCGAGTTTCGGATTTAACTAAGTCACTTTCAAACTCAATATAAAATTCTATCATATTATGGTCACTCTTCCCTAAAGGCCCCTTTACTGCAAGTTATTAATTAACCCTTTCTCGTTACACAATACTAGATCTAAAATAGCCTGTTCCCCAGTTGGTTCCTCAACATACTGATCTAGAAAACTATCTTGCATACATTCCATGAATTCGTCTTCCACACTATTACTGCAAATTTGGTTTGCCCAGTCTATATGTAGATTAAAGTCCCCCATGATCACTGTATTACCCTTCACGTCTTCAGTGGATAGCCCTTGACTCCAAGCAGCCAGCTGGTAAGTCTGTTTGGAGGTGCGAAGAGCTGAGGGAGGGTGGACTGGCGCAGCACGAAAGAGTCATGACAGCTGCCAGGGAATCTGGTGCACACATGCATGATCATCTTTTTCTGGTTGCAGACGAGCTGTACGTTGAGGGAGCGGAAGCCCTTATAGTTCATGCTCATGGGTGATGTGGGGTGCCTTGATGGCCACATGTGTGCAGTCAATGATGTCCTGCACCTGTGGGAAGCCAGTCAGAGCTGCAAAGTTGAGTGCCCACTCAATAACACTCGCTTTATCAGTGGCAAAGTTTACATAATTGGCTGAGTTGTCAAACATGGCATCGATCACATGGGTGATGCATCTGTGGGTGGCCAACTGTGAACATAAGAACATAAGAAATAGGAGCAGGAGTAGGCCAATCGGCCCCTCGAGCCTGCTCCGCCATTCAATAAGATCATGGCTGATATGATCCTAACCGCCAGTCTACTATCACAGAACCATCTCCTGAATCTAACAGAATTAGACACATGAAATAGGAGCAGGATCAGGCTACACGGCCCCTGGGCCCGCTCCGCTACCCACAGGGCCATGACCGATCCAAACCTAGACTCATGTCCAAATTCCTGCCCGCTCCCCGTAACCCTTAATTCTCTTTACTGCTAGGAAACTGTCTATTTCTGTTTTAAATTTATGTAATGATGTAGCTTCTACAGCTTTTTGGGGCAGCATATTCCATGGACCTACCACCCTCTGAGTGAAGTAGTTCCTCCTCATCTCAGTTTTGAAAGAGCAGCCCCTTATTCTAAGACTATGCCCCCTAGTTCTAGTTTCACCCATCATCGGGAACATCCTCCCCGCATCCACCCGATCCAACCCCGTCACAATCTTATATGTTTCAATAAGATCGCCTCTCATTCTTCTGAACTCCAATGAGTAGAGTCCCAATCTACTCAACCTCTCCTCATATGTCCATCCCCTCATCCCCGGGATTAACCGAGTGAACCTTCTTTGTGCTGACTCGAGAGCAAGTATGTCTTTTCTTAAGTATGGACACCAAAACTGTATGCAGTATTCCAGGTGCGGTCTCACCAATACCTTGTACAACTGAAGCAATACCTCCCTATTTTTATATTCTATCCCCCTAGCAATGAAAGCCAACATTCCATTGGCCTTCTTAATCACTTGCTGCACCTGCATACTAACCTTTTGAGTTTCGTGCACCAGGACCCCCAGATCCCTTTGTACTTTAGCACTTTCCAGTTTCTTGCCATTAAGATAATAACTTGCTCTACGATTTTTCCTGCCAAAGTGCATAACCTCACACTTTCCAGTATTGTATTCCATCTGCCAAATCTCTGCCCACTTACTTAGCCTGTCTATGTCCCCTTGCAGGTTTTTTATGTCCTCCTCACTCACTACTTTCTCTCCCATCTTAGTATCATCTGCAAACTTTGATATGTTACACTCGGTCCCCTCCTCCAAATCGTTAATATAGATTGTAAAGAGTTGGGGACCCAGCACTGACCCCTGCGGAACACCACTAGTTACTGATTGCCAGTCTGAGAATGAACCATTTATCCCAACTCTCTGCCTTCTGTTAGATAGCCAATCCTCTATCCATGCCAGAATATTACCCCCAATCCCGTGATTTTTTATCTTAAGCAATAATCTTTTGTATGGCACCTTGTCAAATGCCTTTTGGAAGTCTAAATACACTACGTCCACTGGTTCCCCTTTATCCACCCTATATGTTACTTCCTCAAAGAACTCCAGCAAATTGGCAAACATGACTTCCCCTTCATAAAACCATGCTGACTTTGTCCTATTAAATTATGTTTATCCAAATGTCCTGTTACGGTCTCCTTAATAATGGACTCCAAAATTTTACCTACCACAGATGTTAGGCTAACCGGTCTATAGTTTCCAGCCTTCTGTCTACTGCCCTTTTTAAATAAGGGTGTTACATTAGCAGTTTTCCAGTCTGCCGGGACCTTTGCTGAGTCCAGGGAGTTTTGGAAAATTATTACCAATGCATCCACAATCCCTACCGTCACTTCCCTCAAGACCCTAGGATGTAAGCCATCAGGTCCAGGTGATTTATCCGCCTTGAGTCCCATTATTTTACCGAGTACCACTTCCTTAGTGATTTTGATCATGTTTAGCTCCTCCCCCCCTATAGCCCCCTGTTTGTCCAGTGTTGGGATATTCTTAGTGTCCTCTACTGTAAAGACTGATACAAAATATTCATTCAGTGTTTTTGCCATCTCCATATTTCCCACCATTAATTTCCCGGTCTCATCCTCTAAGGGACCAACATTTACTTTAGCCACCCTTTTTCTTTTTATATAACTATAAAAACTCTTACTATCTGTTTTTATATTTTTTGCTAATTTACTTTCATAATCTATCTTCCCTTTCTTAATCAATCTTTTTGTTATTTTTTGCTGTCTTTTAAAGTTTTCCCAATCCTCTATCCTCCCACTAGATTTGGCTACCTTATATGCCCTTGTTTTTAGTCGAATACTATCCTTAATTTCTTTACTTAGCCACGGATGGCTGTCTTTTCTTTTACACCCTTTTCTTCTCAGTGGAATATATATTTTTTGGAAGTTGTAAAATAACTTCTTAAATGTACACCACTGATCATGTATCGTCTTACCCTTTAATCTATTTTCCCAATCCACTCTACTCAATTCCGCTCTCATACCTTCATAGTCTCCTTTATTCAAGCTTAGTACGCTTATTTGAGATCCAACCTTCTCACCCTCTAATTGAATATGGAATTCAACCATGTTATGGTCACTCATTCCAAGGGGATCCTTTACTAGGACATTTTTAATTAATCCTGTCTCGTTACACAGGACCAGATCTAAGGTTGCTTGCCCCCTGGTCGGTTCAGTTACATACTGGTCAAGAAACCCATCCCTAATACACTCAATGAACTCATCCTCAGGGCAGCCCTGCCCAATTTGAAATCCTGCAAATGTCTGCTGCAGATCCCTGGAAGGAGCCTAAGGTGAAGAAGTTGAGGGCGGTGGTGACTTTGAGAGTCACTGGTAAGGCGTGTCCACCAGGTACGCTGGGCAGCAGGTCTTGTTCCACCAAGCTACAAATGTCTGCCATGACCTGGCTAGATGGCCTGAGCCTCCTGAAGCACTGCTGCTTAGTTATGTCCAGGATGCTTATCCTCTGCCTGTCTACCCTGTGTTGGGGGTATCACCTCCGGCGTGGTGCAGCCCTGTGCTGACCCCCTCTCTTCTGTGGAGCATCAGGTCGTTGAGGAGAAGGCTACTGTTGTGGTTGCTGTTGCTGGTGTTGCTAGTGCTGGGGCTCATCTTGGTCCGATTCTGAGGTCCATGATGAGACAGCATAAGTGGTACTCATGCTGATGTAATAGATGGCAGGTAAAGTGGAGATCAGAGGCCCAATCCTTCAATGATCTGACAGTGCGTAGCAGTGTGGTGAGCATGGCTTCCGAGGTTGCAGACATGACCTGCAAACTGCTGACAGCTAAATCTCTGCACAAAATGGAATCAGTAAGAGCCTTTTCCATTAGCCAAGGAAGCAGCATTTATGTGTTTTTCCCAGCTGTCAATTAATGGACTCACACAATGGCCACTGAGCTTCTGCCTCCCCTTCATAAGTGAGGTTCCCGACGTGCGTGAATCCCATGTTCAAGAAGTTAAAGCCAAAACCTGCTGTTAAAAAGCCTCTTATGGGTCTCTCAACAAGCATTTAAGTACTTCAATGAGGTCGCCCTCCTCTGCCGATCGGGTCCGTGGCACGCTGGGAAACGCGCTGGAGTTAAATGCAGAAGTTGGCGGGATGACGGCGGGTTCCCGACGTGTTGGCAATTTCGACGATTTTTACTGCTGACCCGCTCCCAAACCTCGCGACTGGGAAAATTCTGGCCATGGTCTTTTTCAGTGACATATGAAATAGTAAATGTCAACTCGTGAGTTCAATGCCATTATATTAGTCTCCAGGTCCTAGTAAAGTCTCAAGCTATGCTCTGTGATTTATGTACTCACATAAGCCCATTGATCGTGTAACTCACTTGTTTCTGTGCACAGTATAGTCTGTAAAGTTGCAGTTTTGGGACAATATCAATATTTATTTTAAATGCTGGGAAAAACTCCATTTCATTGCAATTCTAGTTTAAAACAAAACAAACAATAACACACAGCAATCTAGCCACATTTCAAAAGCACTAGAATCTCAATGATGTGAACTGAGTCCAAATTCCAGTCTTGATGTACATTCCCAGTCAGGCTTCTCTTAGGTGATGAGTTTCATCCTCAGTCAGATTGGCTTGGTAAGGGTAAACTGGCAAAAGGAGAGAAGTTTATTTGTTGCGATCCTGGATTCCATTGTGCCACCACAAGAAGGTGCAGAGCTGAGGCCACATATTTTCCTTTTTTGGGCTTTGTTTCACACCATTTTTTTTGCCACTTTTCTCCCTTTCCCTCCTACATATTATTTAAGGCTATTGTGCATATAGGTGTACATTTACACACGTTTTATACAAGACTGTTGTACTGTATATTTACATGCACATTCACACAGACATATTTTACGAGGCTATGAGAACATAACTGAGATTCATAAGAGGGCACATTTTAGGGAATGTGGCTAAGGTAAGGTTATCGAACTATATTATGTATTGTATCGCTGGCCCAAGATTGCATACCATAAAGTGTTGCCTGTCAATCTCTTCCACATTTACTGTTCACCCATGCCAAACCCTCACACAAACCTACAACTCCTTCATTGCATCTCATGCATGCCCAAAGCTCAGTAGGGCACTCCTTCAACATACAGTTTAAAATCTTGCCAGATTTACATATTCTAAAGTCATAACATCACAGGTCATTTTAAAATGATCTAATGCATAATTTCACCTAGGTTGGCTGCAGGTTGTACATGTCTTTTATTTTGCGTATGCTCCTTCAGTTTGTAACATCTCTAGACTACTTTTATGCTGTGTAACAAAATGGCACATCAAGGCCCAATCCCAACCTGCAGTAGCCTCTCTTGTGATAAAAAGACTTGCATTTCTATAGCGCCTTTCACAACCTCAAGATGTCCCAAAGTGCTTTACAGCCAATGAAGTAGTCACTGTTGTAATGTAGGAAACGCAGCAGACAATTTGCGCACAGCAAGCTCCCACAAACAGCAATGAAATAAATGACCGGATCATCTGTTTTTGGTGTTGGTTGAGGGATAAAAGTTGGCCAGAACACCACTGCTCTTCTTCAAATAGTGCCATGAGATCTTTTCCGTACACCTGTGAAGGTAGACAGGGCCTCAGTTTAACGTCTCATCTGAAAAACGGCACCTCTGACAGTGTGTAGCACTCCCTCAGTACTGCACTGATGTGTCAGCCTAAATTATGTGCTCAAGTCTCTGGAGTGGGACTTGAACCCACAATCCTCTGACATAGGCGAGTGACACCACTGCTTGCATGGCAGTGCTACCACCTCAGATGTGGGCAGAACATCATTTGATCATTCCTCTGCAACTCATCCTCCCACCTAAGCCATCTGAGGGCAAGAGGAATTCACAGAGAAATATCCATCCTTTCAGAATAGGGTGTTTGAGTTGAGAATTTCCAGTTTGGCCTTCAACCCGTGGCCCACTAATTTCTCACATCACACGATGCAGCCAATCAGATTCCCACAGCCTCTGCTCAGACTAGTTCTGAACTCATTAAATGGCATATTTTGATACCTTCAATGGTAGGAGGTGAAATAAGAAATTAAAACAGTTCAATATTGGAGATTAAGTGCAAAATGGCAAAAAGATTATGCCAAACTGAAAGCAACAAAAGCCAACTAAAAAGTAAATCAAAGTAACTGTGGTAAACCACTTTTATCGTTCACTATCGTTACACTATAGTTATCACTGTTATATCGTTACTCTATGGTTATCACTGTTCACACTGTTGTATCACTATACGAGGTCGCCTCTTGTCACGCTGTTATACCTGGGCTGACCACTGCTGACTCCGCCCACGGCTCCACCTACCTGCCCAGGTATAAAGGTGGTCGACTGGCTGGTATTCCTCCTTGTTGGATCCGATCACCCACGAGGGTGGGCTCTGTTATTTAGCCAATAAAAACCTATAGTTACTTTCTTAACTCGTCGCTTTTCATTGGATAAATTGATAGGTATATCAATTTTATTGGCTAAATAGCAGGCTAAATAACGGGCCGATAAACCCACAGGCAACAAACTCAGCCCTCGACTTCGAACACTGGCTGAGCTGTTTCGAGTCCTACCTGGGAGAATCCGGCGTGCCTCAGAAATCCAAGCTAAGAGTTCTGACTGCCCAAGTGAGCCCTAAAGTATTCGCACTCATCCGGGACCTTAAAACATACGAGGACGCCATCAACCGGCTGAAATGACAGTACCAGAGCCCGGTAAATTCCATGTATGCCAGACACCTCCTAAGATCCCGCCCGCAACAACCAGGAGAGTCTGTAGATGAATTTTTACAGGCGCTACAAGCACTCGGCAGGGACTGTAACTTTAAAGTGGTAACGGCGGCAGAAAATACTGAAGACAATGTCCGCGATGCCTTCGTGAAAGGCCTGCGGTCCGACTACTCACGGCAAAGACTGCTTGAAGCAAAGGACCACGACCTGGACAAAGCTGCAGCCCTCGCTTGCTCCCTAGAAGTGGCCCATCGGGACCTCGAGGCATATTCCAGGTACTGTAATTTGTGACCCTGGGACCCGGGACTGACCCCGACCGCAATACTTCCCGCAGCACCCCCCCTGGGACCTACCTCAGCGTCGGCGTCCCGGACCCGATCGGGACCGCCACCCCCGGTACCGGCTGCGACATCGGACCCCTGTGATTGGGCCGCCGGCTGCTTCTTCTGCGGCCAGGCGAAACACCCGAGGGCGCGCTGCCCAGCCAGAAACGCGACCTGCTTGAGCTGCCTGAAGAAAGGCCACTTTGCAAAGGCCTGCAGAGGGAGATCAACAGAGGCCAGCAGTGCCTCATGTGAGCTGTGGGGGCGGCCATCTTCCATCAAGGCCACAGAGGCCAGCATCCCCACATGTGAGCCATGGGGGTGGCCATCTTTGATCCAGGCAACCGACACCAGCAGTGCCTCATGTGAGTTGTGGGGGCAGCCATCTTCTCCGCCATTTTGTCCAACCTCGTGGGCGCCGCCATTTTACCCACCACGCTCGACCGCCACCGTGCCTCCAGACCCGACCACCGCCTCACCCGCAGATGACAGCAACTCGCTCAGCTATACACTAGCCTCCGTCACACTGGACCAAGCCCGCCCGCACCACCTGTCCAAGTCCATGATGGACATCAAAGTAAATGGCCACGCCACGACCTGCCTGTTCAACAGCGGAAGCACGGAGAGTTTCATCCACCCAGACACGGTGAGCCACTACTCCCTCACGGTCCGGCCGTGTTTGTTTTCCCCAGGAAGTCGACTACAGGAACCACGCTACCAACCTGGCTGACCTCTCCGGGGCCCGTCCTGCTGCGAAAGCATGTGAGGGCCCATAAAACGGACTCCCTGGTCGAGAGGGTGAACCTCCTGCACGCCAACCCCCAGTACGCCTATGTGGCATACCCAGACGGGCGGGAGGACACAGTCTCCTTACGAGACCTCGCACCCTCGGGCACTCCTGAGACACCACCATTACCCCCCCCCCCCACCACCCCCCCAATGCCACCCGAGGTAGACGGCATGCCGGAACCCCACGAGCCTTCGCCGACCACGCAGACACCAGCATTAACACCGGATAATGCAACACCGCCGCTGCGACGATCAGAAAGGCTTACGAGGCCTCCGGACAGACTGACATACCAGAACTGGTAGTACACTTCACCCCGCCGGACTCAAATCTAAACAAGGGGTGAATGTGGTAAACCACTTTTGTCGTTCACTATCGTTACACTATAGTTATCACTGTTATATCGTTACTCTATGGTTATCACTGTTCACACTGTTGTATCACTATACGAGGTCGCCTCTTGTCACACTGTTATACCTGGGCTGACCACTGCTGACTCCGCCCACGGCTCCACCTACCTGCCCAGGTATAAAGGTGGTCGACTGGCTGGTATTCCTCCTTGTTGGATCCGATCACCCACGAGGGTGGGCTCTGTTATTTAGCCAATAAAAACCTATAGTTACTTTCTTAACTCGTCGCTTTTCATTGGATAAATTGATAGGTATATCAGTAACACCTTACACTTGCTCCCAATGCAACTGAACACACATTTAAGAGAAACACCACGAAGTGTATTACCAAATGCACACCTGATAAGTGAGCCTGTTGTGTTTCATGAGCAAATCATGGGAAATGCAGGGGAAGACAAGCCCTGCTCTCATTTGCATGATTTTCAAACCCTTAATGAGGACCAAGGCACACCAGCAGTACGACCCTCGAGTGCTCAGTGCAGCCTCTCAGTGCACTTTTGGGGCAATGACTTTTGCCCAAATTTTCCAACCCCACCACACTGAACACATGCATGTGCCACTGCTGCATAGCAACAGAAAATCTCCCTTTATATTCTTAGAAGCTGGGTACTTCATGCAGAGAAAAATTGAGAAATTGAAGGGAGAGTGAACCCTGGGCTGCTCCCATGCACTTCCTAATAATAAGTGGGTAGAGGATTGGGAACCTATCATCATCTTGATATAGGGATAGCATATAGCATGGGGTAATTAGGAAAAGTGAAGGGTGGGAAATACTTGCAAAAAGAGAGAGTTTCACCCTCAGGAAGAAATAACACTCCAATGCTAACGTGTCCACACCCGTAATATTCTTTAACTATATAACAAAGCAAAAATGGGATGTTGGAATAGCTTTTGTGCCTGTACACTTGAGGGAACTGTGTGAGATAATTGAACCCGTAAGATAAAAAAATTTGCAATCACAATTTATGGATTGATTGGTAATGCTAATCCTAGCCAAATGCAAGAAAATTCATCTTTACATCAGGTGTGTGAACGAAACAACCGATAAAAGAGAAAAGGAAACCTTTCAATCGGTAAACATTTGAGTTTCCATTTGTTTTCGTGAACAAGATAAATGCTTTCTGGAATTTGACTGTTTTTTAAATGGTGTATTGTTAAAATGGAATGGTTTTTCTTTCATTGTTTTGGGGTACTTATTATTGACTGTTCTGGAAGTTATTAGTAAACATTTCTGGGTTTTGAAACTTTATATATTCCCTGTTTTTGCACAGCTTTTTGTTACAATGACTTTGATCATCTTCATTTCCCCATATTGTGCATTCAAAACATATGAGTATTACTCAAAGTAAAAAGTAGACTCACCCGGTCCAGTTGGCAGGAGGCTCGGTAACCAGAGGACACTGATTTAAGATAATTGCCAAAAGAACCAGGGGCGTGATGAGATTTTTTTTTTATGCAGCAAGTTATGATCTGGAATGCACTGCTTGAAATGGTGTTGGAAACAGATTCAATAGTAACTTTCAAAAAGGAATTGGATAGATACTTTGACAACGAGATCAGGTCATTGAGCCTGGAACCCACCCTCCCTGCAAATTATTCGGCTCAAATGCACTTAACAATTTGGTCCTGGGTATCACAGATGGGCCAGAGTAGGCTCAGGAACTCTGAACCTTGAAGGAGAGTTGTTTGGATCCATGTTTTATATACCATAAGCATAATTTGCATTGGGAATTTGCAGCAATTTCAGAAAGTTGAGAAAAACCAAAGCACCCCTCACCCTCCTCCACATGGTCCTGGAGGCTTGTTGTCATTCACCAAAGTCCCCGAGGTACTAACATGAGTCAACAATTGGGACAGAAGCCTCCTGAATCTTTCAGCCAATATCTTTGAGATCTCCTCGAGCTGTGAAAGGCTATAATACCATACAGAAGACACCCACCACCTGGTTAGCTCAATGTTCAAAATGGTGAGTAGCGCACACTGGAAGATAAATCCACTGATCCTTTGCTTCCAGTGGGAAGCCATGCTCAAAGGGAACACAGTTCGGAGATAAGGCTACAACAGTGTACCATCAATTACCTGACCTGCCTCTCTTCAAGCATGGCTCCCATGGGATCCAATAGATCTGCATGTCTGTTGATCAGTAACACAATGGCCCGGATTTTGCGGTCAGCGGCGATTGAACGCTGCTCTCCATTCATTACGCTTTCAGTTGCCTGCAGACTTTTCGTGGGCTTTTGCATGGCAATTTACGGTAATTGGGAGTCTGATGCAGCGCGGTGCCCTCTCTAGAGGATCTGTGGCGTGTGTGAACAGGTCAAACAACAGTGTGTCTCCTCAACCAATCAGATTGAAGAATCTTCACTGAGACATGCAGAGCCTAAACCAGGAAGTATAAGTTAGAATAGTTAATTCAATGTAAAACCATATACAGAAAGCAAAGTAAAGAGGGGGAAAGAAAGATGGTATTAAGAGAGAGAGAGAGATAAAAGAGACAGAAAGAAAAAGTTTTTAAAAAAGTTTTATTTTAATTTTGACATTTAAAAAAATCTCCAATAAGTAAATTCTGAAGGAATGAGACTCCATACTCTTAAAAGTACATTTTCAGTGCCAGAAAGATTGTTTGGTAGTAATTAAGACTTATCACACTATTAAAAATTCACATACACTTGAATGGATAAGCGTTAACTTTTTCTGGCATGTTTAGTGGGTAACCAGTGAGTAAGTACCGCAACTTCATGCCTTTTATATGTTTAATGTCAAGTCTGTCGGCGAAGTACCAGTGGAGCGCAGCTTATGGAGGAGCATGGCAACTTGGACAGCAACTTCCTGATTTCCACGTTTAACTGTGCTTGTGTGGACACCAGAAGTTGCTGTCTGATTTACTCTTTAATAACGGTGAGCGCTGATGGCCTCACCGTTATCCTTACTCCAAAATCTGGGCCAATATCATCGACAAAAAGGAAGGCCACAATGTTTTCAGAAATGAGCACTCCTAGTCTATCCCTTTTGACACCATCCAACACATCATTGATAAAAAATATCAAATAGGATGGGTGATAACGGACAACCTTGTGTCACTCTTTCAGGAGGGATCATTTCATTGAATTTCTCATCTCTCCTTATACAAACCTTGGAGCTGGATTTTGAATCTTGGACAAAATCCAAGATTTAGCCATATTCCGCCACAACTTTCAGCTTCGCCATGAGGTTGCATGAAGCAATAGGTCAAAAGACTTATGAAAGCCAATGAAAGCACCTACCACCGTGTCACTTCTCTAGCCTGGCTCCACTCCTATCTGTCCTACCGAAGCCAGCATATCTCCTATTTTCCTCTCAACACCACATGGTCACCTTGGCTGTGCCCCAAGCTCCATCCCTAGCCCTCTACTTTTTCTCATCTACATCTTGCCTCCACATAATTCATGGTGAGCTTTCCTATGTATGCTGACGGCATCCAGGTCTACCTCTCTGCCCCCATTATTGACTCATCAAACACCTCTGCTGACTGCTCAACCAACAGTAAGTCCTGAATGAACAAACACTTCCTTTAACTCAACATCAGCAAGACCCAAGCCATCCTGTTCAACTCCCTTAGCTCTTGATTCCATCCCTCGCCATGGCTGAGTTTAATGATACACAATTCAGGTGTTCTGTTTGACCCTGAGCTGAGCTGCAAACCCCATATACTAGCCACCACCAAGAACCCCTACTTCCATCTTTAGAACATTGCCTGTCTCCATCTTAACTCATCCCCACTGTCACTGAAACACTCAACCATATCTTTATCATCTCCAGCCTCGATTACTTCAATGTTCTCTTTGCAAATTGCAACTCGTCCAAATCTCCACCACTCATAACCTATCCTGCTCTAATTCCCAATCCCCTATCATACCATTCCAACCTTCATTGGCTCCCCAGCCCCCAGTGCGCCAATTTCAAACTTTTACATCCTCATTTACATCCCTCCATAGCTTCGCTGCTCCCTACCCCCATAGCCTCCTTCAACCTTATGTCCCGGCACGTGTCCTTCTAACTCTGGATTCCTTTGCCTCCCCCTTTCTCTGATCCACCTTCAGTGGCAAAGGCTTAAGCTATATCAGCCCCACACTCTGAAATGCTCTTACAAAACCCCTCTCACCACTCCTTTGAAAGCGTGCTTATAATCTACCTTTTAGATCACACTTTTCATCACCCTTCTCTTACTATTGCTTAGTGTCCAGTTATTTCTTTCACCTCTGTTAAGTGTTTAGGGTGTTTCATTACTTTAGAGGTGCTATAAATGTAGTGCAGGACTAATGAACTCTCCACACAAAATCGAAATCCACTTCCAAACATTTATTACTCGAATAGTGCTTTGTGTTTTTTTTACGCTGGTGTATCCCCTTTGTGACTGTGAATAGTGAATGCATCCTAATCTAGTGGGAGAATGAAGTGCTCCTCCATACTGTTGGAAGCTTGAGTGTCACCCTTTCCCTCCAATGGGAGGGGGAAGCCTGAGGCCCTTAACAAATCGAAGATTCCAGTAAGATTGTTTTCCCCACAGA
Organism: Somniosus microcephalus; assembly: GCF_052327205.1. Classification (NCBI taxonomy): domain Eukaryota; kingdom Metazoa; phylum Chordata; class Chondrichthyes; order Squaliformes; family Somniosidae; genus Somniosus; species Somniosus microcephalus. The sequence goes on from NC_140989.1 coordinate 178,255,481, forward strand.
GAACCTTTGGTCAGCAATAAGAAGGTAATCAATCTCTCTGGAATCGATTACATTTGCACATTTACAAACTTTGGGCCTCTGGTAGGCTCAAAACAGAGCACACGTCTGCATTCAGCAGGCATAGTTCTGCTGGGTGGAAGAGAGACGAGCTGGGCAGAATTCCTCGGGACTCCCGGGAACTCCCTCTGACATACCCGCAAAATGCTGCCAGATGAACAGCAGAAGGAGTGGCCTCTGGGTCAGAGTTTTCAGCATTCGATGGATTTCTGAACCTGCCACTATAATTCTGTCTGAATTCCACCCTCTCCCTCAGTGGCAGAATTTCTATGCTCACATCTCAATCGCCTTTGCTGGAAAGCTTGTAAACATGGCAGGGCGGGACGTGCGCCACTGAACCTACTGAAGTCCATGGGGTCAACTGATTTAAATATTCTTGGGCAGACTGCGAGTGGCACACCCATGTTAAATGGAAAAATGGGGTAGGGAACTTCCTGCTGCAGAGTTTCGATGGCGTGTGCCTGTTTATCAGATGCAAAATGGGTGCCTAAGTATCCAATATGGTGGGTGGGGCACAAATGCTCATTACGAGCCGGAAGTGTGCCACTCCCTACAATGGATCAGGCTGGTCCGTAAGTGTCCAGGGTGCATGCCAGAACTAGTAAATAGCTAATTAAAATATTTAAATATTGGGCTGCCCAGAGCCTGACTTGCCACGTGATAAACGTACGCAGCCACTCGTGGTGCTAACAGGAAGGAAGGACCTGTCAGCACCACTATTTAAAGAGCTCATCTGCTATATACAGGTTAGCTGCTAGTTTGTCCCTTTAGGCTGCTGGTTATGTCACCCTTGGCCTCATTATCCGAAAACACGTCAGAAGAACCACCTAGAAGAATAAGGGCAGCAGACCCATGGGCAAACCATCACCTCCATGTTCCCCTCCAAGTCACACACCATCCTGACTTGGAAATATATTGCCATTCCTTCATCATCATTGGCTCAAAATCCTGGAACTCCCTCCCTAACAGCACTATGGGAGTACCTTCAATGCATAGACTGCAGCGGTTCAAGAAGGCGGCTCACCACCACCTTCTCAAGAGCAATTAGGGATGGGCAATAAATTCTGGCCTTGCCAACGACGTCCACATCTCAGAAACTAATACAAGAAAATTCCACATGTACGCTGACAACACACAGCTCTACATCTCGACCCCTCCACTGCCTCTGATTTGATTTGTCACGCTGCTTGTCCAACATCCAGTATGAGGCCGAGGGTGACATAACCAGCAGAAATTTCCTCCGATTAAATATTGGGAAGAGTGCATCCATTGTCTTCGGTCCCTGCCACAAACTCCGTTCCCTAGCCATCGACTCTATCCCTTCTCCCTGGTCACTGTCTGAGGTTAACCAGACCATTTACAACCTTTGCGTCCTGTTTGACCCTGAGCGGACCTTCTGACCCCATATCCCCTCCATTACCAATACCACCTACTGCCACCTCCGTAACATCGCCCGTCTCCGCTACTGCCTCAGGTCATCTGCTGCTGAAACCCTCTTCTGTGCTTTTGTTATGTCTAGACTCGAATATTCCAAAGCTCTCCTGGCCGGCCCCCCACCATGCACCCACCGTAAACTTGAGCTCATCCAGAATTCTGCTGCTTGTATCCTAACCCGCACCAAGTCCCGTTCACCCATCACCCCTGTGCTCACTGACCTAGATTGGCTCCCGGTCTGCCAATTATCAACCTTGTTTTCAAATTCCTCTATGGCCTTGCTCCTCCCTATTTCCGAAACCTCCTCCAGCCCTACAACCCTCTGAGATCTCTGCGCTCCTCCAATTCTGGCCTCTTGTGCATCCCTGATTTTAATCACTCTGTGGCGGAGCCACCAGGGGGACTCTGATCTAATGTACATAATTATCTTTAACAAATTATTAGCAACAGAATGAATCTGTATCTTTGTTCATATCATTGCATGTACATGGCGTGGTCCCTTTAAGAATGAGACCAAAGGCGATGACATCATCACGTTGATCACGTGATCCTCCAGCGGCGGGAAAACGTGATGATGTCACGACGTCAGGCTGGGGAGCCGCCCTAGCCAGTCCTCGTGGAGCCAGCAAAGAGTACAGACCTGTAATGTAGTTCTCCTGTGTTTTCGTTTTAAACTCTGTTGATTAGTATTAAACATCGTTTGTTTGATAGACTGACTCGACCTCAGTCCTTTAGTTAGGAATCTAGCCATTCCTACAGCGGTGACCCCGAATTTTTGTGAACAATTTTTGCGGAAGAAGCAAAGCGCGCCGAAACATGGAAGCGAACTCCGTGGCTTTGAAGCTCCCACAGTTTTGGGAACAACAGGCGGCCTCCTGGTTCATCCAAGCAGAAGCACAATTCGATCTCCGAAACATCATTGCGGATCAGACCCGTTACCTTTACGTGGTCTCCACACTCGACAGCTCCACGGCCTCACGGATCATCAGCCTGCTTGAAAACCCCCCGGTTGACAGCAAGTATAATACTCATAAAGTGCGGTTAATACAGGTCTTTGGGCTCACGAAGGCGGAGCGTGCCCGCCGGCTACTCGCTTTGCCCGGGCTTGGCGATTCCAAGCCACCTGAGTTAATGAGCCAGATGCTCACGCTCCTTGGCTCAGAACCACAATGTTTCCTCTTTCGGGAGTTATTCCTGAGTCAACTACCCGAGCAGGTTCAGGCTGCCCTCGCCAGATCGGAAGCCACAGATTGCGCAGCACTGGCTGCAGAAGCAGATACAACTTATGCGGTCACGCAGCAATCCTGCGCCGCCACAAGGCACCCCTCCCCCGCAAACGCCGCCCCGACGCCTCCATCCCCCGGTTTGTGTTTTTACCACGTCCGTTTCGGCGCGAAAGCCAGAGGCTGCCGCCCTTCCTGCAGTTTTGCGCCTAAAAACAAAAACCAACATCAACACCAGCAGCAACTCCAGAAAAGGAGGGCCAAGTCTGAGGGACGTTCCGCGGCCGCGATGGCGATTGGAAATTCCGGGATGCTCCTCTACATTACAGATTCCCTCTCAGGCCGGCGCTTTTTATGCGACACCGGGGTGCAGTGTAGCATCCTTCCTGCCTCAGCACTCGATATTCAGTTTGGGATGCACGGCGCCTCCCACGTGGCAGCTAATGGCGGGGCCATTCGTTCCTTTGGCAAACGGCGGATCCAGGTGTGCTTCGGCGGGCAATGGTTTCAGTGGGGATTTAGTACAGCCAAGGTTTCGCAAGCCATCCTCAGCGCGGATTTCTTATGCGCCAACAGCTTCTTGGTGGATGTAAGAAATCGTCGATTGGTCAACGCGGCCACCTTCCACTCCATCCCTTGCTTCCGCAGTTCCACAACGTCGCACACTGTCTCCTGCGCGTTGCCCTCGCCGGACGAGTTCACTCGCCTATTAGGTGAATTCCCGGAGCTGACCAAGCCCACTTTCTCCTCCTCGGCCACTAAGCATGGTGTCGAACACCACATTACTACGACTGGCTCTCCGGTTTATGCGCGAGCTCGGCGCCTGGAACCCGGCAAGCTCGCGGCTGCGAAGGCAGAGTTTGCCACGATGGAACGGCTGGGGATTATTCGCCAGTCGAATAGTCCCTGGTCCTCGCCTCTCCACATCGTCCCAAAGCCCGGTGGCGGATGGCGGCCATGCGGGGACTACTGACGCCTTAATGACACCACTACTCCCGATCGGTACCCGATCCCGCATATACAGGATTTCTCCGCCCATTTGGCGGGAAACTCAATCTTCTCCAAGGTCGACCTCGTCCGTGGCTACCGCCAAGTTCCCATACACCCGCAGGATGTCCAGAAAACAGCTGTCATCACTCCCTTTGGACTGTTCGAGTTTCTACGGATGCCATTTGGGCTCAAGAACGCCGCACAGGCTTTTCAACGACTAATGGACTCGGTCCTGCGGGATCTTCCCTTTTTATTTGTCTACCTTGACGACATCCTGATAGCCAGCTCTACCAAAGAGGAACACGTCTGCCATCTCCGCACCCTCTTTCGGCGCCTCAGCCAACATGGCCTCATAATCAACCTGGCCAAGTGTCAGTTCGGCCTACAACAGATTGACTTCTTGGGCCACCGCATTACTTCGGAGGGCGCAATTCCGCTGCAGTCAAAGGTCAAAGCAATTACGGCATTCCCAAGGCCGCAGTCCACCAAGGCTCTTCAAGAATTCCTGGGCATGGTGAATTTCTACCACTGCTTTGTGCCCAAGGCAGCGTGACTCATGCAGCCCCTCTACGAGGCCCTCAAAGGCAAGGCCGGAAAGGATACAATAGCCTGGACAGTCGAAATGGACAACGCTTTCGACAACACAAAAACCGTTCTAGCCAATGCAACTATGTTGGCGCACCCTCTGCCAGGTGCCACTTACCACCGATGCTTCCGACTATGCCATAGGCGCTGTGTAGGAACAGTGGGTCAACGGGACGTGGCAACCACTGGCATTTTTCAGCCGCCAACTCCGGTGCAACGAACGCAAATACAGCACTTTCGACCGGGAGTTGCTGGTGCTGTTCCTGGCTATCCGCCATTTCCGTTTTTTGTTAGAAGGACGTCCCTTCACTGCATTTGTAGATCACAAACCACTGACCTTCGCCATGGCCAAGACTGCCGAACCGTGGTCGGCTCGACAGCAGCGACAGCTAACTTTCATTTCAGAATTCACGACAGATGTCCAACACATAGCTGGCAACGACAACTTGGTAGCTGATTGCCTTTCTCGCGCGACCGTACGGGTGGTCCAGCTGGGCATCGATTATGCCCTCATGGCTACCGATCAGGCATCCAACCCTGAAACACAGGCGTATCGCACCGACACCTCTAGCCTCCAACCGGCCGATGTGCAATTCCACGCTGCAGGCACCGCGTTACTCTGCGATGTCTCCATGGGAGATCCCTGCTCAATCGTTCCAGTCACCTGGCGCCGCAAAGTTTTCGACGCCATACATGGGCTTTCGCATCCTGGCGTGAAGGCATCTCAAAAATTAATGTCGGCTAAGTTCGTCTGGAGAGGAATGCGTAAGGATATCCGCAACTGGGCTAACACCTACGTCGTCTGTCAAACGTCTAAGGTGCAATGTCGTGTTAAGGCCCCATTGGCCACGTTTGCAGTACCAGAACGTCGATTCGACCATGTCAACGTGGACCTCGTTGGGCCACTTCCACTGTCGCAGGGGTTCACACACATCCTCACCATGGTCGATCGTACTACTAGATGGCCGGAGGCAGTTCCTCTGGCGTCTACTACGTCCGCTGATGTCGCCAGAGCATCCCTCTCCTCGTGGGTCGCACATTTTGGCGTTCCGGCGGACATTTCTTCAGACCGCGGTCCACAGTTCTCTTCCGAGCTCTGGAACGCTGTGGCCCAGGGTCTCGGCACCAAGCTTCACCGCACCACGGCCTATCACCCGCAAGCAAACGGTTTGTGCGAACGTTTCCACAGATTGTTAAAGGCATCGCTGAGGGCCAGCCTCCAAGGCGCCGGATGGGTGGATAAGCTTCCGTGGGTCATGTTGGGTCTCCGCACGGCACCCACAGAGGACCTGCAATCATCCGCCGCGGAGCTCGTGTACGGCCAGCCACTCCGCGTACCGGGAGATTTCCTGCCGCTTCCAACTGAGCCGTGGTCCGCAGCCGAACAACTCAGCAGCCACCGGGAAACAGCCAGGGCTTTTGCGCCTATCCCAACTTCGCATCACGGCCTTCCATCTTCACACGTACCAGCAGGGCTGAAGAATGCTGAATTTGTATTCATTCGTCATGATGCCCATAGGGATCCGCTCAAGGCCCCTTACACAGGCCCTTTTCACGTACTGGAGACAGGCGACAAGAGTTTCTCTGTAGACATCGGTGATAAACCGACCACATATCCATTGACCGTCTCAAACCGGCACACCTGGACATCGACCGGCCAGTAGAGACTGCACAGCCACCACGACGTGGTCGACCTCCCGCTGCATCCACGCCAGACCGAAGGCTTCCGTCCGCCAGCCCGCCCGCTGTTCAACAACGTCCACTCCAAGAATACAGGAGTCGCTCTGACAGGCTTGTCAGACCTCCTAGTCGATTGACTTTTACTGTTAAAGACAATTCTGGGGGGGCGCATGTGGCGGAGCCACCAGGGGGACTCTGATCTAATGTACATAATTATCTTTAACAAATTATTAGCTACAGAATGAATCTGTATCTTTGTTCATATCATTGCATGTACATAGCGCGGTCCTTTTAAGAATGAGACCAAACGCGATGACGTCATCACGTTGATCACGTGATCCTCCAGCGGCGGGAAAACGTGATGACGTCATGACGGCGAGCCGCCCTAGCCAGTCCTCGTGGAGCCAGCAAAGAGTACAGACCTGTAATGTAGTTCTCCTGTGTTTTCGTTTTAAACTCTGTTGATTAGTATTAAACATCGTTTGTTTGATAGACTGACTCGACCTCAGTCCTTTAGTTAGGAATCTAACCATTCCTACAGCTCCACCATTGGTGGTTGTGCCTTCAGCTGCCAAGGCCCTAAGCTCTGGAATTCCCTCCCTAAACCTCTCTGCCTCTCTACCTCTCTTTCCTCCTTTAAGACGCTCCTTAAAACCTGCTTCTTTGACCAAGCTTGTCCTACTATCTTCTTATGTGGCTCAATGTCAAATTTTGTCTGATAGTGCTCCTGTGGGAGCACCTTGGGGTGTTTTCCTATGTTAAAGATACTATATAAATAAAAGTTGTTGTTGCTGCTGGTTAACTTCTGGGTGTTTTGTGGCCTGTTTTATGACTCTATAAAAGTTCAGTTTGACTGCTGAGAAGAAGATTTTGCTGGTGTTGAAATGTTGTTGACTGCGTTATAAATGGTTTGACTGCAGTCATGGGTGGTTTGGTAGGACTGCCTTGGGGGCTGGAGGATGAGGAGGAGCAGCAAGGAAGACAGTAGAGAGAAGGAGCGAGAGGGAGGAGGAGGAGGGAACTGTGCAGGAGGCCATACTGACATTAACTTATTTTAAGAGCAATGCCTCAAGCTCCTTTGCTTCACCAAGGAAGCTTTCACTGAGCTATGTCACCTACTGCAGTCACAACTCCAGCCTTAAACCATTGCATGAACAGCACTGCCTGTGGCTATCAAGGTCACCGTGGCCCTTAACTTTTATGCCACGTGCTCTATGCAGGTTGCAGCAGGTGATATTGGCGACATATCACAATTCGCAGTCCGTCACTGTATCAGGGTTAGTAAGGTTCTCTACACCAGGAGGAACAGCTACATCTAATTTCGCATGGACAGAGCAAAGCAGGACGAGAGAGCTTTAGGCTTCACCCGCATTGCAGGTTTCCCCAGGGTACAAGATGCCATAGACTGCACACACATTACCTTGCGCGCTCCCTATCACAAGCCTGGCATTTTTATCAAAGGGATTCTACGTCTTCAATGTGCAGTTGGTTTGCGATCGCAGGCAGTGCATCATGCAGGTCTGTGCCAGTCCTCTGTGCTGCCTTTATTCCAACTGGGGCATCGAGTCACAGGCTGGCTACTGGGCGACAAGGGCTATTCTCTTCAGACTTGGCTTATGTCTCCTGTCAGAAACGTCATCGGGCAGACAGTCAGAGTGTTCAAGCAATACTACCGCTGCCTGGACTGTTTGGGAGGAGCTTTGCAATGCAGCCCTGAGGGGGTATCCAGATTTGTGGTTGTGTGCTGCATAAATTTGCCATCACGAGGGACCAGCCCTTATCCCCACCTGGGCAGAAAGAAGTGCAGCAGAAAGAGCAGCAGCATGAAGAGCAGGAACGGTATTGACCACCAGTGCCCCGAGCTGTCAGAGCTCTCAGAGAGCAGCTCATCGAAAAGCATGTCACCTGAACCATCACTCCCACACCCAATACACCAACAGTCCCACAATCCTTATTACCACAGTGCTTACTACCACCATCCCACTGCCTTTCTTCAGTTTAGCCTTATGGGTCTTGCCTTCACTTCACTACAAATATAAACATGAACACCAAATCCAGAACAAAAAAACAATTTATCAAACAACTGAAAGCAACAAAAGCAACTGATTTCCATCTGTGTCTAATGGTTAACAGGAATAAATATGATTCACACTTGTGCAAGCCCTTAGTGCCTGTCTTTCTGTGCTCATTTACCTATCCTAGGCTGCAAAGCTTCCACTGAAGGAAAGTCTGGCCCAGCTGGCTGTGTGGCCCGAACAAAGGCACTGCTGGAGTGGGTGGCGGGGCAACAGGCATGCTATCGTCCTGATCTCCCATGGAGCCAAAACCACTGTCCTGGGACTGAGGCTCAACCCTCCTACTGCTTTAAGCTCTGGAAGCCCCTGTCAACACTGAACCTGCCAGTCAAGATAGCAGCTGTCTGGACTTCAATGGCAGCTGCTAGGAGAGGCTCCATCATAGTGGTGCCACTCTCTTATTCATGGAGCTGACCGGTTGCTGAACAGAATGGTCTCCATACTCTGTATGAAGCCTTGACACAGTTCTAACAGGACTCTTCCATGCTCTGCGAAATTGTGCGTAAGCTTGCTGGCAGGCTGCTCAGTGCACCTATCGTTCCCTGGTGTATGTCCATGAGCCTTCTTCGGTAGCCTGGGTCCTCAAAGTCAGCATCTGAGTCCATTGTGGCAGAGCTAGTATGCGATCTCGCCCTCTGGCAACCTGGCATCTGTGGCATCCTATCCCCCTGCCCTAGCTCCTGCACACTTGTGCCCGGTGATTCACCATGTGAAAACCACTCCTCTAGCCTAGCTATTTCCTGGTTAGCTATTCCTCTTTAGCTATTTCAACACCATTTATGGTGTACATGTATCACCCAACTTTTCCTTCCTCTGTGTAGCACTTCACACTTGTCTGTATTTAATGTCATCTGCCATTGTTATGCCCACTTTACATATTTTGTTCAACTCATTTTGTATTTATCGAGCTGCTTCCTCGGAATCAACTGCCCTTCCTCGTTCAGTATTCTCTGCAAAAATGGGACCACTTTACATTGAGTTTCTGAATCCTAGTCGTTGATGTAAACTAGAAATAGTAGTGATTCTGGGGGCCCCACACTCAGCACAGCATGCAGCAACATTGATAAGTAACGAAAGTAAGGCCCAAAATTTCAAGGGCCCGGGGAGAAATTTAGGACCTGACCTGCCCCTTTTTTGGCTGTTGAAAACTCCGCCAGAAATGGGGTGGGTACTTCTTGCATCGCTCCCTTCTGTTTGGACATCATAGGAAAGTGGGATGACGTCATCTGCCAGAAATCCCATCAATTTCAGCTCCCTTGCCCCAATTGCTATGTATGCCTGTGTGAAGCAGACATACCGACACATCAAGGCCTATTCCTGACAAATGTGGGGCCCATGTTGACTTCTAAGGCTGGATTCCACATAGCAGGCTATTGCTAATTTTTCTACTTTACTCTCGTAGAACACCCAGTGCGTGATCTCAAAATGTCATTGGCAGAGGTCAGGATGCAGGAATGGTGCATGCCACACAGGATAAAAGAAGGGAGAAAATAACAACAAATCTGTGGATTTGGAGGGGCGGCAGAACAAACAGAAATTTAAAAAACACATTAAATTTCTTGATTCACAGCATTTTGTGTTTTTCACAATTCTGTTTTAGTTGTTAATATTAGTACAGAAATACTACTGTAGCCTCAAGAAGGAGAGAATTGCATTTGCCTTCCTTTTAAGAGGCATCATCTCCATTGTAGCTCAAATACCATAATGATTGTTAAAACCTACTTACTTCCTATCAAACAAAGTAATTCAAAACCATTACTCTTTTGTATACAACAGCCGATACAATTACTTAACTGGGGTTCAGATGAAGTACTATACTCACCTACAAATCTACCATTGTAAGTTCCATTTATAGTGTATGACATCACCTCCAGGGTGGATGGAACAGAATAGGAATCATTTAGATATGTATGAAAATTGCTTTTATTGTTCAGAGAGTCTGAGGTTTGAGTCCAACGGCAGTTTAAATGCACGCATGCATAAAGAAACAATAGTTAAAGAACAATTGAGGAAACAAGAACACAATTGTGGTTCATTTGATGGTGTAATTGATGCATTTAGTCTTACATAATTCCTTACATAAGTTACATAACTTAATACAACATACTTCTTCAGACTTGTTTATTTGGTTCAGTTGTAAATACATGACTCATAAGTTGGGATCATGTATTTGATGTTAATGAAGGCATCTTCTCCGCCATACAGCTCAAATATCTCCAGAGTCTCCTGAATCAGGTCTCCAATGTTTTCTCTTTTCTGTTGGCTGTAGTCGATGCCATCTCCTGTATTGACTAGGGTTTAAAAGAAAAACACAAAGAAAAATGAAGTAGCATTAAATTCTGATAGTGTGCCAGCTCAGCATTTAAAGTAGTGCATCTTTTTTTTCAAAAGGACCACTTGTAAGTTTCATAAATTCATATCCAACTGACTGGCAATCTTTGTGTGGTCTAACTAATTTATAAACATGGCCAGCAGTAAAGAAGAGCTGACTAGTGTCGGCAGGCCTTGCACCTGTAACTGTAAGCAACAATGAAGATCTGTTTAGTATTGAAATGCCAGGAAACTCCTGGTCGTTTGGTTGTTTCCTTGGCAACTTCCACAAGCAGCATTTCTAATCCTATGCTGTCATACACGATGCACATTATCGAGTGTATCCTGTAACATTAAAAAGGGTTTTAATATGTCTATTCTGTGTCTGAAAAACTCAATGATGACACATAAGATAACCTTTGTAAACTTTATGTTCTAAATGAAATAATCCATTGCAATGTTTTGAATTTTTTTTAATGTCTGGGGCTTTCTGTTAGGCAGTCACACAACACTGGGTCTGTACTATTGTGCAAGACCCAAAAAGAGCTATACCAACAGTTAAGATGTAATATAAACCCGCTTTGACATGAAATTAATCGATTTACTATCCTTCACGTTCGAGGCTCCATGAAGTCCAGAGAGACACAAACACTGAGTGAGCTTTTAGTTTTAGGGACAGTTAAGGGTCTCCAAATAGATCATGACTCTATTGCCTTTTCACTGCTTCACAGCACTCTACTGTTATTCCAATGTAGTCCACAATATACTACTGCTGCTCATTTTACTGTTCTGCACGCTGCTGCTATTAGACTCTCCTCTATGATGCTCGACTGCTATTCAACCCACTGCTATTCTCAATTGCTATACTGCTCTTTGCCAGTTCAGCCCAGCGCAATCTAGTTTTTTTATAGCTTCCATTGGTGAACAATTTGGTGAATGAAATTCTGCAGTTTTACCAAGTTTCAGCTTGTTAGTGAATGACGAGTTGTCAGACATTTAATGAAGAAAGATGTTTGTTTTGCCTGTGTTCTTTATTTATATCAGAGCCAAAAATTCATAGGCCTGACATCCTGATGTAAGTGCCAGATGCACCCGCCCGTGACCATTGGTGCTGACCCCACCAAAGTATACAGAGTCACCTGATCACTAGGCATGAACCTCAGGCACATGCCTGCCAAAGGGAGCCAGAAATTCTGGAATAGGGTGCTGGCTACTGGGAAGGGTGCCAGAGCTCCCCTCTGAAAGATTTAATAGAAATGCTTAAAATTATGAAGATTTTTGATTGAGTAAATCAAAAAGTGAGAAAAAAATTATTCTGACCCCTCTTTTGTACTTAGCATTCACTAGGGGGGGTTTCTGAGCTGGTCCCTGTGGGGCGAGGGGAAACTTTTTGGGGTGCAGCTGCTCCTGTGAAATAACTCAGCCTGAGTGATGGCCCTGTAAAGGTCGGGTCCTGATTCTTTTATCTGCTGGTCATGTTTTTAGATTGAGCACTATGTGCGTGCACAGTGTCGCAGTGACCTACCTACTAGCTGACCGCAGAGTAGCAGTGCACAGAAGGTCAGGTGGGGGGTGGAAGCAAGTTGCAGTTTTCCCTGCTCTTTGCAGTTGCTGAGGGTGAGGTGGACGGGAGGGGGTGATGGCAGTAAGTAGGTATGTTTTCTTTCTACAGGGAACCATTTTAAAGAGGAATTGGAAAGTAGTCAGGCAAGGCAGAGCAAACCAAGGGCTTGGCCATCATGGGTATTGAAGTTGTAACAAATATGAAAGAAAATTACTATATTCAACATCAGTCTGTAGGTTATTTTGTTTTAATTATAGTTATTTTCTGTTTCTATTTGATACTGTGCAGCACAAAGCTTCACACAACAGGGGAAGCAATAGTTTTAGAACAATGTGGTAGATATTAATAGATTAAAGTGTACTGCTTCAAATAATTTTGAACTAAACATTTATTTAGGTTTAATTACAAGAAAGTAAAATGTCTGCTATTAGATTTACAGAATCTGGAATGTTCAGCACACACTCTGACCTCAAACCTTTTTTATTTTTATTTTATAACAGAGTTTGCAATAAGCATATAAACAATTCTTCACCTAGAAATATTTTAATTTATTTGGGGGACATCATTTTAGGTTCAGGTCACATTTTGAGTTGTCTGTTCCCATGAAATCTATGAAAAGAGAAAGTTGGATCCTAATTCCCACCACATGTATGAGAAAGACTGCATTGTCGACAAGGGCTAATTCTTAAGATGTGGTTACATCATACTTGAAAGCACAGAGTCCACTGAATGGGGGGGGGGGGGAAGACTTTTGTTGCACTGCTGCAGTGCTTTGTAGACTGGGTTCAATCTTGACCTCATTAATCACAAAGCTGTAGAAATATTTGTAGATAAGTACCATTAGCACTTACTGTAGAGACGAACGCCCGGATTTTAACTCCCAGTGGAAGTCGTGCGGGGAGGGGGCGCCAAGGCAGACAGGAAACTGTCAGGTCCTCTGCAGCATGAGGCTCAGGACATTTTTATTCTTGGGCCTCATCTGTATGGGTCTGTCAGTCTCCTGCCCAAACCTGCTCCTCCTGGCCTCGGATCCGCTCGCCACCTGGTTTTACTGGGAAGTCCGGCACTGGGCATGATTTTTAGTTAAAATTGTGCCAAGGTCCTAATTGTGTCATAGGAGCCTGTTTTTAATGTATTCATGAGGCCCCCACCTGCCTACGGCGGGCAACTCAGCCGCCTCTGAAAAGTGCGTGATTAAAATAGCAGCGGACGGGAGCGCATCGGGAATGCAGTGGTAAGTACTCTATCCCTATCTTAACCACATGCCTGGCCCATTCCTGTCAGGTGGACAGTGTTAACATTTGGGCTTAAGAGTAAAAAGGGCAAGGCAGAAACCAATATTAATTGGTATTACAAATACCTACAACCTACTGTTTTTCTAGCAAATGAAAATGAATGGGTAATTATAAAAACGATCTTTCTTTTAGTCTGCCTGTCTGGGTTTAAATCCATCACTGTCAAAAAATATACAATCTGCACAGACTTCAGACTGACAGTGATTCCATTTAGTCAAAGAGCAACACCAACTTAAGTTATAATCACAGGGATTGCTATATATTGCCTGTTATGGTGTTTGACTGTAAAGTGCAGAGTGGCAGAATTTCATTTGGGTTAACCTAGTGATTTATTTTGCCCATTAAAGAAATGCTTCAAGATAAGGCTCCACAGAAGGCTAATCTGAGAAAATTCCATATAAAATAGAGGCCCACCAAAATGATATTTGCTTATTCCCTATAAAAACAGAATTAAAAAATATATTTACATCTGGCTGGCATTACAATTGGAAACACCATACCTGAAAGGCTTACAGAGGCTATTAAAGAAGCCTGATATCTCAATAGCCAGTTTAACGTTGCCACCTTCCCCATCCTGTCGCTAAGTGTCTTTGGTGAAGTGGCTGTCACCTAAAGACCTGATTTTAACATAATTTTAATGATATTAACAAAACGGAGATTTCCTCTATAATAAGATGCTTAAAAATGTGATCCGCCATATTCCACCAATTGAATACGGTAAATTCTCATAACTGTACCTTTCCTCCCAATTTTCCCTTTCTTATCTTGTCTCCTCCTCAAGTTTTGCTTGTCAGGTATTGTCCCCTGATTTGGAAGTTCTGGAAAGGTCTCTGCAAATGAGCAGGGTGTTAAAGAGGTAATTTTGTGAGATTCTGTTCCTGGCGTGCAGGAGCTCGGGTTGCAGGATTCACCCTGCCCTGTTATAACCCTACTTCTTACCTGTCTCATTCTTGCTTAGTGAGACTCCGGGCTGGATTTTCTCAATGGAGGCGGGACTCCCACTTGTCGGGTTTTAGTCCCGCCTCCATCGTCTTCTGGCCAACCCACGCTATTTTCCCTTGATTGACCTTGTTAAGCCCGCCCAGCAATTAAGGGAAAGCCGGTGACAGAGAACATCAGCGTATGACGTTTCATCTGTCAAAAGACTCATCAAATCTATCTGCTGAGCAGAACTCAGATGGCTGTTGCATCGGAGAATGCAGCAGCCATTCTGTCATCTCAGCCATTGAGATGCACGAGTCTCCGGTTTCCCCAACTGTTGCCTGCAGGAAGAAACAAAAGTAAGTAAACATTTTCTATCATTTTCCACTCACCTCACACACTTAACTCTCCACACTTGCACCCATCATTTACCTCCACAACGCACTTTTCAACCCCTCCGACACCCGCAGATCCACTGCTCGCCTTGCTGACCCTGGCGGGGTTTCCTGACGTCGGGAATCCCGCAATTGCAGGAGTAAAATGTGGATAATCCTCTTAACTGCCTGTTAACTACCTGTTAACAGGCAGTTAAGTGGCTGTAATCCCCTTCCCGCCTCCAGGAGATGGGACCTGGTGCGGGTCGGGTACCCGCCTCCTGGGAAGATGACACGGAGGCCATCCCAGGGCTGGCAAAATTCCCCCCATCATGTTTGGAGTCTTACCGTGCAAAATTATCCCTCAAGAAAGATCTTGCATTTATATAGCGCCTTTCACAACCTCTGGACATCTCAAAGTGCTTTTCAGCCAAGTAAGTACATTTGAAGTGTAGTCACTGTTGTAATGTAGGAAATGCAGCAGCCAACTTGCAAGATCCCACAAACAGCAATGCAATAATGAACTGGTGATCTGTTTTAGTGATGTTAGTTGAGGAATAAATATTGGGCAGGATACCAGGCAGAACTCCTCTGCTCTTATTTGAATAGTGCCGTGGGATCTTTTGCATCCACTTTGAGAGGCCAGGTAGGACTGCTTGCTCAGTACTGCAATGAAGTGCCAGTCTAGATTATGTGCTCAATTCTCTGGAGTGGGACTTGAACCTACCTCAGAGGTGTCTATCTCAGAGGCAAGAGTGCTACCAACTGAGCCATGGCTGACACCATATATGTCAGCTGTTTATGAACAACTTAACCCTCCTCACAAAGGCTCCCACAGCATCAACTGTATCTATGTGGAATTGAAAATTTTGTCCTGCTATCCATTAATCCATAATTTACAGATTTTATCTATGAAACAGCGATTTCACTATGCAGAAGTCCCCTTATACTGCATCTATATTGTAAATCTGCTTGAAGAAATGTCCTGAAATATAGCCTTACACCCCCATTGCTACAGAATATGGCTGATCTGTATCTTAAATCCATCTACCCGCCTTGGTTCTGTAACATAGAAACATAGAAGATAGGAGCAGGAGTAGGCCATTCGGCCCCTCGAGCCTGCTCCACCATTCAATGAGATCATGGCTGATCATCCAAATTCAGTACCCTGTTCCTGCCTTCTCTCCATATCCCTTGATCCCTTTAGCTTTAAGAAATATATCCAACTCCTTCTTGAATATATTTAATGAATTGGCCTCTACTGCCTTCTTTGGTAGAGAATTCCACAGGTTCACCACTCTCTGGGTGAAGAAATTCCTCCTCATCCCTGTCCTAAATGGCTTACCCCTTATCCTTAGACTGTGACCCCTGGTTTTGGACTCCCTGACCATCGGGAACATCCTTCCAGCATCTAGTCTGTCTAGTCCTGTTAGAATTTTATAAGTTTCGATGAGATCCCCTCTCATTCTTCTAAACTCCAGCGAGTACAAGCCCAATCGACCCAATCTCTCCTCATACATCATTCCTGCCATCCCAGGTATCAGCCTGGTGAATCTTCACTGCACTCCTTCCATGGCAAGAACATCCTTCCTCAGATAAGGCGACCAAAACTGCACACAATACTCAAGATGTGGTCTCACCAAGGCCCTGTACAACTGCAGCAAGACATCCTTGTTCCTGTACTCAAACCCTCTCGCTATGAAGGCCAACATGCCATTTGCCTTCTTAACCGCCTGCTGCACCTGCATGCTTACTTTGCGACTGGTGCACAAGGACGCCCAGGTCTCGTTGCACTTCCCCTTCTCCCAATCTATTGCCATTCAGATAATAATCTGCCTTCCTGTTTTTGACACCAAAGTGGATAACCTCGCATTTATCCACGTTATATTGCATCTGCCATGCTTCTGCCCAATCACCCAACCTGTCCAAATCATACTGGAGTTTCTCAGCATCCTCCTCACAGCACACACGCCCACCCAGCTTTGTGTCGTCTGCAAACTTGGAGATATTACATCTAGTTCCCTCGTCCGGATCATTAATATATATTGTGAATAGCTGGGGTCCAAGGACTGATCCCTGCGGTACCCCACTAGTCACTGCCTGCCACTCGGAAAAAGAGCCATTTATGCCAGCTCTTTGCTTTCAGTCTGCCAACCAGTTCTCTATCCAAGTCAATACCTTGCCCCCAATCCCATGTGCCTTAATTTTACACGCTAATCTCTTATGCGGGACCTTATCAAAAGCCTTTTGAAAATCCAAATACACCACATCCACTGGTTCCCCCTTATCTATTTTACCAGTTACATCCTCAAAAAATTCCAGTAGATTAGTCAAGCATGATTCACCTTTTGTAAATCCATGTTGACTTTGTCCGATCCGGTCACTTTTTTCCAAGTGCTCTGCTATTACATCCTTTATAATGGACTCTAGCATTTTCCCCACTACCGATGTCAGGCTTACTGGTCTGTAATTCCCTGTTTTCTCTCTACCGCCCTTTTTGAACAGTGGGGTAACATTAGCTACCCGCCAATCATGCGTACTGTTCCAGAGTCTATCGAGTTTTGGAAGATGACCAGCAATGCATCTACTATTTCTAGGGCCACTTCCTTAAGTACCCTAGGATGTAGATTATCAGGCCCTGGGGATTTATCGGCCCTCAATCCCATCAATTTCCCTAACACCATTTCCCTACAAATACTGATTTCTGTCAGTTCCTCCCTTTCATTAGACTCTATGTTCCGCGACATCTTTGAGAGGTTATTTGTGTCCTCCTTTGTGAAGACAGAACCAAAGTATGTATTTAATTGGTCTGCCATTTCTTTGTTCCCCATTATAAATTCCCCTGATTCTGACTGCAAGGGACCTATGCTTGACTTCACCAATCTTTTTCTCTTCACATATCTATAAAAGCCTTTACAGTCAGTTTTTATGTTCCCTGCAAGCTTACTCTCATACTCTATTTTCCCCCTCTTAATTAATCCCTTTGTCCTCCTTTGTTGAATCCTAAACTGCTCCCAATCCTCAGGTTTACTGCTTTTTCTGGCCAATTTATATGTCCTCTCCTTGGATCTTATGTTATCCCTAATTTCCCTTGTTAGCCACGGTTGAGTTACCTTTTTTGTTTTATTTTTATGCCAAACTGGGATGAACAAATTCTGCAATTCACCCATGCGATCTTTGAATGTTTGCCATTGCCCATCCACCGTCAACCCTTTGAGTGACATTCCCCAATCAATCCTACCCAACTCGCACCTCATACCATCGTAGCACTTAATACCATTGGCTAACAAAAATCTAACAAAAACCATGTCACCCCGATACCCCTTTAGAGTTTTAAAGGAGGAGAGAGAGGTAGAGAGGCGGAGAGGTTTAGGGGCGGAATTCCAGAGCTTAGGACCTAGGCAGCTGAAGGCACAGCTGCCAATGGTGGAGCGATGAAAATCGGGTCTGCGCAAGAGGCCAGAATTGGAGGAGCACAGAGATCTTGGAGGGTTGTAGGACTGGAGGAAGTTACAGAGATAGGGAGGGGCAAGGCCATGGAGTAATTTGAAAACAAGGATAGGAACTTAAAAATTGAGGCATTACAAAACAGAACCTTATAGAAAGGCTTCTATTAATTTCTATGGACAATGGTGCTAGTTGTTCAGCACTGTATTGCTGATAATTATCATAATTTCCCTTATTAATCTAGATCTGTAGATTTGTAGCTGAACAATTGCATTCTGAATGTTTAGATCTTCTAAGTGTTTTTTCCATTAGTTCCTCGGTGGTGCACTCAGAGACAGATTTTCTTGTTCCTGTGCCTGGGCGTATTGGATCTACTGGGAATAGAGGAAAATTGAGTGGTAAGGATTGTATGCCTATAAGAGGGACTGCCTGACTTTCTGTTCATTTAAATTAATATCTCCAATAACTTTGTCCAGCATTGTCCTATCCTCTCTTTGAGGTAAGAACCTTGTTCTGCTACATTCCTGAGCTTCAATCCTTTAGCTGGGTATATACGATAACATACACAAAAGAAACCTGACCCAGTGCTAGGACTACAGTTCCCAGACGCTACCACACAATACACCCAAAACGACAGTACATGTGTACATGTCACCCCATACTCCAACTACTCACTCACTCCCTCTTAGTCCAACTGTGAGCAGAATTCTGCCAGACCCCCAATATCCCCATCCCAAGTGCTTCCAGATCCCAGCACTCAAGTGTCACCAGTGTTGCCAAATCCCAGAATGCTGCCAGTCTCAGCCTCTCCATGAGTGATGCTAGATTCTAAGTCCACTGAGTGCAGCCAGGCTTCAGCTCCACTGAGTGCCACCACCTCCCTGAATAGTACCAAGCCAGAGACTACCCATTCCACTTCAAAACATTGCCCGAACCCTGTCCACTGCATCCAACACAATAGCCCAGGCTCCAGAATCTCCGCCCACTTCCTTCTGGCCTCAGGCCCCACTTGCATGTGTTACACCAGCTCCAAGACAGCTGATTCTTACCTGATTCTGGCAACTACCTGGGTCCCATGCTGGCTACCATCTTGTTCTATACCATGGCCTAAAAATTAGATTGTGCAGTGCCCATTTTACGGGTGAAAATGGGTACTCTGCTGGACTCAATATGACGTGCAGCGTGTGCCGAACTTCTGGTTGCACGCCATATTGGTTAGGGCGCCCTGTAGCCCTCCATGGCTTATACAAATCAGGGTTTTAACACCTGTTTCAGGCTCCTTTGTAAAATTTGTTGGCGACTGACCGCAGCATGAGCCGTGCCTGCTGCTCAGTTTTCTCGGATGAATAACAGCCAAACCAGATGTCCTTAAAGAGACCGCTGGAGGCTGCCACTTAAAAGGTAAGTTTAAAGTTTTTCTACTTACCTGAATGTGGCTCCACATTGAAAACCCTGAGCCTGCTTGAACTCCCTCCCAATTACCTCACCCCTCAGAGCACCCCGCCCCCCGCGACTCACGAGTTGCCTCTTGGGCTGCGACTGGCACCACAGCTCACAGGCACTATCCTAATGATGCCGGTGGAGCAATTTGCCGTGGTTCTGCTATCTGTCTCATTAGGCACGTGCGGCATGTGCTGCACTGGGATTACGCCCCAGTACGGGTGCCATCCAATTTCTTGGCCCATGGGGATTAATAAACCTATGACAGGGAGCTTCACTACGTCAGTAAAGTCAATGTGTAAGAGCCATATATAGAAAGAAATTGAGTAGAACACAGAAAGTGGAGCACAAAGCAACTGGAAAAAAGTAGAAAAACGGTTACAGGAAGAGAAATACATTTTTGTTTCTCTCCCTGTAAGCAACACCACAGGAGATGAACTATATTTTTAATAAACTTTCCATTGAATCTTAAAAATATTTCTTAACTAGTCCCAGGAGTTGCCATGAATGCTGAACCTGACATTTTGATTCCCAGTTCAAAACTGTAAGTTGAACTCGGATGTATATTTGATGGTGAAGAAGGGTCGACATCAAGAGCACCAGACTGACAGTTTCCTCACATCAATGCAGTACAAATTGGATAGAATCCAAAGCAATATTGCTGTAAATTCCATCACTCTACTTTTTAACAAAGCTGTTATTTAGCAAACTCACAATGCAAGTCCCTCGGGCAGCATAACCACTTGCAGAGATAATGCTTGCTCTGGCTGTTTTACATTTTATATTTGCTGCCTGTGGGAATTTTGGCAAAATAATTTCTGTTCTTCAACCATTCTTCAGGACTGTTAAACCAGTTCTTATAGAATACTTATTAGAATTAATAAATTTTGCATGTTTCTTGGCAGATAAACTAAAAATAACTTACCAGCAATTGCAAAGTTTTGGAGTACTGCAATTAGTACTCAATTAACTATTTTTATGGCTCTTGATCTTCAAGGGAAAAAATGGGAGCTATATAAATAGTACACTCTAATTCAATTTAAATGCGAATTATATGGTAAAGGTTAATAGTAGTATTACTGGCTAATCTCTAACCACCAGATCACTCCATTCGTACACTTTAGCTCCGCTCTCTCTTGAATACCTTCCAACACTATTAAAAAAGAAATAGGGAACCGGATGGGTATAATTGTTCATCCTAACCAGTGTGAGGGAGCTGAGCTAATATCTCAGATAGTTGATAACCCAGGCCCGGAAATTCATAGGTCCCCAATGTGCTAGCAGAAGTGGAGCAAGGCGGGACCTCTGCCCACTGATATTCAAGCATGCTGACTCCATAGGAAATCCCAGGGTCAGATGTCTTGTGTAATGCTAGGCAGGACAAGGACCCAGGTGGAACAAGGGCGCATCATTCAGATTCCATTTAAAAAGGCAAAAAGACTCTGGTAAGAGGTCACACAAAGGCAGCTGCAAAAGGAGAAAAAAAGTGAGCATCAAAGTTTTGCTGTGCGAAATAAGAGAAAGGAAAGATGCCATCGTTGGAATAGTTGGGAAGAATCCATCAAAAGTTGCAGTGCAGGCGATGTGGACAGAGGTGACTATGGCAGTGAGTAGCACCTCGATAACCCAAGGATCCCCTTGGAAGAAGTTTAATGACCTCACAAGGTCAGAAAAGGTACAAAAGAACAGGAGTAGGCCATTCATCCCCTCAAGCCTGTTCCGCCATTCAATTACAGGAAACTCTTTGGTATCCGGCACTGACAGGACCGGCGTGTTGCCGGTTGATCAAAAATTCCAGATGACTGAGAGGGTTATCTACCGAGGCTATTTTTAACAAAGGAAAATTTAAAAAAATCAAGAAATGTGCAGTATACAGTAATTGGGTACTCACCTACAGAATGTTGTGTTAAATGGATGGTGGAAGATGCTTGATTAAGTACAGTACTGCCAGTTGAGGGTAATGCAATGCAATGACTACCAGCAGCATGGGAGACACACAGTACCCCTGTAAAATGGCAGATCAGAAGAGACTACCGGCAGCGCTGGAGAGTCAGACTCCTGTTACAGGGGTATTGAGGTGTTCCGACTCCCGACAGCACCAAGAAGCCGAGTAGTGGCAGTTTGGAGAACTACCCCCAATGACTAACTCGGCCACCGCGGGAGACTCGGACTCGACAACATTGCCGGTTATTGAGGTGTTTGCGGAGTGAGAATTTTGCCGGTTAATAGAGAATTCCGGATATTTAGGTGCCGTTTAAACTAAAGTTTCCTGTAGATCCATTTTCCCGCTTTTGCTTGATATTCCTTGATATCCTTACCTAATGAAAATCTATAGATCTCATCTTGAAAGCTCCAATTGACCCAGCATTCACTGCCTTTTGGGGGAGAGAGTTCCAGATTTCCACTACCCTTTGTGTGAAAGAGTGCTTCTTGATTTCACTCCAAAATTGTCTAGCTCTAATTTTAAGATTATGGCCCCTTATTCTGGATTCCCCCACCAGGGGAAGTCGTTTTTATGTATCTACCCTATCGAATCCCTTTATCATTTTAAAAACCTCGATTAGATCACCCCTCAGCCTTCTAAACTCAAGGGAATACAAACCAAGTTTATGCAACTAGTCCTCATAATTTAACTCTTTAAGCCCTGGTATAATTCTGGTGTATCTGCGCTGTACCCCCTCCAAACCAATATATCTGAGGTGCGGAACCCAAAATTGAATGCAGTACCTCAGAGGGGTCTGACCAAGACTCTGTACAACTGAAGCATCACTTCCTCACTTGAGATAAAGGCAACATTTCATTAGCCTATTTGATTACTTTTTGTACCTAAATGAGTAACAGGAAAGCCTACTGAAATACAGAGTGGCAAATGGGTATTTTCTACCCCAATATTCAAGCAATGCCCTAAGGGGTATCACATTGCACATTATTCCTTGCTCTAGAAGCACTATAACCTGGCACCACTTACCCCACATCCTGTAATGCATGCTAGCCTGTTGAAGTCTCACATCCTAGGTCCTTCCACCTACTATTACTACTATGTTTCATTAACCCGAACATAATGTGGCTGCAGGATCTGGATACTACTACAGCCAATTAACACAATAATTCCTTCTGCAATAGAAGACATCACTTAATGGCAGCGAATGCCTCGGCTACTGCTGGAGGGAGAAAGCACAGACAACTGCACTAATGTCTACAGATGGAATCAACTCAGAATCTCAGAATCTCAGAAACCCCACAGTGCAGATAGAGGCCATTTCGGCCCATCGAGCCTGCACCGACACATGTCCCACCCGATCCCCGTAACCCCTACACCAACACATATCCCACCCTATCCCCGTAACCCCACGTATTTAATCCCCCTAACACTAAGGGTCAATTTATTATAGCCAATCAACCTAACCCGCACATCTTTGGACTGTGGCCTGGCAATTGGGGATGATGGTGTGGGAGTCACTTTGACGTCAGAGGTCCATTATTAAATATATTTTTCTTATGAGGGGTTTTGATAGAGTAGATAGGGAGAAACTGTTTCCACTGACAGGAGGTTCAGTAACCAGAAGACACAAATTTAATATTGGCCCAGAAATTTGGGTCTCCACGGGTGAGTACGCACGGGGTACTCACCCGTAAGCCCAATGGAAGTGCTGGTTTCCTGCATGCACTGCGCATGCACGGGAAACCAGCACTTCCATTCCCCTGAAAGAAGGGTTCAGAAGTCGAACGCGTGCGCATGAGAGGCTGCGCGTGCGCATCGAACTTACGTTTTTTTTGCAGGTTTTCCCGGGAGGGTAAGTCTCCAGAAGTTAGACATGTAAAAAGCAGTCGCAAGGCCTGCTTTTAACAAGGTAAGTGGTGAATTAATTAAAATTAAAACATTTTTTCCACAGGTTTATTATTTTTAAATACTTTAAAGAAAGGTAAGTTTATTTTTAGCCCCGTTAGAAAATGTAATTAACTTTTTCAAAAATTTAAATTATTGTTTAAAATAGTTATTTCATGTAATTTATAGTTTATTTTAAAAATTTGATGGTTTTTCTTCTAATTTATTTGAAGATTTAGTGATGTTTAGGGGCTTGTAGTATTTATAGGTTTGACAGGTCTTCCTGTCAAACTTATGAATGAAGCTACCATTGGCTCTCCATGGCCGACGTGATCCCAGGGATGCATTGAACTAACTGCGCCCCTGGGATACGCAAGCACTGCGCGCTGGCAGTTGAAGGAGGCCCAGGATCGCAATTCCACGGGGGCCCACAGCTCAATGGCCAGCATGCAAGGTAAGTGCAGGTCGGGGGCTTGCACCCGCGGGAAGCCCCCGACCCGAATTTCTGGGCCAATATAATTGTCAAAAATGCCAGGGGGAAGATGAAGAGAATTTTTTTACGCAGCGAGTTGCTATGATCTGGACTACGCTGCCTGAAAGGGTGGTGGAAGCAGATTCAACAGTAACTTTCAAAAGGAAATTGGAGATATACTTGAAAAGGAAAAAATTCAAAGCTGTGGGGAAAAATACAAGGAAGTGAGTCTAATTGGATAGCTCTTTCAAAAGCCGCCACAGGCACGATGGGCCGAATGGCCTCCTTCTATGCTGTATCATTCTATGATATAATGTTTCGAGGTATTCATCAATCTTCCACCAGTTTCCTCCTAAGAAATCCTGTAGCTGTTTCAGAAACATGTCCGGCAAGATCATAGAATCATACCGCACAGCAGGATAACAGTGATGTTGTTTCCTCTAGAGGCTGGAAGCCAGGAAGCAGAAGAGAAGGGTGATGGTAACCAAGAAATTGCAATTCCCTCTATCTCTAGCAGCTACCCACCCACCCCATCATTCACCTTTTCCCTTTCACTCAGCAGCACAGAGACAGTTACTCGGGGACGGGGTTACTGATTATGCAGATGAGGAATTGACATCTGATGAGATGCAGGACATAAGGAGGCCAGAAGAAGCAGGTGTGGTAGTGGAGCCTGTTGCAGCTGAGCAGATTCTACAGGACATGTGGATGATGATCTCAGGGGTCCTGCCATGAAATGACGAACACTAGCAGAACATTAAATCCATATGGAGGTCCTGCACAGCCTCTGCCAAGATTTGCGGCAGATGGCGGGGATAGCAGTGGAGTCTAATGTCCTGCTGTGTGCAAACACTTGAGAGAGTTTCACACCATTGCAGTATATCCTGGAGAAAGTGACAGCTCCAGGAACATCTGCAAACCTTCTTCCACTGCATGAGAGATCCAAGCTTCGAGCAGGAGTCCGATTTGAAAAATTAAAATGAGGCCCGGGAGCTAAAATAGTGTGAAATTGCAGCACTTTTGTTGCTGTCATTTCCCTGACAGCGTTGTCCTGATATTGATATGGGTTTCCATTATTTCTGTTGGCCTTTGTATGCCACGTTGGGCCTTCAGGCTATTTCTTTTTAACTTTTTCATTTTTTTCTCAGGTACATAAAAAGGTAATTCCTATTCTGACATGGAAATGAGTTTGCTCCTTCAGTTTTCTGTTTAACCATCTCATTGAGTCAGGAGTAAAAGTATGATTAGCTTGGCTAGCTATTCCTCCACTGTGTGGACATGCTCGAATGAGAATAAAATGTGACCACGGATTGGTAGCTATCCAAATCTATCTTGACATGTACGGGCATGCCTGGTCGGACACCCATCTTCCACCCTCCATAAACTTAAGCTCATCCAAAACGCTGCTGCCCGTATCCTAACTCGCACAAAGTCCTGTTCACCCATCACTCCTGTGCTCGCAGACCTACATTGCCTCGATTTTAAAATTCTCATCCTTGTTTTCAAACCCCTCCATGACCTCGGCCCTCCCTATCTTTGTAACCTCCTCCAGCCCTACAACCCTCCGAGATATCTGCACTCCTCCAATTCTGGCCTCTTGCGCATCCCCAATTTTAATCACATAGAAACATAGAAGATAGGAGCAGGAGTAGGCCATTCGGCCCCTTGAGCCTGCTCCGCCATTCAATGAGATCATGGCTGATCATCCAAATTCAGTACCCTGTTCCTGCCTTCTCTCCATATCCCTTGATCCCTTTAGCTTTAAGAAATATATCCAACTCCTTCTTGAATATATTTAATGAATTGGCCTCTACTGCCTTCTTTGGTAGAGAATTCCACAGGTTCACCACTCTCTGGGTGAAGAAATTCCTCCTCATCTCTGTCCTAAATGGCTTACCCCTTATCCTTAGACTATGACCCCTGCTCCTGGACTCCCCGACCATCGGGAACATCCTTCCAGCATCTAGTCTGTCTAGTCCTGTTAGAATTTTATAAGTTTCGATGAGATCCCCTCTCATTCTTCTAAACTCCAGCGAGTACAAGCCCAATCGACCCAATCTCTCCTCATACGTCATTCCTGCCATCCCAGGTATCAGCCTGGTGAATCTTCGCTGCACTCCTTCCATGGCAAGAACATCCTTCCTCAGATAAGGCGACCAAAACTGCACACAATACTCAAGATGTGGTCTCACCAAGGCCCTGTACAACTGCAGCAAGACATCCTTGTTCCTGTACTCAAACCCTCTCGCTACGAAGGCCAACATGCCATTTGCCTTCTTAACCGCCTGCTGCACCTGCATGCTTACT
The DNA here is from genome assembly GCF_052327205.1 of Somniosus microcephalus. Taxonomy (NCBI): domain Eukaryota; kingdom Metazoa; phylum Chordata; class Chondrichthyes; order Squaliformes; family Somniosidae; genus Somniosus; species Somniosus microcephalus. The sequence continues at coordinate 178,281,481 of NC_140989.1, forward strand.
TTCAGCGACTGGTGCACAAGGATGCCCAGGTCTCGTTGCAGTTCCCCTTCTCCCAATCGCTTCACCAGTGGCGGCCGTGCCTTAAACTGCTGAGGGCCTAAGCTCTAGAATTCCCTCCCTAAACCTCTCCGCCTCTCTTTCCTCCTTTAAGATGCTCCTTAAAACCTATCTCTTTGACTCAGCTTATGGTCATCTGCTCTACTATCTCGTTATGTGGCTCGGATTCGGTGTCAAACTTTGTTTGATAACGCTCCTGTGAAGCTCCTTGGAATGTTTTACTATGTTAAAGGCGCTATATAAATGCAAGCTGTTGTTGTGAGATAAGGGGTATTTCCTGAACTATGCCTTTGGGTTGAAATGGAAACAAAAATAAAGGAAATTGATGCATTATAGCACTGAATTTGGCCTCACGGGGAAAGTACCTTTTTATGTATCAGGTGGCACAACAATAGGATGCAGGCAGAAGTAACTATAGCAAAGACTTATGAATTTGACCCTGTTGATTACAGAGGATACAACAAGATTTGGAGAAGTTGTACTGAAATATTAGGAGGCAAGTCTATGATTTAACATAGTCTAATGCATGTTCCAATAAGGCTGGTTTATGAAATGATAGATCATTCTGCATTTGAACTTCTATATACAAGAATGGAATTCCAAGCAGCAATATGTGGAGAAGAGTTCCAAAGGCAGGAAAAGTGGAATACGAATCTTTGCCATTGTACTGAACAGCTTTTTTATGGATAGATACAGAATGGTGATGTTGCACTGCCACAGTTTTCTTACTCTCAACCCAAAGATAAAGGGCTGGATTTTAACTCAAGTGTGGGCTGGTGTCGTGTTATCCGAATTTTGTGTTTCCCACACAAATCTAAATGGATGTGGGAGATTGATGCAATTTTAACTTAATTGGCCAATTGATTTCTAGCGTGTGGGAAGCCTTTGCAAATGGGTTTTTCATGACTGAAAGTCCCCTCCGATGACATCATCATTGCTGCTGCATTTAAGGTCCACAGCAAGCCTTGCTTCTTCTGCAGACTGCCAAGCTTCTTGACTGTGCAGTGTGAGGGAGCTGCAGCAAAAATGACAAGCGGGAGGGCAAGATCAGCTCCTCGCTTTGACGAGGCGGCACTGCAGGCATTGGTGGATGGGGCTAGGGCCAACAGGGAGGTGATGTTCCCTTCATCAGGGAGGAAGAGGCCTCCAACTCAGACCAAGGCTGTGTGGATGCAGGTGGCTGAGGAGGTCAACTCCTTGGGAGTCACCCGCAGAACCTGGATACAGTGCAGGAAAAGATTTCATGACCTTCAGCGCACTGGAAAAGTGAGTATGAATTTCCCATCACCCTCAATCTGATTCCCATTGCCATTCCTCACTGTTATGTATTGGGTGTTCTCCTCCCACCTGCGGTGGCGCTGTCACAGCAGATAAATGGTTGGGGTTGTTCTCTTGGTTAAGCTTTAGCTCTCTTTGTTCGGTTCTCCCCAGAACCTTCTTTGGAATAAAGCCTCATGTTTGAATCTCTGAGTTCTGAGTCCTAATTCTGTCTAGGTAGAAAGGTACAGACACAACAAAGTGGCGACGAGGATCGGATGAATCTGCGTTGTGGGAACTTTCTTGTTTTCGACTACAAAACACTCGGAACAGAGATTGCAGCATCACATTAACGTTACGGGTGCAGTGAGTAAACAGAAATTAAAATTTGAAACGTGAGATGGCTACTATATTGGGAAACATTGGTGATTTTGATGAAAATGTGGAGCAGTGGAGCGCTTATATGGAACGTTTTGACTATTTTGTTTTGGTGAATGCGGTGGCAAACGAAAAGGTCGTGCCTACCTTTTTGAGTATAATGGTGGCAAAGACATTCAATTTACTTCGCAGCCTGGTACAGCCAGATAAGCCAGGAACTAAAACAAATAAACAACTCGTGGAAATTCTTGGAACACATTTTTCACCAAAACTTCTGGTTATTGCTGAGAGATTTAGATTTCACAAACGGAATCAAGAGGAGGGGGAATCAGTGACGATGTTTATTGCTGCTTTAAAAAGGTTGTCAGAACACTGTGCGAGTTCAAGGAGGTGCTGAATGACACCATTAGAGACAGACTTGTGTGTGGTCTGCTAAGTGCAGCCACACAGAAGCGCCTTCTTACTGAGGACAACCTTACTCTTGAAAAGGCCATTGAAGTTAGTGTCTCCATGGAGATGGCGGAAAAGGAGGCTCACCAGTTGAGTTCAACAGGGAGAGTTCACAAGGTGTCGTCTGAGCCTAAAGGTGCGTGGAACGGCACATGTTACCGTTGTGGGGAAACGGGCCATCACGCTAATGACTGCTGGTGTACGGAGCTGGAATGCCGAAATTGTGGCAAAAAAGATCACATTGAACGTGCCTGTAGAGGTAAAAAAAGAACAGAGAGCTGGGAAGCATGAAAGCAAAATGTCTGTATTTGGACGAGAGAAGAAAAAGAGTGTTCATTTAGTGCAGTATGATGGAACAAGCAAAACAGAGGGGAGCGACACCTCTGAGGAGGAAGAGGTGCACATACTGACGGTTGCAGGTGGTCCAAATGGCTACTGGGTGTCGCCACTGGTGGAGGGACAATCAGTGCGGATGGAGGTGGACACAGGCGTGGCTGTGTCCCTTGTTTCAGACACTGTCTACAAAAAAATGCTAAAGCATCTTACCCTTCAGCCAACAAACATTGTGCTAAAGATGTATACCGGCGAACCTGTGGCCATGAGAGGCGCCATTGAGGTGACAGTTAAATTGAACGGACAGACTGCGAAACTGCCACTATATGTGGTAAAGGGAAATTACCCATCTCTACTGGGACGTGTGTGGCTAGAGAAAATCACGCTGGACTGGCCTGCAGTCCGCATGATGTCAAAAGGGGAGTCAGGTCTGACTGCAGTTTTAAACAAACATGCAGAACTCTTCAATGGTGAACTTGGGAGCATGAAAAAGATCAGCGTGAGACTGGACATTAAACCTGACAGCAAGCCGAAGTTTCACAAAGCCCGACCTGTACCCTATGCAATTAGGCCAAAAGTTGAGGCTAACTTGGAGGCCTTAGTCGAGAATGGAGTCCTGGAGCCTGTGAGCGTGAGCAAATGGGGCACACCCATTGTTCCTGTCCTGAAAAAGGATGGGTCTGTTCGAATGTGCGGGGATTTTAAAGTGACTATTAACCCGGTGCTGTCTGCGGAACAGTACCCTCTTCCCCTCATTGGTGATCTTTTTACGGGCCTGGCCGGAGGGCAAAAGTTCAGTAAAATAGACTTATGCCAGGCTTATCTACAAATGCATGTCGATGACAAATCAAAGGCGCTGTTGACAATTGTGACGCACAAGGGGCTATACAGGTACTGCCGCCTTCCGTTTGGAATTACGTCGGCCCCTGCTCTATTCCAAAGGGCAATGGATCAGATCTTGAGTGGACTGCCAGGAGTCCAGTGCTACCTGGACGACATCCTTGTCACTGGGACAAATGAGGAGGATCATCTTCTGAACTTGGATGCGACACTACAGCGACTGAAAGAGTACGGACTCAGAGTTCGTAAGGACAAATGTGAATTCTTTCAGTCTTCAGTTGAGTACCTGGGGCATGTGATTGACGCTACTGGCCTGCATAAGGCGTCGTCAAAGGTCAAGGCGATCGTGGAGGCCCCAGCACCCCAGAATGTGAGCCAGTTGCGTTCATTTCTGGGGCTACTTAACTACTATGGGAAGTTTATTCCAGACTTAGCAACATTGCTGAAGCCGTTACACCAGTTGCTATGTCAAGACAAAACATGGAAATGGACTGAACTGTGCAACGAAGCTTTCGCCCAAGCAAAGAAAGCATTGCTGAAGTTGGAGGTCCTGACACACTTCGACCCAAAGCTACCCGTGCAGCTAGCATGTGATGCATCACCATATGGTGTGGGAGCAGTCATATCCCACATCATGCCTTCTGGGGAAGAGAAACCTATCGCCTTCGCATCACGCACCTTGAACAAGGCCGAGAGTAACTATGCGCAGATTGAGCGCGAGGCCTTGGGAATCGTTATTGGAATTCGAAAATTTCATCAGTACCTGTTTGGGAGAAGGTTCACACTCCTGACGGACCACCGTCCATTGACTTCAATCTTCGGGCCCCACACCGGAATTCCGTCTCTGGCTGCAAGCAGGATGCAAAGGTGGGCTTTACTGTTGTCAGGACACACATACGACATCAAATATCGCAAATCAGACTTGCACGGCAATGCAGACGGTCTCTCGAGGCTGCCCTTGCCTGTTACTCCCCCAGAGCCTTGTCAGATAGACATCTTCTACTTTAGACAAGTGGAGGGAGCACCTGTCACTGCAGTTCAGGTGCAAAGGTACACCCGCAACGATCCAGTCCTGCCTGAGGTAATGGACGATGTCATTCGAGGGAGAGCTATAGGAGATTCTCCTAGTTTGAAACCTTACGTTTCAAAAAGAAATGAGCTCTCCATCCAGGCAGGTTGTCTTCTTTGGTGTCATCATTCCGCCACCTCTGAGGGAACCTATACTGCAACAACTTCACACAGGCCACAGTGGGATGGTTCGGATGAAGGAAATGGCAAGAAGCTACTTCTGGTGGCCAGGTCTCAATGGAAATATTGAGGAGAAAGCCAAAACATGTTCCCCATGTCAAAGGTTCCGGAATGTTCCACAGCTGGCAACCCTACACCCCTGGGATTGGCCTGAAGAAGTGTGGCAGCGAGTACATGTGGACTTCGCCGGTCCTTTCGAAGAGAAGATGTTTATGGTGGTTGTGGACGCTCGTAGCAAGTGGCTGGAGGTCGCTGTGATGAGGTCTACCATGGCAGAGAAAACAATTGAGAAACTGGGTGAGATGTTCAGCCATTATGGCTCACCGGAACAACTCGTAAGTGACAATGGTCCACAATTTGTATCACAGGAGTTTGCAACCTGCCTGCATGTGAATGGTGTCCAACACATCAGGTCTGCGCCCTACCATCCCTCTACTAACGGCCTGGCAGAAAGGTTCGTGCAAACTTTGAAGCATGTCTTGAAGGCATCGCAAGGTCAGGGCTCAATCCACCAACGTCTGAACAGCTTCCTGTTGTCCCGCAGGAACGAGCCGCATGCCACAACCAAAACTTCCCCCGCTTCGCTCATGATGAAGAGGCAGTTATGGACAAGTTTTGACTTACTCAAACCTCCAAGGGCAGAGCAGGTTGTCCATCGTCAACAACAAGCTCAAGTTGAAAGGAGAGAGAAAAGAGCCAAGGAGAGACGGTTTCATCCTGGAGAGCACGTCCTAACTCGAAACTATAACACTGGACCGAAATGGGTTCCTGCTACGGTGATCGCGCAGACGGGCCCTGTGTCTTACACGGTTGAGACTGCTGAGGACATCGTCTGGAGAAGACACACAGATCAACTGTTGCTAGGAGCAGAGACAGCCACAGAGGCTCCAACGGCTAGTTGGCCTGAACTGTTTCCAGATGATACCGCAAACCAGCATCCTTTGCCACAGTGCTCTTCTCCAACACAGGAAGTCAAAGAGACTGTTCCACCTGTGCAAACTCCTGACTTTTGACTGACACAGGCACCTTCTCTATCTAGGCCTGTGTCAATGCCTACTGCTGTGGAAGCCAGCGATGACCGCCGGTATCCTGTCAGAGAGCGGCGGCCTCCAAGACGCTTGGATCTGTAGGCTTAGTGACTTACCCACAAGACTGGGGCAGAATAAACCCCAGGGTAAAGTCAGGGTTTGAGGCAGTCTACCTCTACCCTTGGTTAGTTGAGTGCATTGAAAGTAACTTACCTGTTGAGGAATAACGTGGACCTTTCATTTAAGAGGGGAGGAATATGTTATGTATTGGGTGTTCTCCTCCCACCTGCGGTGGTGCTGTCACAGCAGATAAATGGTTGGGTTGTTCTCTTGGTTAAGCTTTAGCTCTCTTTGTTTGGTTCTCCCCAGAACCTTCTTTGGAATAAAGCCTCATGTTTGAATCTCTGAGTTCTGAGTCCTAATTCTGTCTAGGTAGAAAGGTACAGACACAACACTCACCAGCACTCAGCTTTAGCAATCTCTTCCTCTCATTTCCCACTTGACACTGACATCCATGCACGCTTACCCATTCCCTCTCTCTCTATGCTCACATTCACATAACTATTTCACCATGCAGCCCTCACACTCCCTATCACTCTGATGCTTTGAATACAACTGACAACACACAGGGAGGATCCTTGGTCTTGCAACCTCACTCCATCTTTGTCTCCTTCTAAGTATCTATGCTATGCAATCTGTACACACACTCCTTCATTCTCACTCAACCTCCACTTGTCTCCCTCATTGCAGGAAAAGAGAGCTCACAACAAGAGAGAGCGAGCCAGGACACGAGGAGGGACAGCCTCATTAGCCCACCTGGCCCCCTGGGAGGAGGCCGTCCTGGAAATTATGGGCAGTGAGGATGATTCACATGTGGGGGACGGACAGATGGGTGCAACACAGCAAGCTGGTGATTGAAAAGTTTCCCATCTCTCTCTTTGACATTGCATGAGTCGCTGATAATGATTGTGAAGCTGTAACAGATGGACTTATGAGCATCTGCAAAAAGCTATGTGCATGTAGCCTTTGCATCACATCTCTGATTCTTTCCTTTACTCCCCCACAGGACCATCACAAGCATCTGTTCCCCCTAGCCAGGAAGAAGAGGCTGAGCAGCCAGACTCCTCAGAGGAAGCTGCAACCGCTGAGGGCGCAGCGTCAGCAGAATTCAGCGCACCCAGCACCAGCGCAGACACTCACCTCGGTGGGACTTTCGGGACATAGAGTGGTGTTGTCACCTGGTGTTTCACAGCTCACAAGTGAGCATCAGCAGATTGTGGAGACAGGGCAGCAGTGGAGAGTCCTAGTCGGAGGGCACAGGACTCTGCCAGCTCGGCTCAACAGCATGTCGACCCTCTGCCTCTGGGTCCATCCATAAGATCAGAGGTGATGGAACTCCAGGCACAGATGCAGGAGTCTCTGGCAGGTTTTGTCTCTAGGGTCGCTGCGAGTGTGGTGTGAATGGAGGAGTCCATAGCGAACATGAGCAGAGCCTTTGTGGAGTCATTGGCGCATGAATGCATCACCACGGAAAGGACGGCTATCTCCGTGGAAACAATTGCTACCTCTGTGGTAAGGCTGGCTACCGTACAGGAGAGGATGGCTACGGCCATGGAGGAGCTTAGTTGCCAGGGTATGGAAAACATGGTCATTGTTCAGAATAGAATGACATCTCTTGAGGAGCGATGGGCATCTATTGAACAGAGAAACCAGACCTTCATGGAAGTCCTTCTGAGTAGGACTGCCATTGCAGATACGGGTCCCCATGGCCCCCCTGATGTGCAGCAAGGTGCTCTCCAGCCACTTGCAGGCGCTGAGGGGGACCTGACCCAGGAGAGGGAGGTTGGTGGCAGAACTTAAGGAAGTCGGGGCTCCTCTCCAAGCGCTCACACTTCCATGCCACTGCAGAGCCCTCGGTCAGAGCCCCACCAGAGTCCACACCCAAGTGAGATAGACGTCTCAACCCCTGCACAGCCGCAGGAGCAGCAGACTGTTGACGAGCCCTCACGGGCTCGCAACCCCAGAGGACGCCCGCCAAAGGTGTCAAGACAGGAGCAGCAGGAAAGTGAGCAAGGGGCCTCCACATCTGCTGAAGCCACAGGAGAAGCACTACGTAGGAGCACGCTTAAGAGGAAGATAAAGCAGAAGTAGTCACAAGGGTAGTCACTTGGGTGGAATTTTGTGTTTAGTGTAAAGTGCCATCACGTCGTAATTGTACATAAAAATTCTGATGGCAAATGTTGCAATTGTGGCGTCTGTCATTTCACTATTGGGACTTCCACATTGAGGCCTTAGGAATACTTGCAACTGTCAGTATGGTGGTCGAAGTGCTAGGAATCCTCTGGTTCTTGGCCATTGTCAATGCGCTGCTAAGAAGCTGCAAGGCAAAAGTGTTTGATTGACTAGGCTAAGCAAATCTGGCCAGGAAGGGGGGAAAAAGAGTGGGAGAGCAATAGTGGTAGGGGATTCTATAGTAAGGGGAACAGATAGGCGTTTCTGTGGCCGTAGACGTGAATCCAGGATGGTTTGTTGCCTCCCTGGTGCCAGGGTCAAGGATGTCACTGAGCGGCTGCAGGGCATTCTGGAGGGGGAGGGAGAACAGCCAGTGGTCGTGGTCCACATTGGTACCAACGACATAGGTAAAAAGAGGGATGAGGTCCTGCAGCAAGAATTTAGGGAGCTAGGTGAAGGATTAAGGAGCAGGACCTCAAAGGTTGTAATCTCTGGATTACTCCCGGTGCCACGTGCTAGTAAGTATAGGAATAGGAAGATAGAACAGATGAATGCGTGGCTAAAGGGATGGTGCAAGGGGGAGGGCTTTAGTTTCCTGGATCACTGGGTCTGCTTCTGGGAAAGGTGGGACTTGTACAAGTCGGACGGTTTACACCTGAACCAGGGGGGAACCAATATCCTTGCGGGGAGGTTTGCTAGCACTGCTGGGGAGGGTTTAAACTAACTTGGCAGGGGGTTGGGGTACAGAGTGGAGCTATAGTAGGGGGTGATTTACGGCCAAATACAGAGGGAAAAACAAGTCAGCTGGGAAGGCAGAGCAAATATGTGAAGGCAAAAGAGAATATGGCAGGGCTGGAAGGCATTTATTTTAATGCAAGGAGTCTTGCAAATAAGGTGGATGAACTGAAGTTGTTGTTGAACACATGGGAGTACGATATTGTTGCTATCACGGAGACATGGTTGAGGGAGGGTCAGGACTGGCAGCTCAATATTCCGGGGTATAGAATCTTCAGGCGAGACAGAGGGGGGTGTAAAAGGGGAGGGGGTGTTGCAATATTAATTAAGGAGTCAATTACTGCTGTAAGGAGGGATGATATATTAGCGGGTTCCTCTAATGAGGCCATATGGGTAGAACTTAAAAACAAAAAGGGGGCAAGCACTTTGCTGGGAGTGTACTATAGGCCTCCAAACAGTCAGGGGGAGATAGAGGAACAGATATGTAGGCAAATCTCCGAGAAGTGCGAAAATAATAGGGTAATAATAGTGGGGGATTTCAACTTCCCCAATATAAATTGGGACAGTCAGAGTGTGAAAGGCTTAGAGGGTGCAGAATTCTTAAAGTGCATCCAGGAGAGCTTTTTGAGCCAACATGTCGAAAGTCCTACAAGAGAGGGGGCGATACTGGACCTAATTCTGGGGAATGTAGCCGGGCAAGTGGTGGAAGTGTCAGTAGGAGAGCATTTTGGCGACAGTGACCATAATTCGGTGAGATTTAAGGTGGTCATGGAAAAAGACAAAGACGGCCCGGAAATAAGGGTTCTAAATTGGGGGAAGGCCGATTTTAATATGATAAGGCAGGATCTGGCCAATGTGGACTGGGAGCAGCTGCTTATAGGAAAATCCACATCAAAACAGTGGGAGACTTTCAGAAGGGAAATAGAGAGAGTACAACGCCAACATGTTCCTGTAAAGGTCAAGGGTGGGACCAACAAGCAAAGGGAACCTTGGATGACAAGGGATATACAGAAATGCATTAGAAATAAGAGGGGGGCTTTTGGCAGTTACAAAAGACTAAAGACAGAAGAAGCCCTAGAGGAGTATAAAAAGTGCAGGGGCATATTTAAAAAAGAAATTAGGAGGGCGAGGAGGGGCCATGAAATAACACTGGCGAGCAAAATAAAGGAAAACCCTAAGATGTTTTATAAGTATATTAAGGGCAAGAGGATAACCAGGGAAAGGGTAGGGCCCATTAGGGACCAAAGTGGCAATCTGTGTGTAGAGCCAGAGGATGTAGGCAGGGTTTTAAATGAATTTTTTGCATCTGTGTTCACTATGGAGAAAGACGATGCAGACATAGAAATCGGGCAAGGGGACTGTGACATACTTGAACATATTAGCATCGAGAGGGAGGAGGTGCTAGCGGTTCTGGCGGGCCAAAAAGTGGATAAATCCCCAGGCCCGGACGAGATGTATCCCAGGCTGCTGTGGGAGGCAAGGGAGGAGATTGCAGGGGCTCTGACACTAATTTTCAGAACCTCTCTGGCCACAGGGGATGTACCAGAGGACTGGAGAACAGCTAACGTAGTACCATTATTCAAGAAAGGTAGCAGGGATAAACCAGGGAATTACAGGCCAGTGAGTCTAACATCTGTGGTGGGGAAATTATTGGAAAAAATTCTGAGGGACAAAATTAATCTCCACTTGGAGAGGCAAGGATTAATCGGGGATAGTCAGCATGGCTTTGTCAAGGGTAAATCATGTCTAACAAATCTGATCGAATTTTTCGAGGGGGTGACTAGTGGGGTGGATGAGGGAAATGCTGTGGATGTGGTGTACATGGACTTCAGTAAAGCTTTTGACAAAGTCCCGCATAGGAGACTGGTCAAGAAGGTAAGAGCCCATGGGATCCAGGGTGCCTTGGCGCGTTGGATCCTAAACTGGCTGAGTGGCAGGAGGCAGAGGGTGATGGTCGAAGGTTGCTTTTGTGACTGGAAGCCTGTGTCCAGTGGGGTACCTCAGGGATCAGTGCTGGGTCCCTTATTGTTTGTGATCTACATAAATGATTTGGATGAAAATGTAAAAGGTATGATCAGTAAGTTCGCAGATGACACGAAAATTGGTGGGGTGGTAAATTGCGAGGAGGAAAGCCTCCGGCTACAGGACGATATAAACGGGTTGGTCAGATGGGCGGAAAAGTGGCAAATGGAATTTAACCCTGAAAAGTGCGAGATGATGCATTTTGGACGGACAAATAAGGCAAGGGAATACACAATGAGTGGTAGGACCCTAGGAAGTACAGAGGGTCAGAGGGACCTTGGTGTACATGTACATAGATCCCTGAAGGCAGCGGAGCAGGTAGATAAGGTGGTTAAAAAGGCATATGGGATACTTGCCTTCATTAGCCGAGGCATAGAATATAAGAGCAGGGAGGTTATGATGGAGCTGTACAAAACGCTGGTGAGGCCACAGCTGGAGTACTGTGTGCAGTTCTGGTCGCCTCACTATAGGAAGGATGTGATTGCTTTGGAGAGGGTGCAGAGAAGATTCACCAGGATGTTACCTGGGATGGAGCGCCTCAGCTATGAAGAGAGGCTGGACAGGCTGGAGTTGTTTTCCTTGGAGCAGAGAAGGCTGAGGGGGGACCTGATTGAGGTGTACAAAATAATGAGGGGCATAGATAGGGTAGATAAAGAGGAACTTTTCCCCTTAGTGGGGGGGTCAATAACAAGGGGGCATAGATTCAGGGTAAGGGGCAGGAGATTTAGAGGGGATTTGAGGAGGAACTTTTTCACCCAGAGGGTGGTTGGAATGTGGAACTCAATGCCTGAAAGGGTGGTGGAGGCAGGAACCCTCACAACATTCAAGAAGCATTTGGATGAGCACTTGAAATGCCATTGCATACAAGGCTATGGACCAAATGCTGGAAAATGGGATTAGACTGGACAGGGATGGATGGGCGGCGCAGACACGATGGGCCGAAGGGCCTCTTTCTGTGCTGTAAAACTCTATGACTCTATGACTCTCTATGACTCTATGACGAGTGCATTCCTTGCATCCCGGGCAGCAATGTTCTCGTGTAATGCTGCAGCTGGTTGATGGGCTTCTGCAGGATGTTCGTTTTCGCCCTCCTCCTCCTCCTCATCTGAGGAGGATATGTGAGGAGCCACTTGGTCCTCAGGAATCTGCAAGCCACGACGCTGTGCCATGTTGTGAAGTGCACAGCAAACCACGATGATTCTGGAGACCCTGGCTGCTGAGTACTGCAGGGCCTCCACCTGATCTATCCAGGCATCTGAAGCGCATCTTCAGCAAACCGATGGTTTGCTCGATTATGGCTCTGGTGGACATGTGGCTGGAGTTGTAGCTCTCCTCAGCTTCGTTGGATGGTCTCCTCAACGGCGTCATCAGCCACGTCCTCAGGGGATAGCCCTTGTCTCCAAGTAGCCATCCGTTAAGTTGGTCTGGCGGACTGAATAGCGGAGGCACACTAGACTGGCGCAGTGTGAAGGAGTCATGGCAACTGCCAGGGTACATGGCACAAACATGCAAAATTTCCTTCTTGTGGTCACACACCAGCTGAACATTAAGGGAGTGGAAGCCCTTGCGGTTGACAAAAATACCTGGATTGTGATGGGGTGCCGTAAGGTCCACATGTGTGCAGTCAACGACGCCCTGCACCCTTGGAAAGCCTGCCAGATGAGCTAGTCCAACCGCTCGCGCCGTGACACTTGCTCGATCCTTGGTGAAATGGATGTGATTGTGCGCGAGGGCAAAGAAGGCATCGGTTAGCTGTGTGATGCAAGTGTGTGCGGCCGCCTGGGAGATGCCGCTGATGTCTGCTGCTGATCCCTGGAATGAGCCTGAGGCAAAAAAGTTGAGTGCGGTGGTGACTTTGATGGCCACTGGTAATGCTTGTCCACCTGGTCCTCTGGGCAGCAGGTCTTGCTGTAGCATTGCGCAGTTGTCAGTCACTACCTCTCGCGAAAGTCGGAGGCGCTTTTGGCACTGCTGCTCAGACATGTTGAGATAGGTGATGCTGCGTCTGTAGACCCTGTTTGGGGGGTATGTCCTGCACTGATGGGCTTCCATGCGCTGGCCCCTTCTGGCCTGTGCAGCCTCAGGTGGGTGCGCAGCAGCCAGGCGCTGCTGCTGCTGTTGCTGGTGCTGCTGTTGTTCCTGGTTCTGCTGGTGCCGCGACCGGTGCTCGAGCTCCTCTAATGCCCAGATGGGAAGGAAATAAATGGCTCCCATGCTTCTGGTATATGCATCCGTTGAGGAAGCGCTGAGTGAAGGTGGCGAGAGGGGTTTCCCAGGAGGCCACACTGGAGATGGGTGTGAGGCTCCAACCTTCCACAGGTGTGGTTAAGCCTTGTAAAAGTTGCCCCAGACCTGAGACCACTAAGTCCTGCCACCTGCAAATGATGGCTGATCAAATCTCCTCTTTAATGCCAATAAAGCGATTTGAATTGAATTGAATTGATAGTCAGCAATCCAGTAGTACTCCCACCAGGTTTCACATTTGTGTTTCCCACCAGGCGTGTTTTACATGGGAAAAGGGTTAAACTTGCAAGGGCCTTTTAAAATAAGATTATAGAGGCCATTTAGTGGTTATTAAGGGCCTTAAAGACCAGTCCTGCCTGTTGGATGTGGGACTGAGTTGGGACCATCAGACACGCCTGAGTTAAAATTGCTCGGAGTCGGGAACCAGGCGGGGGGCGGGGGTCCCGCCCGTCAGTTTTTGCAATTTTAACCCCCCACACGCCTCCAAGACCGACTCCACAGCTCAAAGAAAATCGAGCCCAAAGTCTGGCTTAAGCAATAACAACTTCTGTGGTCCTCTTTTGGTTGTGACCTTGGAAAGAATCAACAGCCAACCACATCTCTTCGATGTTGTATTGGGTTAGCGTTGGCATGGGAGCATGTCATCGTTATCCAGTACATTGTCTGTACAGCTCTAGACTTTACTGAATTCCAGAACAACAGATGTTCTCTGCAGCCTGCCTGTCAATAGGGTTGTAGATTTGCCAATAGTGACAAATAGCATGAACTTTCCTGAAGAATTCATCTCCTCCATGAAGTTTTTCAGTCACCTTCACGTGTTTGCTCTAACATAGTTTGAATTTGATTACCAAGTTAATCAGCGGAATGTTTGTAAGTGGAGAGAGTTTGGTATCCTTACGAAAGAGAGATGGGTGAACAATGTTGTGTTCAGTCTTTCTTGACAATATTCACTTGGTCTTCTCAAAGGTAAAGTTAGCATGTGATTTTACCATTATCTAATTCTACTCATGCCTGCCCGCAATGATTTGGCTGCTGCTTATCATTCAGATGAAAAGCTAACCATTCTGTAAAGGTAGTCACATTTCCAGATCAGCAGCTCACCAGATATACCACAAGACTAGATTCTTTGTGGGACCAAGATGCTTATTCAAAGCTCTAGAAGTGTTAAGGGATTAGAGAGATAAAGGTCACGCGTAGGAAATATCAGAAAGTTGATCAGAATTGGGTGTGGACTCAGGACCCATATGACTTTGCAAACCAGGTATATTGAATGATATTCTAATTCCTATTTTTTATGACTGATTAAGTATGGAAATTATATTGTGCAGTATTATTGTACAAACCCTTCACCGGTTTATATCAAATTCCTTTGTCTGCTGTTTTACCAGTAGTTTTAACCTCTTTCTTTAGATATTTTGTTGTTTTCTGTTTTTTATAGAATCCCTATGTATGCAGTTAATGGAAAGTAAAACTGGGCAGCCGATCCAATCCCATCAGTTTCCCACTAGGCGGGTTAGATTAAAATTCCAAACATATGCCAATGACAGACAGGAAATGACCCATTCGTCCATCCAGCCTGTCCCACATAACGGCGATACCTTGTGCATCACAATATATACATTCCCCACGCCACCCGGAAACCATGTCATCTCCTGGGGGAGGCGAAAAACCAGATAAAAACCCAGGCCAATTAGGGAAAGTAATCTGGAAAATTTCTCTCCAACCCCTTTAGGCGATCAAAATTAGTCCAGACGACCACTCAGAACCTGATTCGTGTTAAAGGATACCTACTCTTTGTGCGAGGTGATCTCCGTTCCATCGAGAAACAACTCCTAGCTCTCGCTCGCAGGAATTCAGTGAATCAGCATTCACCACACGAGCTAGAAACCTGTTCCACAGGTCTACTATTCTCTGGGGAAAGAAGCACCTCCTGGCATCTAACCTAGTTCTAGCCTTTCATAACTTGAGATTGTGACTCCTGATCCTCCCTAACCTTTTTAGTTGAATTAGCCCCTAGTAGAATCTCCTAAGTTTCCTTCCCTTCTTGTATGGAGGTGCCCTTCCTTTCTCCAAATAACCTACCGGAAATTTGCTGTTTGGGGAAATAATGGACATTGGAAAATATGTGTATCTGTGGATATAACATACTTATTTTCAGCAGTTTTATGTGATTTTGTTATTAATTAACTGGGGAAGCAGATAGTTATTAATCAAGAGTATCGAAATGATGACAGGAATCATGGAATGGAATGAGGGAACAGTTGTTTCCTAATTCCAGGAAGATGTATGTAAAAAGTCAAAATGACAGTGACAATGTACAAAGACCTTCTTGAAACATCGTAGCCCAAATTTTGAGACAGCAGCAAAATATGTGCCCGGAATGCCTGGATGTTTGGCCCACAATGCACTAAGGTGCCTGCGCCCAATCATTAGTTCACTTGAATAGTTGGAACAACATCCTAGCACAGCTTTAGCATTGTGCTGTTAGCTACCCTAATCGGAAAGGCACACAATCTGGCCAGCAGCTCAAATTCAAATGGATGTGCACCCTTAAAGGCAAATGGCTACATATGGAGGAAAATAGTATTTCAAAGTGAATATTTAATATTTGCTACGGTCGGGAGATGGGGTAAGAGGTATCAAATGCAATGTAGAGGCACAAAGCAGAGTCTGTGGGCAGGTGACAGAATCAGGCAGTTTGATGTCTGGTAAAGTGGCACACTGGTGCATGAGGGGGCAAGGAGGGCTGTCCTGGTTGGTAACCATTCCAGTGGATTGCCTGTCAGTTGGTGGAGGCCAAGCTCAACTATCTGTATGGCACATGGGTTCCACTACTACCCCCTGTACCCTTGGAAACCCTGCTACTCAAAAATGTTCTGTGCCCTATTTCCATAGGGAAAGTAATGAATGTGTGGGGCTTCCTTCAAACGCGGCGTCCGTCACTTGTTTGATGCATCTGTAGACAGCTGACTGACTGATCTGGCATCTGTCACTGGTGAAGGCTTTGAAGGATTCAGCGGTGTAAATATTTTTAAAGAACACCATTGTAAAGAGCTGTACCTCTGGTACAAGTTGTCTGCAAGAGTTGACAGAGCTTTGTGGCAGCCTGTTTGTGATGCAGAGGTGCCGAAGACAGGTCTTCTTTAACATGTCCAGGATGGACTGTCCAGGTCCTGGGGTAAGAATGGTTGATAGCCTGATGGCCATTTGTAGAGCAGTCTCCCACTTTGCATCTTCAGCGAGGATCAGTTGCTCATACCTCATGCAATTGAGATGAGGTTAGGTTTGCCACAGAAATGAGAGAGAAAGATCTTCAAATATCACCACAGCAATGAAGGGCAAAGGAGGCACACAATTCACAGCTGGTACAGTGGGTGTACTGCAATGCAGTTAGCCACTTGGGCATGACGGAGGAGCAGTGCATGAGGAAGCTCAGGCTCATCATGGTGTTGTGGCTGATGTGTGCCATGTGGTCCACAAAGACCTGCAGGGGCATCTGCAATGCAGTCCTTGTAGGGACAATGCAATCCACTTTTATGCCACGGGAACCTTCCAGGAGCCCGCAGGTAACATCTCAGGAATCAGCTAGTTTGCTTTTTTTGTCTTTGGACAACGGATGCTTTATTTTCTGGACAATGAAAGTGCAGTTCAAGTGTTCTGTGGGGAGTAAATTGGATAGCCCGTGAAAACGGGCACGGGGATCACTATGCGCGATTAACCCGTGCCCGTTGGATGTATTGCAGGCAGCATGACATCTTCAGGCTGCCTGCTCATTTACGTGATTGCCGTGTGCAGTCAACACTAAACGTGCTATTGATTGCCTGCATGCATCAGCAGGGGGCCCAAAATCAATACTTGCTAGCACTACTTAAAGCCAGCTTGCACCTCTTAAAGGGGAGGTATATTGTGGCTGGAGCAGGTGCTGGGAGTCGTTCCTCAAGTGAATCTGACCTGGGAAAAGTGAAAAATAGCTCAACATGGGAGTGAGCGGGCTTCAAGGTTTCCCAATGCTGCACTGGAGGTCTTGGTGGAGGAGGTGGACAGGAGGAGAGACGTCCTGTATCTGCAGGGGGCCTAGAGGCCCTCCAGCCACACAGTGAAAAGGCAGTGGAAAGGCCATCCGACAACTGAAGAACAACAAGGTCTCAGGAGCAGATGGAATCCCTGCCGAGGCACTAAAGCATGGCGGAGAAGCACTACTGGCGTGAATTCATGAACTAATTTCTCTTATCTGGGAGGAGAGCATGCCAGGGGATCTCAGAGATGCCGTAATTGTAACCATCTTCAAGAAAGGTGACAAGTCCGATTGTGTTAATTACAGAGGAGTTTCCCTGCTGTCTGCCACAGGGAAAGTCATCACAAGAATCCTCCTCAATCACCTTCTCCCAGTGGCTGAAGAGCTCCTCTCAGAGTCGCAATGCGGATTCCGCCCACTAAGGGGCACAATGGACATGATCTTCACTGTGCGCCAATTACAAGAGAAATGCAGGGTGTAATGTATGTACCTTTAAGGGGGAGAACTACTTTTTACAGCTCCTGTATCCTGTATGTAGTACCGGCAGTGACCACACCTGTATATAAACCCTGAGTAGTGATCTGTACAGTCAGTTGCAGTTTGAACACTCATTCAGTAAACACCTGTTGATCGTTCCCTGCAGTCTTTGTCTGATTATTGAAGGACACAACATTAAGATACACGGATATAACATTGGCGACGACGCAGATTCGAACCTACCTGCAACTCTGCATCACCTCCCAGGGATTCGCTCCTGGAGAACAGTGGAAGGAGGTCGAGTCCAGAAGCACGGGCATCGACCACGGGCAACCGCCCAGTCATCCAGCGGAGATTTGAGCATCGCAGGGGAGGCTGTCGAGAGCCAGGCTTGGCTTTCCAGTCACGGTGGTCCAGCAAAACGGGCTGGCAACAGGTACTGCACAGACCCTTCCCGGACAGCGGCGGCTAGAGCCGACCGAGCGGCACAGAAAAAGGCCGAGCAGCGTCGACGGGGGAGAGAGAGAGGGCAGAGCGCACAAGGCGCAGCCGGTGTTCAGGACCGAGCGGCGTCAATGGGGAGAGAGACGAGAGAGAGCAGAGTGCAGCCGGTGTTCAAGGGCTGAGCAGCGTCAACGGGGGAGAGAGGCGCGCAGGAAAATGCGAGGCGCGCCATTGCCATGAGGACCGCAGAGAGCGGCATTGGCAGCAGCGCAGGAGCAGCGCACGAAACCCACAGGGTGTTGCCATTTGCCACGAGGACCGCCAAGAGCGGCGATGGCAGCAGCGCGGGAGACGCCATTTTAAGCCGCAGCGGGGAAGAAAGGAAAGCGCGGGAGACGCCATTTTAAGCCGCAGCGGGGAAGAAAGGAAAGCGCGGGAGACGCCATTTTAAGCCAGTTTAACCACACCCAAAAATGCCGAAGAGTGGCAGTATCACAGCGTTCGACAATGAAGTCGAAGATTGGACGACATATGTCGAACGCATAGAAGTATACTGCAAGGCGAATGAAGTGCCAGATGACAAGAAAGCGCTGGTATTGTTGAATTCAATGGGTGCAAAAACGTATGGCTTACTACAAAACCTAGTAACCCCAGAGAAGCCAGTAGAAAAGGATTTTGAAAACATAGTGTCAATCCTATAGGACCACTTAAACCCCACACCGCTGCTGATAGCAGAAAGATTTAAGTTTCACAAAAGGAACCAGCATAAAGATGAAAGTAATGCTGAGTATTTAACGGAACTGCGCAAGCTATCAAAACACTGCCAGTTTGGAATGGGACTAGCAGATACTTTAAGGGACAAGTTTGTGTGTGGGCTTCAAAGTGAAGGAACCCAGAAACGGCTTCTATCAGAAAAGGATCTTACGCTGGGCAAGGCTTTCAGCATTGCAGTATCACACGAAGCAGCAGCACGGGGTGCTGCAGAGATACAACGGAGACCGCAAGAATATGGCACAAATGAAATGTCATACGGAACAGTGAAGTGCTATCGCTGCGGCAGAACAACACACGACCATAATGATTGCTGGTTCAAGGACAAAGTGTGCAGACAGTGTGGAAAAGTAGGACACATAGCAAGAGTCTGCAGGTCGGGAAAGAAAACCAGCAGCAAGAAATCTCCACAGGAGAAGTACAAGAAGGTACATAAGGCGACGGAGAGTAGTTCAGACGAACAGAAGAGTGATATAGACTCCGGAAGCAAGGAGCTGGGTTGTCTGAAACTACATAATGTGATCAAAACGGAGGATCACCAAACTATCTGGGTCACGCTCAAGATAGCAGGAGTCCAAGTGAAAATGGAATTGGACACAGGATCAGCCCTAACAGTCATAAACCGAAGGTTGAGATCTCGTCTGAATTTGCTCAGACCAAATGTACGAAGAGATGTTGAGAGTAAGCAATTCCAGCACATCAATGAGAAGCCGACAAGGAGCTTCAATGTAGGGCAACCAGTCTTGGCCCGTGACTACCGAACAGAGAAATGGCAACCAGGAACGATATGCACATGGCAGGGGCCACTAATGTACACAGTGGATGTTGGGGAGAACATTGTGAGACGCCATGCTGACCAGATCCTAGAGTCGCAGGAATGAGTCAACCCCATGTCTCGGCCATACGTACCTGGTGAGGAACCCGACGTACAGGTCGCATCTACCTCAGAAACAATAGCATTGGAAGCTGATGAATCAACTGACGACAGGGTGTTAGAATCGCCTCCGCACCAAGTGCGAGAAACTCGGGAAAGGCGTTATCCAGAAAGAGTCAGGAAGCCTCCCCAAAGACTGAATTTATAAATAGACTATTTTCAGTTAATGTTGCATGTTAAAAGTGTTAATTGTAATTAGTTTGATATTTAATTGTTAAATGAGTGTTATGGTACTGTTAATCTAAAAGGGGAGGAATTGTAATGTATGTACCTTTTAAGGGGGAGAACTGCTTTTTACAGCTCCTGTATCCTGTAGTACCAGCAGTGACCACACCTGCATATAAACCCTGAGTAGTGATCTGTACAATCAGTTGCAGTTTGAACCCTCATTCAGTAAACACCTGTTGATCGTTCCCTGCAGTCTTTGTCTGATTATTGAAGGACACAACATTAAGATACACAGATATAACACAGGGAACAGCATCAACCGCTGTACATGGCCTTCTTTGACCTCAGAAAGGCCTTTGACACTGTCAACCAGGAGGGATTATGGAGTGTCCTTCTCAAATTCGGCTGCCCTCAAAAGTTTGTCACCATCCTCCGCCTGCTTCACGACGACATGGAAGCCGTGATCCTGACCAACGGTTCCACCACAGACCCAATTCATGTACGGATCGGGGTCAAGCAAGGCTGTGTCATCACACCAACGCTCTTCTCGATCTTCCTTGTGGCAATGCTCCATCTCACCCTCAGTAAGCTCCCCGCTGGAGTGGAGCTACTTTACAGAACAAATGGAAAACTGTTCAACCTCCATCGCCTCCAGTCCAGATCCAAGGTTGTCCCTTCCTCTGTCGTCGAATTACAGTATGCAGACGACGCTTGCGTCTGTGCACACTCAGAGGTCGAACTGCAAACCATCGTTAACACCTTCACCGAAGCGTACGAGAGCATGGGCCTTACACTAAACATCCGTAAGACAAAGGTCCTCTACCAACCTGCCCCCGCCACACAGTACTGCCCCCCGATTATCAAAATCCATGACAAGGCCTTGGACAACGTGGACCACTTTCCAAACCTCGGAAGCCTACTGTCAACAGGGGCAGATGTCAATGACGAAGTCCAACACCGCCTTCAGTGTGCCAGTGCAGCCTTCGGTTGCCTGAGGAAGAGAGTGTTTGAAGACCAGGACCTCAAGCCCGGCACCATGCTCATGGTCTACAGAGCAGTAGTAATACCCGCCCTCCTGTATACCTCAGAGACATGGACCATGTACAGCAGGAACCTCAAAGCACTGGAGAGGTACCACCAATGCTGCCTCCGCAAGATCCTGCAAATCCATTGGCAGGATAGGTGCACCAGCGTCAGTGTTCTCGCTCAGGCCAACATCCCCAGCATCGAAGCTTTGACCACGCTCGATCAGCTCCGATGGACGGGTCACATCGTCCGCATGCCCAATACGAGACTCCCAAAACAAGCGCTCTCCTCGGAGTTCCGACCCGGCAGGAGAGCCCCAGGTGGGCAGAGGAAATGCTTCAAGGACACCCTCAAAGCCTCCTTGAAAAAGTGCAACATCCCCACCGACACCTGGGAATCCTTGGCCCAAGACCGTACAAAGTGGAGGAGAAGCATCTGGGAAGGCGCCGAATAGAAACATAGAAATGTAGAAGATAGGAGCAGGAGTAAGCCATTCGGCCCCTCGAGCCTGCTCCGCCATTCAATGTGATTATGGCTGATCATCCAAATTCAGTACCCTGTCCCTGCTTTCTCCCCACATCCCTTGATCCCCTTAGTCTTAAGAAATATATCTAACTCCTTCTTGAATATATTTAATGAACTGGCCTCAGCTGTCTTCTGTAGTAGAGAATTCCACAGGTTCACCACTCTCTGGGTGAAGAAATTCCTCCTCATCTCAGTCTTAAATGGCTTACCCTTTATCCTTAGACTGTGACCCCTGGTTCTGGACTCCCCCGCCATCAGGAACAGCCTTCCTGCATCTAGTCTGTCTAGTCCTGTTAGAATTTTATAAGTTTCAATGAGATCCCCTCTCATTCTTCTAAACTCTAGCAAATATAAGCCTAATCGACCCAATCTCTCTTCATACATCATTCCTGCCATCCCATGTATCAGTCTGATGAATCTTCGCTGCACTCCCTCCATGACAAGAACATCCTTCCTCAGATAAGGTGACCAAAACTGCACACATTACTCAAGGTGTGGTCTCACCAAGGCCCTGTACAACTGCAGCAAGACATCCTTCATGTACTCGAATCCTCTCGCTATGAAGGCCAGCATACCATTTGCCTTCTTAACTGCCTGTTGCACCTGCATGTTTACCTTCAGCGACAAGGACACTCAGGTCTCGTTGCACATCCCCTTTTCCCAATCTATTGCCATTCAGATAATAATCTGCCTTCCTGTTTTTGCCACCAAAGTGGATAACCTCGCATTTATCCACATTATACTGCATCTGCCATGCATCTGCCCAATCGCCCAACCTGTCCAAATCGTACTGGAGTTTCTCTGCATCTTCCTCACAGCACACACGCCCACTCAGCTTTGTGTCGTCTGCAAACTTGGAGATATTACATCTAGTTCCCTCGTCTAGATCATTAATATATACAGGAAACTCTTTTTTATCTGGCACCGACGGGACCGGCATGGTGCCGGTTGATCAAAAAGTCCGGATTACAGAGCGGTATACTTACTAAGGTACGAGAGCTCCATACACAGCCACAGATCCAGGTGTCCCTGTTGCATGGCAACATGTGCAGGAACCCCGGTTACACGGCCACAGATCCAGGCGTCCCTGTTGCATGGCAACATGTGCAGGAACCCCGGATACACGGCCACAGATCCAGGAACCCCGGTTACACGGCCACTAATATGAAGTAAAACTTACCTGATCCTACTCCTGAATTTTGCCGGTTAAGAGAGATTTCCGGTTATTTAGGTGCCGGTAAAAAGAGAGTTTCCTGTATTGTGAGTAACTGGGGTCCTAGCACCAATCCCTGCGGTACCCCACTAGTCACTGCCTTCCACTCGGAAAAAGACCCGTTTATTCCAACTCTTTGCTTCCTGTCTGCCAACCAGTTCTCTATCCAAGTCAGTACTTTACCCCCAATCCCATGTGCTTTAACTTTGCATGCTAGTCTCTTATGCAGGACCTTATCAAAAGCCTTCTGAAAGTCCAAATACACCACATCCACTGATTCTTCCTTATCTATTGTACCAGTTACATCCTCAAAAAATTCCAGTAGATTAGTCAAGCATGATTTACCTTTTGTAAATCCATGTTGACTTTGTCCGATCCTGTCACTGTTTTCCAAGTGCTCTGCTATTACATCTTTTATAATGGACTCTAGCATTTTCCCCACTACTGATGTCAGGCTTATTGGTCTATAATTCCCCGTTTTTTCTCTACCACCTTTTTTAAATAGTGGGGTTACATTAGCTACCCTCCAACCCATGGGAACTGTTCCAGAGTCTATAGAATTTTGGAAGATGACCAGCAATGCATCTACTATTTCTAGGGCCACTTCCTTAAATACCCTAGGATGTAGATTATCAGGCCCTGGGGATTTATCGGCCTTCAATCCTGTCAATTTCCCTAACACCATTTCCCTACAAATACTGATTTCATTCAGTTCCTCCCTCTCATTAGACCCTATGTTCCCCGACATCTCTGGGAGGTTATTTGTGTCCTCCTTTGTGAAGACAGAACCAAAGTATGTATTTAATTGGTCTGCCATGTCTTTGTTCCCCATTATAAATTCCCCTGATTCTGACTGCAAGGGACCTACGCTTGACTTTACCAATCTTTTACTCTTCACATATCTATAGAAGCTTTTACAGTCAGTTTTTATGTTCCCTGCAAGCTTACTCTCATACTCTATTTCCCCCCTCTTAATTAATCCGTCCTCCTTTGCTGAATCCTAAACTGCTCCCAATCCTCAGGTTTGCTGCTTTTTCTGGCCAATTTATATGTCCTCTCCTTGGATCTTATGCTATCCCTAATTTCCCTTTTTAGCCAATGTTGAATCACCTTTTTTGTTTTATTTTTATGCCAAACAGGGATGAACAAATTCTGTCATTCATCCATGCGATCTTTAAATGTTTGCCATTGCCTATTCGCCGTCAACCCTTTAAGTAACATTCCCCAATCCATCCTAGCCAACTCGCACCTCATACCATCATAGTTTCCTTTATTTAATTCAGTACCCAAGTCTCTGAATCAACTACTTCACTCTCCAACTTAATGAAGAATTCTATCATATTATGATCGCTCCTCCCTAAGGGGCCTCACACAACAACATTGCTAATTAATCCTTTCTCATTACATAATACCCAGTCTAAGATGGCCTGATCTCTAGTTGGTTCCTCGACATATTGGTCTAGGAAACCATCCCGTATACACTCTAGGAATTCCTCTTCCACAGTATTGTTACTAATTTGGTTAGACCAATCGATATGTAGATTAAAGTCACCCATGATAACTGCTGTGCCTTTATTGCACGCATCTCTAATTTCCCGTTTAATGCCATCCCCAACATCAGCATTACTGTTTGGGGGTCTGTATACAACTCCCACTTGCGTTTTCTGCCCCTTGGTATTTCTCAGCTCTACCCATACAGATTCCACATCATCAGAGCTAATATCTTTCCTTACTATTGTGTTAATTTCCTCTTTAACCAGCAATGCTACCCCACCGCCTTTTCCTTTTTGCCTGTCCTTCCTGAATATTGAATACCCCTGGATGTTGAATTCCTAGCCTTGGTCACCCTGGAGCCATGTCTCCGTAATCCCAATTATATCATATCCGTTTACATCTATTTGTGCAGCTAATTCATCCACCTTATTACGAATGCTCCTCGCATTAAGATACAAAGCCTTCAGGCTTGTTTTTTTAACACTCTTAGACCTTTTTGTATTATTGTTTACAGCGGGCATGTTTGATTTACACCCTTGATTTCTCTGATTTCCACTTTTGCTTTTCTCCTTCCTGTCTTTTGCTTCTATCATTGCTTCCCTTTCCTCTGTCTCCCTGCACTGGTTCCCAACCCCCTGCCATTTTAGTTTAAACCCTCCCCAACAGCACTAGCAAACACTCCCCCTCGGACATCGGTCCCGGTCCTGCCCAGGTGCAAACCGTCCAGTTTGTACTGGTCCCACCTCCCCCAGAACCGGTTCCAATGTCCCAGGAATTTAAATCCCTCCCCCTTGCACCATTCTTCTAGCCACACATTCATCTGAAATAGCCTTCTATTTCTACTCTGACTAGCACGTGGCACTGGTAGCAATCCTGAGATTACTACCTTTGAGGTCCTAGTTTTTAATTTACCTCCTAACTCCCTATATTCAGCTTTTAGTACCTCATCCTGTTTTTTACCTATATCGTTGGTACCTATATGTACCACGACAACTGGCTGTTCACCCTCCCCCTCCAGAATACCTCGCGTCTCTTCGCCGGGTGCAAGCGGAAGCCAAGCGCAAACAGCGGACGGAGCGCACGTCAACCCAAGCACCCCACTCACCCGCCCCTTCAACCACCGTCTGCCCCACCTGTGACAGAGACTGTAGGTCCCGCATTGGACTAATCAGTCACCTGAGAACTCATTTTTAACACGGAAGCAAGTCATCTTCGGTTCCGAGGGACTGCCTAAGAAAAGAAGAGTGGGATCAGATAGCCATGGAGGTCAATGGTAAGAGTCCAGCCCCAAGGACCTGGATGTAGTGCCGCAAGAAGTTTAATGACCTCACACAAGTGGTCAAGGTCAGTGAATTCATCTTCAAATGCCATATCCTACCAACTGCACCACTAGCCTCAGCCACTGCTCAATTCACCACACTCACCTACCAACAATCTCTATCAATCAGGACTCATACCTAACATTCATATGCTTCACCTCACCCTCATACCCTAGGAGCACTAGGACAGACAAAGGCACATGGAAAACAGGCACTAAGGGAATGCACAAGGGTGATTAGTTTACATTTGTATGCAATAAGGCATGATTTCATTTATAAATTTGGTTTGGAATGTTTATTTTGTGGTGGCTTTTTTTGTTGTTGCATGTGGCTGTGGTGATTATTTCCTATGTTTAATAAGAAGTATTGTGATTGGTGAATGGGGTGGTTGTTCGCTGTATTAGTAAGAAGTATTGTAATTGGTTGTTTGTTTCTACCTTGGGATATGCTGTAAACTCATTGGTAGTGGATGTCAGGTGATTTGTGGTGGCCATCTTAAATTCAGTTCTCTCTAGTCATTGTTGGAGACTGGTGTTGAAAGATGTGCTACTGGGTTTTTAAAGTTAATAAAGCCTAGATTAGAAAGGCAAATCTATTCTTTATTTCAATTTATTAACTTTTTATCAGAATGGAGCGATATCTTCAACCGGAACGATTCAATGCTGACCCTAATTCTGCAGGAGTGGATGATAAATGGAAACATTGGTATTGTACATTTACAAACTTTTTGGGTGTGTTGGAACAAGAGTCTCTGAATAAGCTGAATATGCTGATCAACTACATTGCTCCGGATGTGTATAAGTATATTTTGGACTGTAAAACTTATGAATTGGCTATTTCTACATTGGAGAAGATTTTTGTTAAACCAAAGAATGAGGTATTTGCACGTTACCTTCTATCTGCCCGTAGGCAGCAGGTGGGAGAATCTTTGGATACTTATTTACAAGCACTTCGGCACCTTGGTGCTAACTGTAATTATAAAGCCGTGACGGCCGAAGAATATAAGGAAGAATCGGTACGGGATGCTTTTATTAATGGACTACTGTCCAGATCAATTCATCAGCGGTTGTTAGAAAATAAGACTTTGGATCTCAAGAGTGCTTTTGAGCAAGCTTCTACATTGGATATGGCTCAGAGAAGTTCGGATTCTTATGCTCTTTCTAATCGGCCTGTGACTGTGGTTTCGGCAGTTCCGGACGAAAAGGAATTACGTGGACTTAATGGGAGTGGTTTACTAGATTCCGAAATAGTTTCTAATCCAACAGCTCCACCTTTTACTTCGGCGGCTGTTGCCTCTAGGATTCAGAAGTGTTATTTTTGTGGGAACGTCCGGCATCCTCGTTTGAAGTGTCCTGCCCGGAAGGCTGTATGTAGTAAATGCGGCAAGAGAGGTCATTATGCACGTGTTTGTAAATCATTAGGTTCAATTACCTCCTCTTCTGCGACTATTCAACCTGTAGAGAGGGCGTTTATTGCATCAATTTCTGCTGCATTTGCTCATGGCCTAAACAAAGCTATAGTTATGGCCCAAGTTAATGGGTTAGAAGTGAAGGCTCTCATAGATACGGGCAGTACCGAGAGTTTTCTAAGTCTTCAGTTTGTGAAGGAAAAGTGTTTGAAAATCTTGCCTGTTACTTATCAGGTGTGTATGGCTCAGACGACCCTTACTTCACAAGTAGCTGGTTGTTGCCTTGTGAAATTGATTCTTCTAAGTAATACGTATATTGATATACGCCTATCTGTTTTGCCTAATCTTTGTGCGGATATTTTGATTGGTCATGATGTGCTTAAATTACACGAGAGTCTTAGTCTTTCGTTTGGAGGGACTAAGCCACCCTTATCCATTTGTGGATTAACTTCCTTATCCATTTCTCCATTATCACTTTTTTCCAATTTGATGCCGGAATGTAAGCCAATTGCTACCAAGTCAAGAAGGTATAGCAGTCAGGATAGAGAATTTATTAATTCTGAAGTCCAACGTCTTTTATTGGAAGGAATCATTGAACCTAGTTGTTCGCCTTGGCGGGCTCAGGTAGTTGTCACCACTAACGAGAGGCATAAGAAACGAATGGTGATAGACTACTCTCAAACTATTAATAGGTATACTCAATTAGATGCGTACCCTTTGCCTAAGATTGATGAGCTTATCAACAAAGTACCTCAGTATAAGTTTTTTAGCACTATTGATTTAAAGAGTGCTTATCATCAGATTCCTATTGTTAAGAGGGATCAACCATATACAGCCTTTGAGGCTGGTGGAAAGCTGTATCAGTTTTGCCGAATACCATTTGGTGTTACTAATGGTGTTGCTTGTTTTCAACGGGCAATGGATGCTTTTATAAGTGATAACTCTCTCTCTGACACCTTTTCATATTTAGATGATATCACGGTGTGTGGTAAATCAAGGGTGGAGCATGATTCTAATTTAGAAAGATTCCTTCAAGCTGCGGAAAAAGTTGGTTTAACTTTTAATAAAGAGAAGTGTATCTTTTCGACTACTGAGGTAAATCTACTGGGGTATATTATCTCGGGAAATAAGATTAAACCAGATCCAGAACATCTGCGACCATTGATCGATTTACCTTATCCTACTAATTCTAAGGCTTTGCAACGAGTTGTTGGACTGTTTTCTTACTATTCTAATTGGATTGCAAACTTTTCGCAGAAGATCCGGCCCCTTATACGGGTTACGACATATCCTCTATCATGGGAGGCCAGGACATGTTTTGATAAATTTAAAAAGGATATCCTAGGAGCAGTTGTGCATTCTATTGATGAGCAGGTTCCCTTTGTGATTGAGACGGATGCTTCTGATTTTGCAATTGGGGCTACTCTGAACCAAAATGGAAGACCTGTGGCCTTTTTCTCACGTACTTTGAACAATAGTGAAAAAAGGCATCCTTCAATAGAGAAAGAGGCATATGCAATAGTAGAAGCACTGCGTAAATGGAGACATTATTTATCGGGGCGACATTTCACGTTGGTAACCGATCAAAAATCTGTGTCCTTTATGTTTGATGTTAAACATTTTGGAAAGATCAAAAATGATAAAATAATGAGGTGGAGGATTGAGTTGGCATGTTACCATTTTGATATAGTTTATCGTCCGGGGAAGGATAATGTTGCTGCTGATGCACTGTCGAGGGCTTATTGTTCTGTGATTCATGGAGATACGCTTATTAATCTTCACAATGCTTTATGTCATCCTGGGGTTACGAGGATGATACACTTCGTACGCAGTAAGAATTTGCCCTTTTCAGTTGAAGACGTCAAGCGGATGACTTCATCATGTTCTATCTGTGCTCGGTGTAAACCGAATTTCTTTAAGCCTCAATGAGCTCATCTTATAAAGGCTACTTCTCCTTTTGAACGTTTGAGCGTTGATTTTAAGGGGCCTCTTCCTTCAACGACTCAAAATCGATACATATTTACTGTTGTGGATGAGTTTTCAAGGTTTCCTTTTGCTTTTCCTTGTGCAGATGTATCAGCTGCTACAGTTATCAAATGTCTGACTCAACTTTTTGTCATCTTTGGGATGCCTGCATATATCCATTCGGATCAAGGAAGTTCTTTTATGTCTTCCCAGCTGAAGGAATACCTTCAGAGTCGGGGAATTTCTACTAGTAGAACTACCCCGTATAACCCCCAGGGTAATGGACAGTGCGAACGATACAATGGGGTGATCTGGAAGGCAGTTATGTTGGCTTTGACATCCCGGAATCTTAAGAATACACAGTGGGAAATGGTACTGCCTGATGCCCTGCATTCCATTAGATCATTGCTTTCAACGGCTACTAATGTGACCCCCCATGAAAGGCTCTTTAATTACCCGCGGAGATCTACTATGGGATATTCGGTACCTTCATGGCTTACTATGCAGGGACCTGTGTTGCTTCGACGCCATGTTAGATTGTCAAAATATGATCCTTTAGTGGAGGAGGTGGAGCTGTTGGAGGCAAATTCCCAATA
The DNA here is from genome assembly GCF_052327205.1 of Somniosus microcephalus. Lineage (NCBI taxonomy): Eukaryota > Metazoa > Chordata > Chondrichthyes > Squaliformes > Somniosidae > Somniosus > Somniosus microcephalus. Next base: position 178,310,660 of record NC_140989.1, read on the forward strand.
TGCTCATATTCGATTCCAAGATGGGAAAGAAAGTACTGTTTCAATGAAAGACTTGGCTCCTTGTGGTGGCCAGCCCTCTTCCGATGATACTAATGATAGTCATGATTCAGATAATGTGGATGTTGTTATAGATACTACGAATGTTCCCAATCCTATTGCAGACAATTATACTTCTATTAGTCAGCCTTTGATGGATGTTCATGACCGTCCTAGTTTACTTCCTGATGGGATTTCCAATCTGGAAACCATTGATAATCGGGATATGGATAGCCTGTCTGCAGAAGATACTTCGGTGCCTCCGGGTGTGGGAGGGCAAGGAATCTCACCAAGGTTAAGAAGGTCGACACGAACAAGATATCCGGTCGACCGATTGAAAATGGACTTTTAAATTGATAGTAATGTTTTAAAGTTGTTGAAATATTATATTTGTATTTTAGTTGTAAATAAATTAATTATAAATTGTAAAGGTTATTTAGGTTGGAGCATGTTTTAAAAGGAGGGGTGAATGTGGTGATTATTTCCTATGTTTAATAAGAAGTATTGTGATTGGTGAATGGGGTGGTTGTTCTCTGTATTCGTAAGAAGTATTGTAATTGGTTGTTTGTTTCTACCTTGAGATATGCTGTAAACTCATTGGTAGTGGATGTCAGGTGATTTGTGGTGGCCATCTTAAATTCAGTTCTCTCTAGTCATTGTTGGAGACTGGTGTTGGAAGATGTGCTACTGGGTTTTTAAAGTTAATAAAGCCTAGATTAGAAAGGCAAATCTATTCTTTATTTCAGTGGCCAAGAAGACAATGTGATGGTTAGTGACAGAGGGAAGGTAAGGCGTGTGGGACTGTTGGTGACTGGGAAATTGGGGTTACGGTTACTGGTATTTCACTCGAATTAGTTCTTCATGTACAGCCCGTGCAGAAAGGTGCTGTCGCCTCCTTTCCTCTTCTTCCTCCTCCTCATCCTCCTCGTGTTCCTGCTCCTCAGCTTCTTGCCTGACAGCTGGTGGCAAGGGTCCCTCATGATGGCAAGGTTGTGCAGCATTCAATCATGAATCTTGAGACCAGCTCAGACAAGTACTGGAGGACTCCTCCAGAGCAGTCCAGGCAGTGGAAGTGTTGCTTCAGCACACCAATAATCACCAATATGTCACAAATGTGCGGGCAAGCCTTGGACGCCAACTTGGAACTCTCAAGGGCACTCGTAGCACCCAAAAAAAGGCGCTACTGAGCCCAATTTCTTGCACTGTGTGTTTAGTGCATTTTGCTGTTTCATGTGCTCCTTGTATTTTATGAACTTCTCTGTGCTGTTTGTCTATGTGCCATACTGCTAAGTGTTCCCCCAGATAAGGGACTGTACTGTTGTGTGGTTCCATAGTTAACTGGGAAATGGCAAAGAATACAAAAGGACCTCAATCCTGTATCGTGATTAACCTTGGTGGACCCAGAGTGGTGCAAGATTCTCCTTTGCAGTAGTTACGATGGATTCATTGTTTTAAGACACTCCTTAAAACCTACCTCTAATTGTCCTAATACCTCTTTATGTGGCTCGGTGTCAAATTTTGTTTTAGAATGCTGCTGTGAAGCGCCTTATGATATTTTACTACGTTAAAGGCGCTATATAAATGCAAGTTGTTGTTGTTGATCTTCAGATTCTCCAAGTAGTTGAGACAGAGTTCATTGTGCCATTGATATATTATGCCATTTTGTTTTACATATAACAACAACAACTTGCATTTATACAGCGCCTTTAACGTTATAAAACATCCCAAGGCGCTTCACAGGAGTGTTATCAAACAAAACCGAGCCACATAAAGAGATATTAGGACAGGTGACCAAAAGCTTGGTCAAAGAGGTAGGTTTTAAGGGGCATCATAAAATAGGAAAGAGAGCTAGAGAGGTGGAGAGGATTAGGGGGGGAATTCCAGAGTATAGGGCCTTGACAGCGGAAGATACGGCTGCCCTTGGTGGAGCGATTAAAATCAGGGATGCGCAAGAGGCCAGAATTGGAGGAGCACAGTTATCTCGGTGGGTTGTAGGCTGGAAGAGGTTACAGAAATAGGGAGGGGCGAGGCCATGGAATGATTTGAAAATGAAGATAAGAATTTTAAAATCGAGGCATTGCTCAACTGGGAGCCAGTGTAGGTCAGCAAGCACAGGGGTGCTGGGTGAACGGGACTTGGTGCGAGTTAGGATATGGGCAGCAGAGTTTTGGATGAGCTCAAGTTTACAGAGAGTGCAAGGAGGGTGGCTGACCAGGAGAGCAGGACTACTGCCAGTGCAGGAGCCCAAACGGAATTTCAGGCCCTTTCTCCCTAATCCCAACTGAAGAGGCATTGGAGCTGCTGCAGGTCCTGTACCCCCAGGGAGCCAGGAGGCCTTCCAGACAGACTGTACAAAGGCAGTGGGAGCAGACTGCTGAAGCGGTCAGTGGCACCAGTCTTTCCCCCAGGACTTGGATCCAGTGCCGAAAGAAGTTTAATGACCTCACACGAGTGGGTAAGGTCAGTGAATGCATCCTCAAGTGCCATATCCCACCATCTGCACCACCAGCCTCGTACACTGGTCAATGCACCACAGCCCCATCACTCACCTACCAACAATCTCTTGCAATCACCACTCATACCTCACATCCATAGCTTCAACTCATCCTCACACACTTACCACTGCTGCAAGCCTCACACCCATATCTCACACCTTGCATACAATGCCAGCTATTCAACCATGACAGGCACATCACTCAAATACATTGCAGCACACTCACTGACACAATTCCCTTTCTCTTGCAGGCCAAGGTGACGCATAACCAGCGTCAGCAAGAGCTAACAGGTGGGAAGGGGGAGGCAAGCACGCCTTCTCAATGTCCAGCAGCACTCCCTGCACACTTTAACAATGTTATAAATGTTTTCCAGCAAACCGGTATTCGTATAAACTCTGCAAGAGCCAATACAAGAGAAATAATCATCTCACCTGCAAGGTGGATGTATATTCCATTAAATAGCGCTAGTGGGGGTCCCTCGTACAGCTGAATGAACGTTCAGCTGCGCATGTTTAGGAGAGGGCATAGATTGGAATGGCGACGTCCAAAATGGCAGGTCCTGCATCAAATCAGCGTTACACTCTGACTGACGTCATGATCTACCTACTCTGCATACTGCCGGTGCACGCATGTCCCACCCGCACTATTGCCCTCACCAAAATGCAAATAGCGCGGGCCACGTAGTGGGCAGAAGTGAGGCAGTCACCATTTTTTTCTCCAAGCCGGTCTTAACTTCCGGCACTATGCTGCCAAATTTCTCGGCCTGTCTGTTTACCTACTAGGTCATCAGGGAGCTATTCTCTGTGAATCTATGTAAAGAATGCAGTGTGGTGTTGCAGTGCATTGGTGGGTAAGTTCTTCCTCATACAGTCCTGCTCCATTTCATGGCCAGGGATAAATGCCTGGTTTGAAGGGCACAAAAGAGAGGAGAAAATTAATTTTTAAAATGTCTGTGTGAAGACAACACAGTGATCATTGGATAAATTTAATGTAAATATTTATTTTCTCTCTCTCCTGAAGGTGTTGACTCCTTGCTGGAATATGCCAGTATCCTTTATCCTCCGGTACCTTGCCCAAGTGTCTATTATTCTTGAGTGAACCTAAACACTGTCAGCAGGCCATTTGATCATGGGAGCTTTCACAGCTGAACCCTAATCCTGCCTGTCTCTGATCATGATCCCAGCACAGTGGCATAGTGGTTAGCACTGTTGCCTCACAGCGCCAGAGACTCGGGTTCGAATCCGGCCTCGGGCGACTGTCTGTGTGGAGTTTGCACATTCTCCCCGTGTTTGCGTGGGTTTTCTCCGGGTGCTCCGGTTTCCTCCCACAGTCCAAAGATGTGCGGGTTAGGTTGATTGGCTATGATAAATTGACCCTTAGTGTTAGGGGGATTAAATATGTGGGTTTACAGGGATAGGGTGGGATATGTGTTGGTGTAGGGGTTACGGGGATCGGGTGGGATATGTGTCGGTGCAGGCTCGATGGGCCGAAATGGCCTCTATCTGCACTGTGGGGTTTCTGTGATTCTGTGAACTGCACATGTGTAAATTTCAGGAAGTTATGATGAACCTGTATAAAACACTGGTCCGACCTCAACAGGAGTATTGTGTCCAATTCTGGGCACTGCACTTTAGGAAGGATGTGAAGGCCTTAAAGAGGGTGCAGAAAAGATTTACAAGAATGGTTCCAGTGATGAGGGACTTCAGTTTCATGGATAGACTGGAGAAGCTGGGGTTGTTCTCCTTAGAGCAGAGAAGGTTGAGAGGAGATTTGATAGAGGTGTTCAACATCATGCGTGGTCTAGACAAAGTAGATAGAGAGAAACTGTTCCCATTAGTAGAAGGGTCAAGAACCAGAGGACACAGATTTAAGGTGATCGGCAGAAAAACCAAAGGCGACATGAGGGAAAACTTTTTTACGTAGCGAGTGGTTAGGATCTGGAATTCACTGCCTGAGAGGGTGGTGGAAGCAGATTTAATCATGATTTTCAAAAGGGAATTGGATAAGTACCTGAAAGAAAACAATTTGTAGGGTTACGGGGAAAGAGCAGGGAAGTGGGACTAGCTGATGTGCTCTTGCAGAGAGCTGGCACAGGCTCAACTGGCCGAATGGCCTCCTTCTGTGCTGTAACCATTCTATGATTCTATGAAACCCAGGCTGATGTTCCTCTCCCTAAGCCGGGCAGCTGAGACCAATTGTAGTGTCCCTACTGCCAACCAGCCAAGGTCATCTAATTCAGTACAGGCAGGGGATGAAACCCACAACCTTCCTTATCTGTATGGCTCTGTACACACTGGGTAAACTCACTAGGGAAACCTTTAATTAAGATATTAAAGTTATTCTCTAATTGACAGTTAAAGTGATTTTTCATTCAACTATAAATTTTAATAGAATATGATTGCATAGTATATTGTTCTGGCTGTTAGACTGACCAAGGTAGAAAATTCTATTAAATGACAGTTATGTGATGTATTCAGATAAGATTATTTTAATTGTATTTCCTTAGCCTAACAAGATCAAAGGCACATGCCAAGCTCATTAGCTAAAATGTTACAAAACCTTTTTCAAAGGCAATCTTAGAAGACCTTGGGGATATATAAGTAAATGAGAAAAAAGTAACAAATATAACATTTCTGCTCTGTAGTTAAAAACATTTTTTCTTTCTTCTTTTAAATGGATTTTGCTTTACAACCAGTCCATTAGGCTGCTCTAGTAGCCGGTGGAAACTATAGCAACTATTAATTAATGAATCAGACATTACTACAAACCCATCAATTTTGTCTAATCAAATGTCAAATTTCCTACAATTTATATTCTTTCTGTCAAAAGATTTTTATATTGCCTGCATTTAAAAATGGTTAATATTTTATATTCCTCATCTATTTGAATTTTTATTTGACTTGCAATCTGCAGTACAAAGGCTCGTTGGCTTTTATTCAAAGGACTAGATAACAGAAAATTGATATAGTTGCAGCACAAGTTTTAATTATATCTATGTTTAAACCACAAAGAGTGCTATGGGAGTTTTTGCAAGCACCCATTTAGAAGTATACTACAATACTATTAGATTAGGTACTGGGCCCATTGCAAATTAAGTTTGAGTACAATATAAGTTCAGCATTCACTTGTAACAGTAGAAGCTCATTCACTGTGTTCCCTGTGTCAATATTTTCAAGCTAAGTTTGCATATCCTGGGTTTATGCTGAGTTGCCTTATCTCAGCCTACAATGGGCTTATATAGGAAGGAATGTAGGAAAAGGAGTAGGCCATTCAGCCCCTTGAGCCTGTTCTGCCATTCATTTAGATCATGGCTGATCTGTATCTTAACTCCATCTACTTGGCTTCAATGCCATTTGGTTAAGCAGGGGAAAATAATCCAAGCTGGAACTGTGCACGTGTGAAGACCAAGTGCAGGCAGGATCGGGCTCAGCTGTGATGTCTGCTCTATATTCGGATAGCAACTGAAATTTACTCAAACATGAATAATTGCTACTTGTGGGAGGTACTGGAGGGGACCTTGGGATTGTTCTCCTTAGAGCAGAGAAGGTTAAGGGGAGATTTAATAGAGGTCTTCCAAATTATGAAAGGTTTTGATAGAATAGATAGGGAGAAACTGTTTCCACTAGCAGGAGGGTCGATAACCAGAAGACACAGATTTAAATTGTAAAAAGAACCAGCGGGGAGATGCGGAGAATTTTTTTTACGCTGCAAGTTGTTATGATGTGAAAGGCACTGCCTGAAAAGGTGGTGGAAACAGATTCATAGTAACTTTCAAAAGGGAATTGGATATATACTGGAAAAGGACAAATGTGCAGGGCTATGGGGACAGAGCGGGGGGAGTGGGACTAATTGGATAGCTCTTTCAAAGAGTAGGAACACGCACAATGGGCTGAATGGCCTCTTTCTGGGCTGTAAGATTCTATGACCCAGCACCTGTCGATTCATATCCCAATATACATTTCACACCTACAGGGTAGGAGAGGAAGAGAGAAAATTGCCAAAAAAGGAGAGAAAGAGGCGATTAATGAGGATAATTTAGGCGAAAAAGAATTGCAATGAAATAGTATATAGGTGCAGCTCACTCCTATGATGCATTATGAATTGGGCGAAGTTCCGGAGATGGAAATAGGGGTTCTTAGTGATGGCGCAGATATGTGGTCGGAAGCTCATCTCAAATATGACACCAAGATTGCGAACAGTCTGGTTCAGCCTCAGACAGTTGCCAGGGAGAGGGATGGAGTCGGTGGCTAGTGAACGGAGTTTGTGGCAGGGACCAAAGACAACGGCTTCGGTCTTCACAATCTTTAGTTGGAAGAAATTTCAGCTGTCAGACAAGCAATTTTCTCTCTTCCCCTCCTTTAGAGACAGTGGAGGGGTTGAGAGAGGTGGTGATGAGGTAGAGCTGAGTGTTGTCAGCGTAGATGTAGAAACTGATACTTTGTTTTCACATGATATTGTCGAGGGGCAGCATGTAGATGAGAAATAGGAGGGGGCAAAGGATAGATCCTTGGGGGACGTCAGAGGTAACAGTGCAGGAGTGGGAAGAGAAGCCATTGCAGATGATTCGCTGGCTACGATTAGATAGATAAGAGTGGAACCAGGTGAGTGCAGTCCACCCAGCTGGATGATGGTGGAGAGGCGTTGGAGGAGGATGGAGTGGTCATCCGTGTCAAAGACCGCAGACAGGTCGAGAAGGACGAGGAGGGATAGTTTACCTTTGTCACAGTCACATAGAATAAATCCAATAAGGAATTCAGGGGCAACTTGTTTTCTCATAGAGTGGTGAGAATGTGGAACTTGCTAACACATGTTATAGTTGAGGCGAATAGCATAGATGCATTTAAGGGGAAGCTAGATAAGTATATGAGGGACAAAGGAATCGAAGGTTATGCTGATAGGGTTAGATGAAGAGGGTTGGGAGGAGGCTCGTGTGGAGCATAAACAGCAGCACAGACCAGTTGGGCTGAATGGCCTGTTTCTGTGCTGTTAATTCTATGTCTTGAGGGGGAAGCAGAATGGAAGTCAGGCATTTCCCCATAAAGAGGAAGAGTAACACCTTGGGTGTGTCATCCCAGGATAGCATTGGCTTATCTGCCAGCAGTGGTATGGACAGCGACCTTGGAGCAAGTTGCCCACCCGACCTCTCAGAGAATATGCGCTGTGGATATGTATCAAGAGGGAAAAAATTAACAACAATTCTTTTACAAATCCATAATTTAAAAGCAGCAGTCGTCTGCAGCAGTATACGGCATCTTCCACTAAAGACAGGCATTTTCCAGGGGACTATGTATGCTACCCCTGATCCACCCCAAACCATAAAACCCTGCACTCAATGCTGATGCTCAGAAAGCCTGAGAAATAATATTTGCAATTCTGCCTCATTACAGATAAAAACAGAAGTTGTATATATTTTCTTATATCTTGATCTAACTTTCTTATTCTCCCTTTGATGAATAGCTTATCATAATGATAGATAACCATTAATTCATGGGGCTGGATTTTACCAGCCCTAGGGAGGAGTGTTTGGAGGCGGGACTGCCAGGAAAATGGCAGAATCTGGGGCCGGGTGCCCATCCCACCCCCAGCCCAACTTCGTGCCATCTTCCCAGGAGGCGGGTAGCCGACCCGCGCCGGGTCCAGTCTCCTGGAGGCGGGAAGGGGATTAGAGCCACTTAACTGCCTGTTAACAGGTAGTTAACAGGCAGTTAAAAGAATTATCCCAATTTTCACACCAGAGGCGCGGGCTTCCCGATGTCGGGAAAACCCACTAGGGTCACCGAGGCAAGCAGTGGGTCTGCGGGGTGCAAAAGTGTGCTGTGGAGGTAAGTAATGGGTGCAAGTGTGGCGAGGTGAGTATATGAGGTGAGTGGAAAGTGATAGAAAATGTTTACTTACCTTTGTTTCTTCCTGCAGGCTTCAACCGTTGGGGATGCAGAGACTCTCGCATCTCACCGGCAGAGATGACGGATGGCTGCTGCATTCTCCGATGCAACATCCATCTGATTTCTGCTCACAAAAGAGGTTTGATGAGTTTTGAGTACAAGAACTCATCAAACAACAGAGAATGTCAGGGGGTGATTTTGCCAATGGGGGCGCGTTGGAGGCAGGACTGCTGCTTGTCGGGTTTCAGTCCCACCTCCATCAACTTGTGGTCAACCCACCCTATTTTCTCTTGATTGACCTTATTAAGCCCGTTCAGTGGGCTTAGCAGGCCAATTAAGGGGAAGCTGGTTACAGAGAACGTCAACATATGACATTTCATCTGTGAAAATTTTTTGACAGATGAATTGTCATCATTTGACAGCACTGTGAAGCTGTCAAACACTGACATTCTCTGTTGCTTGATGAGTTCTTGTATTCAAGACTCATCAAACCTCTTTCTTTAGCAGAAATTAGATGGATGTTGCATTGGAGAATGCAGCAGCCATCTGTCATCTCTGCTGCGGAGATGCGAGACTCTCTGCATCCCTAACGATTGAAGCCTGCAGGAAGAAACAAAAGTAAGTAAACTTTTTCTAACACTTTCCACTCACCTCACACATTTACCTCTCCACACTTTCACCCATCACTTACCTCCACAGCGCACCTTTGGATCCCTCTGACCCCAGCAGACCCACTGCTCACCTCGGTGACCCTGGCGGGGTTTCCCGACCTCTGGTGGCAAAATGGGGATAATCCTTTTAACAGTTTGTTAACTACCTGTTAACAGGCAGTTAAAATGGCTGTAATCCCCTTCCCGTCTCCCGGCGCCGGTCAGCCACCCGCCTCCTGGGAAGATGGCACGGAGACTGTTTGTGGGCAGGATGGGTACCCGCCCCTAGATTCTGCCATTCTTCCAGCAGTCCCGCCTCCAAACCCGCCTCCCCAGAGCTGGCAAGATCGCACCCTCATTGTTTGACATCAAACGATGACAATTCATCTGTCAAAAAATTTTGACAGATGAAACGTCATAGGCTGATGTTCTCTGTAACCGGTTTCCCCTTAATTGGCCTGCTAAGCCTGCTGGGTGGGCTTAACAAGGTGAATCAAGGGAAAATAGCATGGGATGGCCAGAAGTCAATGGAGACAGGACTAAAACCTGACAAGCAGCAGTCCCGCCTCCAACGTGCCCCCATTGGCAAAATCACCCCCATGATGTCTAACGTCAACAAAACAAATCACTCAAAAAAGGCTCAAAATCGCTTTGGTCAGCCTTTTTTTCTCAGTAACTGAAATTTTTAATGTTAAAATCCAGTTTGTACCATAATAGAGAAATTTATAAAGTACAGGGGTATATATTTCACAATAGCATAATTTAACTTACTTATAACATTGACTTTTATCTCTGTGAGAATGCTCATTAACATTTTTACTTGAAGGCCTCAGTCTGTCTCAAAATCCTGGATTTCGACTTGATATTTTCCTCCAAAGCTATCACATAGTTACCTGAGGTTACCAACTATACCTGTACCGCAGTTTGATGTGCATTATAGAGGACTCTTGTCAGTACAACGCCTCAGCTTGTAATAGTATATATCTACATTTCATTTATATCTACATGGGTACTACCACCTGTACCCTTGGGATCCCTGGTACTCAGAAACATTCTGTGCCCCATTTCCACAGGGAAAGTAATGAACCTGTGTGGCCTCTTTCAAACATGGCCTCCGTCACTTGCTTGATGCATCTGGAGATAGCGTTGCCTGTTTCAGGTCCAGCATCATCCCTAAACTAATTTGTAACCCAGTATGTTTGAGGATATTTTTCCTTTAAGAAGCCATTAATACTATGCCAAGCAGACTTGACTTGTTTCCAGCATCAATATAAATTACTCTTCCATTAAAAAATATTCATATCCAATGCTAAATCATCTGAGAGGAACCCATCACTATATCAAGTTGGCATTCTAGGGAACACCAATAAGCTTTCTGAAAGATGGCATAGTGAAAACATCAGAGAAATACAGTTACATAACACCATTTTAATGTATTTTTGTCCCTGTCCATGGCAAATTCCCATTGAAAGCAAGAATCTCTTGTCAATTTGGAAGTTCTGGAAACATGAAAGTGTGTGAACAGGATTAGGCTTGGTTTTAATGCTCTTTGAAGTTAAATAGCCTGCTGACACTTATTGTGTAGGATCATGTATGATGAATAAACACTTGGGCAAGGTACTGGAGGGCTGCCAGTGCCTCTTTGAACCATATCCCAGAATAAATCAGCGCCTTCAGGAGAAGGAGGGAGAAAAGTGGGAAAGTATGAGGCACAAATTTAAAAGCAAACTCACCGAGCCCATAATTCCAGCAGGGAACACAGACAGGATACAACATTGTAGCTCCAATTTTCCAACCCGCATTCCCTTTGAGCTTCCTGCTGGGTTTACAAGATTGCTGAATTTACCATTTAATATTACCCAGGTGCCCTTTCCAACATAACATGTACTGCAATATGCAGTCTAACCATTTGCAGATACATAGCGATTTAAATATTGAAATGTGCCAGTTAAGTTCACGCTGGAGTACTGAAATGGCTAAAAACCCACAATCAGGAAAACTGCCATGCTTTTAATACTTGCTCTGTAGGTTAAGAAAATTTAGTAATTATCTATTCAGTGGTTCTGAAATTGTGGAATGTCAGGCCTGTCCAGTTGGGACTCAGTGCGGGGTGTGATCTTAGGGCACTCCAGAAAGTTAGGCCTCTGTTTAGGAGATGGTGGCACTCACTGACAAGCTCCTTTTGTTTGTGAGCCTGTTGCAGTTCTCAGGCTCCTGCTGTTGATGCTTATATATCTGCGCTGGCAAGATGCCGTGGATTACATCACCTCCCCGTTTTTCAATCTTGTGGAATGTAGTGTGTGACAAGAGCCATTAAAATGGAACCAAAAAAGGGGGAAGCTGTAAAGTCCAAAAGATACTGTCAGCAGTTTTCAGTTTCCTCTCCAGAACTAGAAAAATTGAAAGCAATTCTAAAAAAAAAACTACTGGTGAGAAACAAACTTGAAGCTATATTGATTTCAAAATTTATGATGTTATCTACAACATTCCAATATACTGAATGGATATTGACACATTTACATAGCTTATGTTAATTCACAATACAGTATATTTACGAAATTTACAGAGTTAATGCAGAATTAGGTGTACCATATTTAAGATGAAACATACTACTGAGACTAATTTTTACCTGGTCACCACAACTAACATGAAAACAGGTCAATATGACATCTGCTCGAGTATCAACGAGATATTCAGGTGTGTTTCAAACATTGTTGCACTTTTTTTTAGATAAACTAAGTTAGTATAAGAAAGGTACAGGCTTTAAAATGATAACTGGTTGAAATGGTTTCATATGTTGTACATAGCTGTTTCACATTGTTGTACCACTACAGATGTACTGGTACCAGTATCCATAGCTAATGGGGTGTGAGAGGCATTCTGAAGTTTTGACACAGCACAGCCCAAAAAGCATGAGTTCCACTAATGTACTAAGGAACAGTAAAGATTGAATTCATCCATGTGTTCAGAAACCCTGGAAGAAGGCCCACCCATACCAACCCCTTGCAGAGGCCCCAGGAACCCTAAACCGAGCCTGAATAAAGCTTCAGGGAAGATGTGCGAGTCTTCACTGACGTTCAAGTAATTCTGTCACTGTTCGTACCGCAGTCAGTTTTGGGACTGTGCTACAACAAATGCAAACTTGAATCCAAATATGTGGCTTTCAGTGAAATGTCTTCTGTGGATTTCTGGAAGCTGCAAAAGTCATTTGCTAATCCATAGGTTAACTTTAATAACAGGGACAGAAGGCTGAACAAGTGCAGAATGTCCAAAAAAAATAGTAATTTTCAATGCTCCATATCTGGATATTTAAAAGCAAAACATTAAATTAATAATGTTGATGATCGGTTATAGTGAAAGTAGTGCTGCACCGACGGAAGTGCCGTCTTTCTGATGAGATTTTAAACCGAGGCTCCATCTGCCCTCTCATGAGATCCCATGGCACTAATCAAAGAAGAGCAAGGGAGTTCTCCTCCAGTGTCCTGGCCAATATTTATCCCTCAACCAACATCACTGAAAACAGATTATCTGGTCATTATCACACTGCTTACTGTGGAACCTTGCTGTGCGCATATTGGCTGCCACGTTTCCCTACATTACAACAGTTTCTGCACTTCAAAGGTATTTCATTGGCCATAAAGTGTTTTGAGATGTCCTGACTTTGTGAAAGACGTTATATAAATGTAAGTACTTTCTTCTTTATCATGATTAAAATGCCTCGCGTGAATGATTTTGTGGCTCGAGGAGAATTCTGTTTCTGGAGTCCTCATGGGGACATGACATTTTACTATGTTACTCTTCTTTTATTCTTTCAAGTCATTTGTTCTCCATGCATATTGATTGTACATTTTATGCCAACTCCAAATGAACGTGGATTTTGGAGTTTCTCGCAAGTGAAGCTACTCCACCGAACGTCTGAAAATCTAAGGTTGCTTGTTACAGTTGCACTTCTTGTGCAAATGCTACTTTAAAAAAATAAGCACAAATGTAGCTCATAACCTTTAACCTCCTGCCGCTTCACATCAAAGAATGTTGAAGCAGAGGAATTAAAAAAGACGCAACTCTTTGCAGTTGATGGGCAGTTATGAAGGAAATGGAAAATAACAATGCTTATTGTCAGAGCAGAAGAAGTGGTGCAACATAGATGCTTTCAGTTGTGTGTGTGATCAGAGAACAAAAGCATCCAGCTCATGCATCATTGAACTAGCTCCAGCTTCCTGTCAACAGCCCAGCTCTGGGGCAAGAGTGGAGAACATACAGAGCGTGATTTAATTAGAAAACTTCTTTTCCCCTGATTTCCCACTCTATTCTCATTGTTTTGAATGTATCACCAGTTTATTCGTAGATAATCTAGTGTATACAAATCCAACTTAAAAAAAAGGCCATTTGGTATGTTATAACCATCTGGACTCATCCTGGAGTCGTGTCTGTCAGAAGAACGTAATTAGTGAGTTAATAGGAACAATTCCTGCTGCATCTTAATAGAACAGCAGCAACGTAAATGAAAAATGGGATGCGGTTTTATTTAAATCCTGACAATTTGTGCCTAGAAGATGGGTTCTGGGGGCTATACCATCTGTACAGAAATAAACATGAATGATCAAATTGCCAAGGTCAATTAATGTGGATGTTTTCTTTAGAACCCAGCTGCCTCAACAGAGATATTTATGCACTATGTTTGCTACATAAATGAGCTGTTCTAACATCCCCAGTCTTCGCCTGCCCGGTTTTTGACAAATAGAGAACACTGCAGTCTTTTGCTAGTGGCCTTGAAGACCTAAACCCGTGAAGACACCACTCATTATATTAATTATATAACCTCTTTTTACTATCACACTAATTAACTCTCACAGAAGGATACAGTTGGCCTAAATTATCCTTTTATTAGCTTCTTGTAAACAATGAGCATCTGCAAATTTGTTCGAAGTTGCAGAGACTATGAAATTTTGCCTGTACAGTTTCCCTTTCACTAAAGAAAAATTGATAATTTTATGCAGATGTGCTGATCACACCTGATGTGAAAAGTAATGAGCATCACACAATGCACACGGACACCCCATAGACAAAATTTCAAGGGGGTTGGGGGGGAGGCCAGCTGAATCCCAGACTTGAGCTTGAACCTGGGACCCTCCTAAATGTTATGACTGAGTTACTGTGTGCATTATGTGTAACAAAAACATAAGCCCATTTTGCAGGCAACTGTAGCTGCAAATTTACCCAAATTAACATTTTTCCTGTGGTTGAGTCAAGACAATAAGTTATTCAATCATAGAGGACATCACAAGTGAGCCTGATTTGTTTTCACCTGATATCCACTTTCAGGAAGGGGTGATGGATAGAGATCAGGAGCAGAAACTCTAGGTCCTCTCCCTAACCCGGGGTGGGGGGCTCAGACTAGTGCAGCAATCTTACCACTGCTGCAGCTGACTCCCAGACTTGAGCTTGAACCTGGGACCCTCCTAAACATTATGACTGAGCTCCTCACTGGATAAACTTACTGAGCCATTGGGGTGGAGGGGGACGTTGAGTTTTGGAGGGTACCTATCTGGGAGGGAGCATTCATATGGTAACTGTAGCCTAGTTGCAAAATTGGTTTGTTTTGCATCAATGTGGTTATAGTACACATGTGGTCTAAATCTAGAGTCAGAGCGAAGAAGAGAGGAAATCTTGGAGAAGGGAGTCTCAATCCACCTTGCTTAAGAGTAAGATTAGGCCTTGATAGCCACAAACCGAAACCACTTCACACCAACACTAAACCCGCAACGTAAATGCATTGTGAAATGAAGCTCTAATTTAAAATTCTTGCAAATAGCATGAATCAGTGCATCACACTTTAAATATTTCTGTAACATCGTAAAAAACTAGCACATGTTTCTGTTTAGCTCACATTTTCCAGAACCAATCAAAAAACACCTTACCATGGCCCACTTTACCTGATTGCTCCAAACTTCATGAGAACCAATCAAAACACTTTACCATTATCCACTTCACTGTCTTTCTGCACTTTTCTAGAATTTTCTACTATTTCCTCTGACACACTGTAAGGGACACCAAAGGAGATCCACAAGTTGTACATATATTTTTGTTAAATTTTTTTAATGTATTAATAAGCATGCTTTTCCTTCTTTCTGACCATTTAACCAATCTCCATGACACTCACCATCACTGGCTAAATAGATGGAGAACTAACCGGCTCCCAGACTTCCATCAATTCTGCTCTGTGGCTGCCCACAAACAGGAGCATAAGAATAATCCAGGGTGACACTTCCTCCGGTCTTGCCACTGTTTGGGAAATTGCTTAGTGCCTCCCACTGGCTGTGATCTCTAACTCAATGTATAGGGGAACCGTGGAAGCAAAACTACATTTTTACCCATTATATTGGGACACGTTGCCAGTTTCAAAACATTTTGTGAAGAGCTACTAGATTACACATCCTGCTGTGACTATGCCACGGTTTAAAGCAAAATGCCTTGCAAGCATAAGATTTTCACCATTGAGTCAAGCGTGACTTACTCTACTGCACTACTTCATTTATACTGCATGCTGTATATGATTCCAATCACAGTGATTTCTTAATCAAATTCTTTTTATATACTACTCAGACTAGTTTCCATGTCGAACCGGAGCACATATCATAAATTATTAAACCACTAAGGTAGTGTGTGTGTTCTATGTGACAGGAGAGTAGTATGAATTTGAATCAGGGGCTGCAATTTCGCCTACCAAGGCAGGTCCGATGCGGCCAGGATCGGTGGCGGGGTGTGAACCCACTGCTGGCTCCAGCCCGCTCTGTGAAATGATTTTATGCTGATTGGGCTTATTAAGCCCGCCCAGTGCGTTTGCTGGCCAATTGAAGTAAGCAGGTCTGATGACGTCACTTGATGATGTGTCATCAACCGGTTTTCTTAAAGGGACCATGCACAAATTGATTTTGACAGTTCTGCTGTCAGTGTTCTACAGCATTGAGGTGCTGCAAACACTGACAAGCACTGCACAAAGGTGCACGGCTGCAGCCAGGCTCTCCCATGACTCCCTGTCACAGCACGCAGGGAGGTCCTCTTCCCTTCCCATGGGCGGAAGAGACCTCCACAGGAGATCAACACAGCCTGGTTGCACATTGCACAGGAGGACACAAGCAGGGATGTCGTTAGGAGGACCAGGCTGCAGTGGTGCAAACCTTTCAATGATCTCAGTAGATCACGAAACGTTACGGCAAAGACATATTCAACCTCACACTGCTGTGCCACTCATCACATCCCCATCACTCTACCTTCCCTACCCTACCCTGCACATCCTTACTCACACCAACTTACCTTGCACCTCCACCCATCCCTCTCTATCTACATTATCACATCCCCATCTCACTAGCCACCCTTCACACTCACCCTCATCCTAGTCCAATCATACCAACTAACAACACACATGGGTAGGCACTTGTGTGTTTTAGCCAATGTTCATGTGAAGTTTCTGTTAATGTGCTGTCAAACATTGAAATCTTTATTTTCAACACTTTGCATTCTTGGACAGATTTGTGTGCACCTTTGGAAGTGGCTTAGTGAGTTGCAGTGAATGGTGAGACATAATGCTACCCCCCGCAATGGCGATGAGTGTGAAAGGAGTGGCTTAGGCATTGTAGGGATGCTTTATGGTGTTGGTGTGGGTTGGTGCCAACCTGGCGCATCATGTGGCAGCCAGGGTGTACAGCATCAAGTGAAGTAAATCTGGCTATAGTGAGGCCATCCCTGGCATCCCGGGCAGCAATGTGGTCGGGTGCTGATGCCCTGTGTCCTGTGCAGCACCAGCTGATTGCGGAGAAGGTTGGTGTTGTTGTTGGTGCTGCTGGTGTGCCTGGTGCTGCTGGTGTTGGGGCTGATCATGGTGGAATTCTGAGGATCAAGGTGAGATTTTTTTCAAGGGCACCGATGCTGATGGAATAGATGGCAGCTGAGGTTGAGATGACAATGGTGAGAGAGGTTGTTCCAATGAAGTGACACTGGATAGAGTTTGCTCCAAACACTTGCAAGCTGCATAAAGCTCAATCTGTCTTACAAATGCAATAAGCAACAGCTTCTAACCTTGGAAAGTGAACACCTATGAAATGGGAGCTTTTATAGACCATTTGCAGCTGTCAACTAAAGAAATCATCACATGCTGGCACAACACCCGACCTCCTTACCCGACGTGATCCCCGAGCAGCGGGGAAGCCGTTGGCGAACTCTAAAAATCTAAAGGTGAGCTTAAAATACTATTTAAGTGCCTCTTAACAATCTCTTAATGATTTAAATTGCCTCCCCCGCCGCTTGGTGTCAGGTCTGTTCAGTGATGACAGACCCGACATCTGGGAGACTAGTGCGGAGGCGGGTTGGCAGCGGGTTCTCTACCCGCTGTCAAAAACATTTTTTCCCACCCGACCCGCTACCACACGCGCCCGCTGACCCCCCTGAACAACTCCGCCCAGCTTGTTTAAGTCAACCTAATTGTAATCCATTTATATCCTGCTATTACTTGTAACTTTGTATCAGTATGAATGTGGCATTGTGCACATTTACTTGCCAAAGTACACCATCCTCAACACCAACAGAGAATAAGAAATAATGAAGGGTATACTCCATTAGGTAGACATTTGGCAGGTCTGTTCCAGAAGTGTACTCTCTGTTATTTAGTGAAAACAAGTCAATGTGCACACAGAAAATAGGGCAGGACTAAAATAAAGGGGAGGGATTGGTAGCTGAATGGAACAAGCTTAAAACAAAAGCATGGCCGAATGTGTAACTGGGAGTTGTAGGAAGAACAGTTAAACAAAGAAGGCCAGTTTGGTTTCAGGGAAGGTAACTGTTACATCGTTATATTATTACATCGTTAAATGGAATTACTTGTTACATCGTTATATGGAACTACTTTGGTTAGTGTATTTATATTGCTATGTGGCACACTGTGAAAGGCAGTGCGCAGTGCAAGGTCGGACATCTTGTATCACTCCGCACCATGCGGCAGCAACATCATAAAAGCAAGAATACAACTGAGTGAAAGTTGTAAACTAAAATGAGTTAAAAGTGTCTGTATTACATAGTAATAAGAACACAAGGAGACACAACATGGTGGCAGCGGTATAAGTGAGTACAACTTGTGCCATACGAACTACGAATATGAAGAAAAGTGAATATATGAGCTGATCGTGAGTGCTGGTGTCTGTGGTGATTGAGCGTGAATCGTACGGGCAACTAAGATGGCGGCTGCCGCTGCACTGACTGCGCAAATGCAACCCCTCATGAACTGGGAAGCCGACGATATAGTAGAGGCATTCAGCAAGTTCAAACAGAAATGTGACCTTACATTCAAAAGCTTCCTGAAGGGTACTGCCAATGAAGAAAAGGTTAGTTACATTCTGTTGTGGACAGAAGAAAAAGTTCTAGATTTGTATAATAGCTGGAGTTTGACTGAAGAGGAAAAGGAAAATCCTGCGACAATCTGAGAAATTCAGCAACCATCTAGAGCCTAAAGCCAATCACCGTATACACAGATACAAATTTCAGAGTCTAAGACATGAATCCGGTGAAGCAGCTGACAATTTCATGACAAGGCTGAGAAATGAAGCCAGCAAGTGTGCATTTAAGGAAATGGAGGAAAGGCTTGTGGACCAGCTGATATGGGGGTCAGCAGATGCAGAGGTACAAAAAGCGCTGATCGGGAAAGAAAAGCTCAAAATAACAGAGGCTATAGATACTGCGAGAGCTCATGAAGCCATGAAGCAGCAAATGAGAACGTTGATTTCTCAAACGGCTGACATGCGGACGGCTTCTGAGATGGACAACAGAGTGGATACAGTGAGAGAAAAGTACAACACACAAAGACATGCACATGACAACGGGAGAAACATGTGCAGAAACTGTGGAAGACCGCACGATTATACAGACAGGAGGAAATGTCCAGCATATGGAACAAGCTGCAATGCATGTGGCAAACTAAACCACTGGGAAAAGAGGTGTAGAATGAAGAAAGAAGGAACATACATCAAAAACAAAGGCAGACAGCAGAACCAGAGAAAGAAACACAATATCCATGCCATGGATGAACAGGATGATGATGATTATGGTCATGACAATACACTAAACATCGAAACCATAAAGGTACAGCTTCACGAGATGTCCAGAGCGGAAAATACTCCGAAGAGAGAATTGCACACCATCATCCAAGTCGAAAAGAGGGTCAAAGGTCAGCCCACAACCATCAACTTAAAGTTGAAGCTGGGCACAGGGGCTCAGAGCAACATTCTCCCATTGCGACTGTACCAGCAGATATTTCCCGAAAACTTGAGAGAAGATGGCTACCCGGAAAAGGGTTGTTTAAAGGCAAGTAATGTCACACTGACAGCATATGGGGGGAGTGAGATTAAACAACTCGGAATAACCTTTGTCAAAGGGACACATAAAAGAAAGAACATCAACTGCATGTTCTATGTCACCGACACTGAGGGGCCAGCGATCCTGGGATTAAACAGCTGCGAGAAGTTGAGATTGATCTCAGTGAATCACGAGCTGACGGAAACATCACTCAGGATAGACAGCAACACCCTGCTGGAGAATCGCCCACAAATCAAGAGTAAAAAAGACTTGATAGACATGTATCCAGAATGTTTCGATGATACAGTGAGATGTTTCGGAGATTTCCAATACCACATCACCATCGATCCAGAGGTAAAGCCCGTTATCCATGCTCCACGAAAAGTACCCATCGAGCTGAAGACAAAGCTTGAAAGAGAGGTAAAGGAGATGGAAGAAAAGGGAGTGATCGTAAAGGTCACTGAACCCACAGACTGGGTAAACTCAATTGTGGTACGAGAAAAGCTAAACGGGCATCTCAGAATATGTTTGGACCCCAAAGATCTAAACCAGGCGATAAAGAGGGACCACTATCCCACCCCAACGCTAGAGGAGATTACGCCATCACTGGCAGGAGCCAAGGTTTTCTCAAAACTAGATGCCAGAAATGGATATTGGAACGTGAAGTTGGATGAGGAATCAACAACACTGACAACATTCAACACACCATTTGGGCGTTACAAATTCCTGCGGCTACCATTCGGGTTAAAGGTCAGTCAAGATATCTTTCAACAGAAAGTAGACGAGACATACAGAGGCTGCGAAGGAGCTATAGGAATAGCTGATGATATTCAGACCTATGAAGCAGATGAAAGAGACCATGATATGCACCTACATGAGGCCATGGAGCGCACCAGGAAGGCTGGCATCAAGTTAAATGCCGATAAGTGCATAGTTAAAGTCAAGGAATGCCAATTCTTCGGTATGATTTACACACCAGAGGGAGTCAAGCCAAGTCCTGAGAAGATTGCGGCGATTGCTGAAATGAAACCACCCAAAGATAAGAAAGAGCTGAGGAGTTACCTCGGCTTGATCCAATACATGAGTTATTTCATCCCAAACATGTCGGAACATACAACAAATCTCAGAGAGCTAATGAAAGAAGACGCCGAATAACAGTGGTCTGAATCACATGAAAGGAATTTCAAACAACTTAAAGAATTGCTGTGCAACGAAACAAGTCTGTCATATTATGACAGAAGAAAACCAGTCACTCTACAAGTAGACGCTTCTACCAGAGGACTAGGGGCAGCTCTTGTGCAGGAAGGAAAGCCAATAGCTTTCGCATCAAAGGCCTTGACGTCAACCGAGACGAGATACGACAACATAGAAAGAGAACTATTAGCAGTAGTGTATGGATGCGAGAAATTCCATACATACCTGTATGGAAGGCAGTTTACAATAGAGAGTGACCATCATCCACTAGAACAGATCTACAAGAAGAATCTGTGCAAAGCACCTACAAGACTGCAAAGACTACTTCTAAGGCTTCAAAGCTATGACTTCACACTTAAATATAAGCCAGGAAAGGAAATGGTGCTAGCAGATGCGTTGTCTCGATTGTCACCATATGAGAAACACGAGGTGGAGGGTCTAACAGTAAAAATCCACCACCTAGTGAGTGTTACCCCTACAAAGCTCAGTCAAATCAGAGATGAGACTGGCAAAGATGAGGAATTGCAACTACTCACACAACAAGTGATACAGGGGTGGCCGGAGAGAATCCAGCAGGTACAGGCGACAATTTGTCAATACTGGACGATTAGAGATGACATCGCAATAGAAGACAGTATTCTCCTTGCTGGATCGAGGCTCATCGTGCCAAAGACGATGCAGACAGAACTTCTCCATCTAATACATGAAGGCCACATGGGAATGGAGAAATGCAAGCTGAGAGCCGGATCAGCTGTATACTGGATAGGCATGTACAAAAATATTGAACAGATGGTTTCTGCATGTGGTATATGCCAGAAATACACAACAGAAAGAGGAGATGATAGCTAGTGAAATACTGTCAAGGCCATGGCACACAGTTGGGGCAGATCTCTTCATGTGCAATCAAGAATGGTATCTCATAGTGACAGATTACTATTCCAAGTTTCCTTTTGTGAGAAGGATGAAAGATCTGAGAGCCACAACTACCACCAGAATTGCAAAGAGCTTGTTTGCTGAACAAGGAATCCCGGAAAAGGTAATCTGTGACAATGGAACCCAGTTCACATCGAGTGAATTCAGAGCTCTGGCAGAAAAGTATGGGTTCAAAATAGTAACCTCATCCCCACATTTCCCAAGGGGACATGGGTTCATCGAAAGACAGATCCAGACTGTCGAGAACTCTCATCAAAAGCAGTGAGATGGGGGAAGACCAAGACCTTGCCCTCCTATCACTCAGATTAACACCACTGAAAGCAGACATGAAATCACCTGCGGAATTGCTGAATGGGAGGAAGTTTAAGACTACCCTACCAGCAAAAATACATCCTCCCCAGGATCAGGAGGACTTCAGACAGAATCTGGCAGAAGCACAAGTTGTAGGCAAAGTATTAACGTGGATAGAGAACTGGCTGGCGGATAGAAAACAGAGAGTTGGAATAAACGGCTCGTTTTCGGAGTGGCAGGCAGTGACCAGCGGGGTGCCGCAAGGATCTGTCCTGGGACCCCAGCTGTTCACAATATATATAAATGATCTGGATCAGGGAATTGGATGCAATATTTCCAAATTCGCTGACGACACTAAACTAGGAGGAGGGGTGGGCTCTGATGAGGATGTCAGGAGGCTACAGTGTGATTTGGACAGGTTGGGGGAATGGGCGGATACGTGGCAGATGCACTATAATGTGGATAAATGCGAGGTTATCCACTTTGGGGGTAAAAACAGGAGGGTAGATTATTATCTAAATGGCAATAGATTGGGAGATGGGGAAGTGCAGAGGGACCTGGGTGTTCTTGTGCACCAGTCACTGAAGGAGAGCATGCAGGTGCAACAGGCGATTAAGAAGGCAAATGGTATGTTGGCCTTCATATCAAGGGGGTTCGAGTATAGGAATAGGGATACCTTACTACAGCTGTACAAGGTGCTGGTGAGACCGCATCTGGAGTATTGTGTACAGTTTTGGTCGCCCCATCTGCGGAAGGATGTTCTTGCCATGGAAAGAGTGCAACGGCGATTCACCAGGCTGATACCTGGAATGGCGGGAATGACCTACGAAGAGAGATTAAATAGTTTGGGCTTGTACTCACTGGAGTTTAGAAGATTGAGAGGGGATCTCATCGAAACATATAAAATTATGGCAGGCCTGGACAGGCTGAATTCAGAGAGAATGTTTCCAATGGCCGGGGAGCACAGAACCAGGGGCCACAGTCTAAAAATAGCGGGCAAATCATTTAAAACAGAGATGAGGAAGAATTTCTTCACTCAAAGAGTGGTGAGCCTGTGGAATTCCCTGCCACAGAGGGCTGTGAAGGCTAATTCAATAAATATTTTCAAGAGAGAATTGGATATATTTCTGAAGGCTAAGGGGATTAAGGGTTACGGAGAAAAGGCGGGGACGGGGTACTGAACTGGTAAGATCAGCTATGATCTCAGACGAAGATCAGCCATGATCTCATTGAATGGCGGAGCAGGCTCGAAGGGCCGAATGGCCTACTCCTGTTCCTATCTCTATGTATCTATGTAACATTACGACAAACATGCAAAGATGCAACCAGAATTGCTGAATGGGCAATCAGTGCATGTGCAAGACCCGGTGTTGAAAACCTGGAATCCAGCCAAGGTCATTGGAAAAGCTGATACTCCAAGATCCTACTTCGTAGAGACCAAACCTGGTAACCAATACAGACGGAACAGACTCCACATCAGACCTTCACCTGAACTGGTTAAGCAGCAGACAACATCAGCAACATTGACAACACCAGCTACCACAAGCAGTACAATGCCAGAAACAAGCGCCACAAATCAAACAACCACGAACATGCACACTCCAACTCCAAGTGCGACAGCAACAACAACAACAAGAGCGGAACACACCAAAACACCGCAGAGAGGAGTGGTCACCACCAAATCCACAAGATGGAAGGACAACATCCAACCACCTGAGCGATATCGCGAATAGGAAAAGAAAACTCACGATTCTTTGTATTTGATAATAATAGTTTAGATATAATATTTTTTTAATTAAATTAAATTTCATGTTTTAGATTTTTTGAGAAAGAGGGATGTTACATCGTTATATTATTACATTGTTAAATGGAACTACTTGTTACATCGTTATATGGAACTACTTTGGTTAATGTATTTATATTGCTATGTGGCACACTGTGAAAGGCAGTGCGCAGTGCAAGGTCGGACATCTTGTATCACTCCGCACCATGCGGCAGCAACATCATAAAAGCAAGAATACAACTGAGTGAAAGTCGTAAACTAAAATGAGTTAAAAGTGTCTGTATTACATAGTAATAAGAACACAAGGAGACACAACAGTAACAAAAGCTATTAGAGATAAAGGAAAACCATTTCAGTATAATAAGTTGTCTGGGATAGAGGGTAGTAAGGATCAATAGAAGGAAAATCATAGAGTGTAAAAGGGAGGTTACAAGAGCAAAGCTAGGATTTTAACTTAAAACTGATATGTACATTTTACAAATTTTTTTATTTACTTAAGAAAAATAATTACAGAAACAGGAGTCATGTTTAGTGAATGTGTGTGTATAGTGGAAACGTTAAACAAGTTGCTCAGTTCGTAAATTACAAGTGAAAAAGTAGTACAAAGGCAGCAGAAAAATGGCTATTGCACGAGAGACAGATTGAGGAGTGTAATGAAATTAACATTACTACTGAGCTGATAGCTGGATACTTGAATAACGGCCAAGTAAGTAAAGCATCTGGGCTCTATGCGATAAACCCAACAGTTCTTAAAGAACTCAGGATGAACTAGCAACATCATTAGCGAACATATATAAAAAGGAATAGGACCAGAGGACTGGAGAATCGTAAATGCGGTGGGTACCCTTATATAAAAAGGGGAGAGCAGTTAATCTGACATATGTACTTGGTAAAATTCGGGAATGATGTATCAAGGGTAAGATAGTGGATCACTTAGAGAGAGATACACTAATTAGAAAGAGGGAGCACTGATTTAAAAAAGGGAAGTTACTCCAGAGGAACTTAATATAATGTTTTGCAAAAGTAACAAAAGACGCGGATAAGGGCAAAAATGTAAATGTAAAAATTGAAGCATGGGAATCCAGGGCATAAAATAAATAGACATTGTATTGGTTGGTAGAAGTGTACTAAGGTAGAGTGAGAATCAGCTGGGTGATAGTAGACAGAGGGTCTGTGTGAATCGAAAGTATTCTGGACGGAGAGGCGAGGTGAGTGGGAGTCCTGCTTGGTGTTGAGATCGATAACTCTGAAACATTTATAAATGATCTAGAAGCGAATACCAGTATTGCAGATGACACCAAAATAATAGGTGTAGTTAATATGGTGGAAGATGGGGTGAAGCAGGAGGACTTATAGGGGCTGATTTCCAGAGGTCAGCGTCCATGGCATGTCTATTCCCCGGGTAAAAAGATCAGGAAAAAGGGAGTAGAGATCCATGGTGCCAGGCCTCCACCCTCTTTAAGTGGTCTCAGGATTTCCGGGACTTCCCGGTAGAGGCAGAGAAGGGCTGACACATGCAATAGACACAGGCCAGATGTTTTCATTTTATTAAGCAGGTGGGAGTGTAAGGCTCGCAAAATTATACAGATTCCCCCAAAGTAAGAAAAGCAGAGATATTGGACTGTTTGAAATAATATTGGGCCAAAGGGGACCTAAAATCAAAACCCCAGGAAGATTTGGCTAGTTTAAAAGGCATGTTCAGGCCTGTGGAAAAAGCTGTGACAAAAGGAGGTGGGATGGGCCCCCGAAACACAGACAGTTTGAGTATTGGAAAGGCCAGATCGTCTGGGAATGTTCTGGGCCATCCCAGCCATTCTACATAAAGACAATAAGCCCACGGAAAGACTGTTCCCGCCAAAAACCCACAGGGCCATTAAGAACATGAATAATACAATACGTGCCAACAGTCAACAAAAGAGAACCTGGCCCCAGCAGGAAAAGGACAATCAAACAACAGTTTAAAACCAATCAGAGAAAGATTTCCAAAACACTTTACATTTTAAACTGATTTCAAGGCAATCCCGAAACCAGTTAAAAGCCAATTAAAAATAGATGGGACCATCCCCAAAACTCGTTGAGAATTGAAACATATTAAACATAATGAGCCCGTCAAATTTAACAAAAGACCAGAGATTTGGCGGTAAAATAAGCCAGGCTTCAAAACAGTATAATTGAGGCCTGCTTGTTCAGTGAAACAGACAGTGAGATCAGACAGCACGGTAACATCTAGGAGAGATCAACATCATCGCTGTGTTCGAAAGACAGTACAGTTCAATCAGAGACTTGAAGAAAGAAGAACGAAACAGAAGGAAAAGGGAAATCACGGCAACCAAAGGCCCCAAGAAACCAACAACTAACAATATTACCACCAACCAGGTAATATTGGGCCACCGCGACCAACAAGAAACCAACCACCGAGAAGTAGAAAATTCATGCACTTGTTTCCACTCTACAAGCTAGCCTGACTTACCCCTGGGTAAGATTTGACACAAAAGACTCTAAAGACTATACCTAACCAAAGAAAATTGGGTACTTACCCGATAAATCCAACTACGTATCTAACCGCATCAGTGGACAGGCGAAGACTCAAAACCCAACGCAGGTACAGTCTTCCACCACATCCGGGGTACGGCAGGCCCCAACTGCCACAACTAGAGAGAACCCCGAAATGGCGAACCTCTACAATCTGTCAAGAAAGTCGTTTGGTGAGCATTTCCTGGTCCTCTGGAATTCAACCTAGTTAGGATAGTGGGGTTGGGAGGGTAAGGTATTTTTGTCTATTGTAATTCTCCCTCGCATATTCCGGTGTTCCCCCTTTTAGAGTATAAGATTCATTGTATTGTATATTTTCCTGTCTCAAAAATAAAAATCTCAATTCTTTTGACCAACTCAGGTGTCTGTTGCAATTTCATTACAGCCCCCAAATAACTCCAAAGTCTAGAACAAAGGGAGTGGGAGCGATTCGAGCCGCTCAGGGAGTCAGAGGTGAAGCTGACCACACACACCACCCCTTACAGGAGCATTTCTGGCCCTACTGCCTCATTTTCATCCTCATTGCAGTGGTGCCTCAAGAAGCTGGTGTTGGAATTTGCATCTGCCCCCCCCGCCCAGTCCCCTCATATCAGAGGGTCTGAGCTAGTCAGGCAGCAAGGAAAAGGAGGCCCAAAAGAGGTAAGTAGATAAGTACATGAGGGAAAATGGAATAGAAGAATATGCTGTAGGGTTAGATGATGAAGAGTGGGAGGAGGCTTGAGTGGAGCATAGCTTAGTTGGGCCAAATGGCCTGTTCCTGTGCTGCAAAGTCAAAAATATGTAAATGGCTTAGTTCTTTTTGCAGAGCCCCATTAAATCATTGGGCCTTGAGGTCTTCTGGCTGCTGTGTCGGAGCTGTGATGGGCCATGTTACTAAACATAGCCCACCAAGTTCTGGCTCACAGAGGGCTGGATAGGCAAAGCACAAAGAGGGAAGGAAACATTGGCTCGATATTATTTGGAAGAAATGGGCAGACAACTGGCAAATGCCAAAAAAGTAAATGGGATGTTCGGTTGCAATAAAAGAGGACTGGAGAGTGGATCAAAACAAGTTGAAAATTGTTTAAGCCCCACCTGGAGTATTGTGTGCAGTTTTGGAACCCTCACTACATGAAGAATGTAGCTGAGTTGGAAAAGATACAAAAAAGAGCTAAGATGTTAAATGGGGGTTTGCAGAATAGAATGTTTGGGGTCAGATTCAAGGATCTAGGACTCTTTACATTGGATGGAGAAGACTGAGGGTATGACTGAGATACAAATGATCAGTCAGGGCTATTTGTATTGGCACAAGACAGCAGAATAGGGGGACATGAGTTTAAGCTGAGAAAAGGTAGATTCAGATGGGATGTAAGGATACGTCACCTTACTGAGAATGCAGTTGATCATTACAACAGTTTAACAAGGGAGGTTATAGAAGCAAGGAGTTTTGATAGCTTAAAGGCAAAAATGGACAAGTAGCTGAACAGAAACACATTATCAGATACAACTACCAGGACAGCAGGTATGTGGATTAGGTAGATCGGTTACCTTTTTTCCAGCCTTGAGCTGTATATGTTTCTAGTTCAGATGACATCATAAACATTTAAGAGGATTTAATGCACAATATCCTTGTTTCCTTGTGCACTATGTGGCAAGACATAGAGAACATACCAAACACCATGGATTGATGTAAAGTGGAGGGGCGAATGAAAAATGTGCAGGGCTATCGGGAAAGAACAGGAGAGTGGGACTAATTGGATAGCTCTGTGGGCCAACCACATCTGCAAATAGCCCTTCCAGTGAATCAATAGAAAGTGATCCAGAGCTGCTGCCACTGGATAAAGAGCCAACAGCAGGAAACGGACAGCCAACATGCCTTTTGATTCTGCTTTAGAACCAGCCTCCAGTACAATAATCCAGGAGAGTTTGCAAACAGGTGAGGCCAGGCCCCTTACCTTTAAATGGTCATTTTCTAATACTGAACATGTATGTTATTGAACATTCTTTTAGCAAAGTTAATTTACTGATGTACTGTCAGTTTGTAATCCATAAATTCTCATTTTCAGGGAGAGACTGTTTTCACAATCGAGGTAGGCTAGACTAAGGCAGTCCTACCTGTCATTCACCATTGGAGAAGGCAGCAGGAATTTAAAGAAGCAGCTCCAGTGCAGGAGAGACAGGATGCAAGAAGATTAGGTGGAATAGGGACTGAAGTGAACAGACAGAATGGGTGACAGAGGGATAAGAAGGTAGACTGGCCACCGAAGGATCAGGCCAGCAGCCTGAGCAGGAGAGGAACAGGCAGACTGAGCAGGAGAGGAACAGGCAGAGAGGCAGGAGAGGAACAGGCAGACTGAGCAGGAGAGGAACAGGCAGACAGAGCAGGAGAGGAATGGGCAGACTGAGCAGGAGACGAACGGACAGACTGAGCAGGAGAGGAACAGGCAGACTGAGCAGGAGAGGAACAGGCAGACTGAGCAGGAGAGGAACAGGCAGAGGGGCAGGAGAGGAACAGGCAGACTGAGCAGGAGAGGAGCAGGTAGACAGAGTAGGAGAGGAACAGGCAGACTGAGCAGGAGAGGAACAGGCAGAGGGGCAGGAGAGGAACAGGCAGACTGAGCAGGAGAGGAACAGGCAGACAGAGCAGGAGAGGAACGGGCAGACTGAGCAGGAGACGAACGGACAGACTGAGCAGGAGAGGAACAGGCAGACTGAGCAGGAGAGGAACAGGCAGACTGAGCAGGAGAGGAACAGGCAGAGGGGCAGGAGAGGAACAGGCAGACTGAGCAGGAGAGGAGCAGGTAGACAGAGTAGGAGAGGAACAGGCAGACTGAGCAGGAGAGGAACAGGCAGAGGGGCAGGAGAGGAACAGGCAGACTGAGCAGGAGAGGAACAGGCAGACTCAGCAGGAGAGGAACAGGCAGACAGAGCAGGGGAGGAACAGGCAGACTGAGCAGGAGAGGAACAGGCAGACTGAGCAGGAGAGGAACAGGCAGAGGGGCAGGAGAGGGACAGGCAGACAGAGCAGGAGAGGAACAGGCAGACTGAGCAGGAGAGGAACGGGCAGACTGAGCAGGAGAGGAACAGGCAGACGGAGCAGGAGAGGAAAGGGCAGACTGAGCAGGAGAGGAACAGGCAGACTGAGCAGGAGAGGTACAGGCAGACAGAGCAGGAGATGAACAGGCAGACTGAGCAGGAGAGGAACAGGCAGACTGAGCAGGAGAGGAACAGGCAGAGGGGCAGGAGAGGAACAGGCAGACTGAGCAGGAGAGGAGCAGGCAGACAGAGCAGGAGAGGAATGGGCAGACTGAGCAGGAGAGGAACAGGCAGACAGAGCAGGAGAGGAACAGGCAGACTGAGCAGGAGAGGAACAGGCAGACAGAGCAGGAGAGGAACAGACAGACTGAGCAGGAGAGGAACAGGCAGGCAGAGCAGGAGAGGAACAGGCAGACTGAGCAGGAGAGGAACAGGCAGACTGAGCAGGAGCGCAACAGGTAGAGGGGCAGGAGAGGAACAGGCAGACTGAGCAGGAGAGGAACAGGCAGACTGAGCAGGAGAAGAACAGGCAGGATGAGCAGGATAGGAACAGGCAGACTGAGCAGGAGAGGAACAGGCAGAGGGGCAGGAGAGGAACAGGCAGACTGAGCAGGAGAGGAACAGGCAGGCAGAGCAGGAGAGGAACAGGCAGACTGAGCAGGAGAGGAACAGGCAGACTGAGCAGGAGAGGGACAGGCAGACTGAGCAGGAGAGGGACAGGCAGACTGAGCAGGAGAGGAACAGGCAGACAGAGCAGGAGAGGAACGGGCAGACTGAGCAGGAGAGGAAGAGGCAGACTGAGCAGGTGAGGAACGGGCAGACAGAGCAGGAGAGGAATGGGCAGACTGAGCAGGAGAGGAACAGGCAGATGAGCAGGAGAGGAACAGGCAGACTGAGCAGGAGAGGAATGGGCAGACTGAGCAGGAGAGGAACGGGCAGACTGAGCAGGAGAGGAACAGGCAGATGGAGCAGGAGAGGAAATGGCAGACTGAGCAGGAGAGGAACAGGCAGACTGAGCAGGAGAGGTACAGGCAGACAGAGCAGGAGATGAACAGGCAGACTGAGCAGGAGAGGAACAGGCAGACTGAGCAGGAGAGGAACAGGCAGAGGGGCAGGAGAGGAACAGGCAGACTGAGCAGGAGAGGAGCAGGCAGACAGAGCAGGAGAGGAATGGGCAGACTGAGCAGGAGAGGAACAGGCAGACAGAGCAGGAGAGGAACAGGCAGACTGAGCAGGAGGGGAACAGGCAGACAGAGCAGGAGAGGAACAGGCAGACAGAGCAGGAGATGAACAGGCAGACTGAGCAGGAGAGGAACAGGCAGGCAGAGCAGGAGAGGAACAGGCAGACTGAGCAGGAGAGGAACAGGCAGACTGAGCAGGAGCACAACAGGTAGAGGGGCAGGAGTGGAACAGGCAGACTGAGCAGGAGAGGAACAGGCAGACTGAGCAGGAGAAGAACAGGCAGGATGAGCAGGATAGGAGCAGGCAGACTGAGCAGGAGAGGAACAGGCAGAGGGGCAGGAGAGGAACAGGCAGACTGAGCAGGAGAGGAACAGGCAGGCAGAGCAGGAGAGGAACAGGCAGACTGAGCAGGAGAGGAACAGGCAGACTGAGCAGGAGAGGAACAGGTAGAGGGGCAGGAGAGGAACAGGCAGACTGAGCAGGAGAGGGACAGGCAGACTGAGCAGGAGAGGAACAGGCAGAGGGGCAGGAGAGGGACAGGCAGACAGAGCAGGAGAGGAACAGGCAGACTGAGCAGGAGAGGAACGGGCAGACTGAGCAGGAGAGGAACGGGCAGACTGAGCAGGAGAGGAACAGGCAGACGGAGCAGGAGAGGAAAGGGCAGACTGAGCAGGAGAGGAACAGGCAGACTGAGCAGGAGAGGTACAGGCAGACAGAGCAGGAGATGAACAGGCAGACTGAGCAGGAGAGGAACAGGCAGACTGAGCAGGAGAGGAACAGGCAGAGGGGCAGGAGAGGAACAGGCAGACTGAGCAGGAGAGGAACAGGCAGACAGAGCAGGAGAGGAACAGGCAGACAGAGCAGGAGATGAATAGGCAGACTGAGCAGGAGAGGAACAGGCAGGCAGAGCAGGAGAGGAACAGGCAGACTGAGCAGGAGAGGAACAGGCAGACTGAGCAGGAGCGCAACAGGTAGAGGCGCAGGAGACGAACAGGCAGACTGAGCAGGAGAGGAACAGGCAGACTGAGCAGGAGAAGAACAGGCAGGATGAGCAGGATAGGAACAGGCAGACTGAGCAGGAGAGGAACAGGCAGAGAGGCAGGAGAGGAACAGGCAGACTGAGCAGGAGAGGAGCAGGCAGACAGAGCAGGAGAGGAATGGGCAGACTGAGCAGGAGAGGAACAGGCAGACAGAGCAGGAGAGGAACAGGCAGACTGAGCAGGAGAGGAACAGGCAGACAGAGCAGGAGAGGAAAAGGCAGACAGAGCAGGAGATGAACAGGCAGACTGAGCAGGGGAGGAACAGGCAGGCAGAGCAGGAGAGGAACAGGCAGACTGAGCAGGAGCGCAACAGGTAGAGGGGCAGGAGAGGAACAGGCAGACTGAGCAGGAGAGGAACAGGCAGACTGAGCAGGAGCGCAACAGGTAGAGGGGCAGGAGAGGAACAGGCAGACTGAGCAGGAGAGGGACAGGCAGACTGAGCAGGAGAGGAACAGGCAGACTTAGCAGGAGAGGAACAGGCAGACTGAGCAGGAGAGGAACAGGCAGACTGAGCAGGAGCACAACAGGTAGAGGGGCAGGAGAGGAACGGGCAGACTGAGCAGGAGAGGAACGGGCAGACTGAGCAGGAGAGGAACGGGCAGACTGAGCAGGAGAGGAACGGGCAGACTGAGCAGGAGAGGAACAGGCAGACAGAGCAGGAGAGGAACGGGCAGACAGAGCAGGAGAGGAACATGCAGACAGAGCAGGAGAGGAACATGCAGACAGAGCAGGAGAGGAACAGGCAGACAGAGCAGTTGAGGAACAGGCAGACTGAGCAGGAGGGGAACAGTCAGACAGAGCAGGAGAGGAACAGGCAGACTGAGCAGGAGAGGAACAGGCAGGCAGAGCAGGAGAGGAACAGGCAGACTGAGCAGGAGAGGAACAGGTAGACTGAGCAGGAGAGGAACAGGCAGAGGGGCAGGAGAGGAACAGACAGACTAAGCAGGAGAGGAACAGGCAGACTGAGCAGGAGAGGAACAGGCAGACTGAGCAGGAGAGGAACAGGCAGAGGGGCAGGAGAGGAACAGGCAGACTGAGCAGGAGAGGAACAGGCAGACAGAGCAGGAGAGGAACGGGCAGACTGAGCAGGAGAGGAACAGGCAGACTGAGCAGGAGAGGAACAGGCAGACTGAGCAGGAGAGGAACAGGCAGACAGAGCAGGAGAGGAACAGGCAGACTGAGCAGGAGAGGAACAGGCAGACAGAGCAGGAGAGGAACGGGCAGACTGAGCAGGAGACGAACGGGCAGACTGAGCAGGAGAGGAACAGGCAGACTGAGCAGGAGAGGAACAGGCAGACTGAGCAGGAGAGGAACAGGCAGACAGAGCAGGAGAGGAACAGGCAGAGGGGCAGGAGAGGAACAGGCAGACTGAGCAGGAGTGGAACGGGCATACTGAGCAGGAGAGGAACAGGCAGACTGAGCAGGAGAGGAACAGGCAGACTGAGCAGGAGAGGAACAGGCAGAGGGGCAGGAGAGGAACTGGCAGACTGAGCAGGAGAGGAACAGGCAGACTGAGCAGGAGAGGAACAGGCAGACTGAGCAGGAGAGGAAGAGGCAGACTGAGCAGGAGAAGAACAGGCAGGCAGACTGAGCAGGAGAGGAACAGGCAGACAGAGCAGGAGAGGAACAGGCAGACAGAGCAGGAGAGGAACAGGCAGACTGAGCAGGAGAGGAACAGGCAGGGGGCAGGAGAGGAACAGGCAGACTGAGCAGGAGAGGAACAGGCAGACTCAGCAGGAGAGGAACAGGCAGACAGAGCAGGGGAGGAACAGGCAGACTGAGCAGGAGAGGAACAGGCAGACTGAGCAGGAGAGGAACAGGCAGAGGGGCAGGAGAGGAACAGGCAGACAGAGCAGGAGAGGAACAGGCAGACAGAGCAGGAGGGGAACAGGCAGACTGAGCAGGAGAGGAACAGGCAGACTGAGCAGGAGAGGAACAGGCAGACTGAGCAGGAGAGGAACGGGCAGACTGAGCAGGAGAGGAACAGGCAGACAGAGCAGGAGAGGAACAGGCAGACTGAGCAGGAGAGGAACGGGCAGACTGAGCAGGAGAGGAACAGGCAGAGGGGCAGGAGAGGGACAGGCAGACTGAGCAGGAGAGGAACAGGCAGACTTAGCAGGAGAGGAACAGGCAGACAGGGCAGGAGAGGAACAGGCAGACTTAGCAGGAGAGGAACAGGCAGACTGAGCAGGAGAGGAACAGGCAGACTGAGCAGGAGAGCAACAGGCATACAGAGCAGGAGAGGAACAGGCAGACTGAGCAGGAGAGGAACGGGCAGACTGAGCAGGAGAGGAACGGGCAGACTGAGCAGGAGAGGAATGGGCAGACTGAGCAGGAGAGGAACAGGCAGACAGAGCAGGAGAGGAACGGGCAGACATAGCAGGAGAGGAACATGCAGACAGAGCAGGAAAGGAACAGGCAGACAGAGCAGTTGAGGAACAGGCAGACTGAGCAGGAGAGGAACAGTCAGACAGAGCAGGAGAGGAACAGGCAGACTGAGCAGGAGAGGAACAGGCAGGCAGAGCAGGAGAGGAACAGGCAGACTGAGCAGGAGAGGAACAGGTAGACTGAGCAGGAGAGGAACAGGCAGAGGGGCAGGAGAGGAACAGGCAGACTAAGCAGGAGAGGAACAGGCAGACTGAGCAGGAGAGGAACAGGCAGACTGAGCAGGAGAGGAACAGGCAGAGGGGCAGGAGAGGAACAGGCAGACTGAGCAGGAGAGGAACAGGCAGACAGAGCAGGAGAGGAACGGGCAGACTGAGCAGGAGAGGAACAGGCAGACTGAGCAGGAGAGGAACAGGCAGACTGAGCAGGAGAGGAACAGGCAGACAGAGCAGGAGAGGAACAGGCAGACTGAGCAGGAGAGGAACGGGCAGACTGAGCAGGAGAGGAACAGGCAGACAGAGCAGGAGAGGAACGGGCAGACTGAGCAGGAGACGAACGGGCAGACTGAGCAGGAGAGGAACAGGCAGACTGAGCAGGAGAGGAACAGGCAGACTGAGCAGGAGAGGAACAGGCAAACAGAGCAGGAGAGGAACAGGCAGAGGGGCAGGAGAGGAACAGGCAGACTGAGCAGGAGTGGAACAGGCAGACAGAGCAGGAGAGGAACAGGCAGACTGAGCAGGAGAGGAACAGGCAGAGGGGCAGGAGAGGAACAGGCAGACTGAGCAGGAGAGGAACAGGCAGACTGAGCAGGAGAGGAACAGGCAGACAGAGCAGGGGAGGAACAGGCAGGCTGAGCAGGAGAGGAACAGGCAGACTGAGCAGGAGAGGAACAGGCAGAGGGGCAGGAGAGGAACAGGCAGACAGAGCAGGAGAGGAACAGGCAGACAGAGCAGGAGGGGAACGGGCAGACTGAGCAGGAGAGGAACAGGGAGACTGAACAGTAGAGGAACAGGCAGAGGGGCAGGAGAGGAACAGGCAGACAGAGCAAGAGAGGAATGGGCAGACTGAGCAGGAGAGGAACAGGCAGACTGAGCAGGAGAGGAACAGGCAGACTGAGCAGGAGAGGAACAGGCAGACAGAGCAGGAGTGGAACAGGCAGATTGAGCAGGAGAGGAACAGGCAGACTGAGCAGGAGAGGAACAGGCAGAGGGGCAGGAGAGAAACAGGCAGACTGAGCAGGAGAGGAACAGGCAGACAGAGCAGGAGAGGAACGGGCATACTGAGCAGGAGAGGAACAGGCAGACTGAGCAGGAGAGGAACAGGCAGACTGAGCAGGAGAGGAACAGGCAGAGGGGCAGGAGAGGAACTTGCAGACTGAGCAGGAGAGGAACAGGCAGACTGAGCAGGAGAGGAACAGGCAAACTGAGCAGGAGAGGAAGAGGCAGACTGAGCAGGAGAAGAACAGGCAGGCAGACTGAGCAGGAGAGGAACAGGCAGACAGAGCAGGAGAGGAACAGGCAGATTGAGCAGGAGAGGAACAGGCAGACTGAGCAGGAGAGGAACAGGCAGAGGGGCAGGAGAGGAACAGGCACACTGAGCAGGAGAGGAACAGGCAGACAGAGCAGGAGAGGAACAGGCAGACAGAGCAGGAGAGGAACGGGCATACTGAGCAGGAGAGGAACAGGCAGACAGAGCAGGAGAGGAACGGGCAGACTGAGCAGGAGAGGAACAGGCAGACTGAGCAGGAGAGGAACAGTCAGACAGAGCAGGAGAGGAACAGGCCGACTGAGCAGGAGAGGAACAGGCAGGCAGAGCAGGAGAGGAACAGGCAGACTGAGCAGGAGAGGAACAGGCAGACTGAGCAGGAGAGGAAGAGGCAGAGGTGCAGGAGAGGAAGAGGCAGACAGAGCAGGAGAGGAACGGGCAGACTGAGCAGGAGAGGAACAGGCAGACTGAGCAGGAGAGGAACAGGCAGACTGAGCAGGAGAGGAACAGCAGACTGAGCAGGAGAGGAACAGGGAGACTGAGCAGGAGAGGAACAGGCAGACAGAGCAGGAGAGGAACAGGCAGAGGGGCAGGAGAGGAACAGGCAGACTGAGCAGGAGAGGAACAGGCAGACTGAGCAGGAGAGGAACAGGCAGACTGAGCAGGAGAGGAACAGGCAGACTGAGCAGGAGAGAAACAGGCAGACTGAGGAGGAGAGGAACAGGCAGACAGAGCAGGATAGGAACAGGCAGACTGAGCAGGAGAGGAACAGGCAGACTGAGCAGGAGAGGAACAGGCAGACTGAGCAGGAGAGGAACAGGCAGGCCTCAGAGGGTAAGCATATGGGGCACAAAAGGCAAAAAGAGAACAGCAGAGAGAAATAAGAGTGAACAGTGAGTTTATCCAGTGAGTAAAGAGCCAAAGGAACAGTAGAGGAAGAAAAGAATCACAAACAGCAGAAACGAAGACATATAAGAATAATAGCAACAAAGAGAATCAAAGCATTGGCAATTTAAAAATAAAGGCTAAAAATATTATTTGTGCATCTTTCAATTAAAGTGCATATTGCACATGGGTAAAACAATATAAAGAAAAATATGCAGTTTAATTTGTTCTTATAGCTTCTCCTTATATGTTGGCACTGGTGGGCCTACAGGAAATCTGCAGGGGAAAAAATACAGGGAAATAACAGCAGAAAAAAGTGTAATCTCCTGGAAAACCCTGATCAGAATATAGGAGCATTGTTAGGGTGATGCAAACAATGTATGAGATTAGAATCAATTTGAATATGGGGAGAGGGGTTGAGATGGAGTGAATTTACACCATACAGGAGCAGCTATAAATTTAGAACACACTGAATCACAGTGGTGAGAGAAGTGAGGCTTGTGTTCCAAGCAGGAGAGACTCTATTTGGATAGGAATTCACAGCCTGCTTTTATACAAGCAGTGCTAATGGAGTTTAATGTCATGAGCTGTCTTCTATATGTGAAAATGTGTCAAAAAATTCACGCTTCTGTGCAGTATTTTTCAAAACGCCTCTTGGCAA
Source organism: Somniosus microcephalus (assembly GCF_052327205.1). NCBI lineage: Eukaryota > Metazoa > Chordata > Chondrichthyes > Squaliformes > Somniosidae > Somniosus > Somniosus microcephalus. The sequence continues at coordinate 178,347,450 of NC_140989.1, forward strand.
AAATCAAGCCAATACATGCAAGGATGCAGGAAAAAAAATCCTCCTTGCATTACCATGTTATGAATAATGTGTAGTTCTACCTATTTTACAAATGTAGCTACCATAGGGGAAAAATATAGAACTACGGGTAATTATATCTGACCAGGAGCATTGTAAAGAATGTTTTAAATCAAACCTGTTGCCTTGACTGTGGAAGCAACAATGATGGCAATGCAGGTGCTTTCTGTTGTAGATGTAAGATATTGGCGCCGAAATTCGGGTCAGGGGCTTCCCGCGGGTGCCAGCCCCCGACCTGCACTTACCTTAAATCATGAAGGAAAAGATCACTCTATCATCACTACTTTGCTGACTATTGGATAAATTGCTTGAAGCTGTGTTTTTTTTTCATTTTGAGAATTTCCATTTTAATAATCCCTGCAAACTTTTTACAAAACAAAAATAATATAGAAAATGAATTCTGTAAATGAGGCTGGCTGCTGGAAGGGGCTGCTGTGGTGCTTGGTTAGCCACACCGAGAGTGCTCACTGCACTGCATAACCCTGCGGTCACATACTCAAAACTCAGAGCTATCTGACACCTAATAACGGCAGGAAGACTATGATGAGTTTCCTCAGTTACATGGCTACCTCATTGAGGGCCTCAACCTCTGAACTGACAGCATTCATTTCAGTTGAATGGGAAGTGTTGCCGAGAGGAGGTGCAATGAAGAGAAAAAAACCTGTCTCTGGTTTATAACAGTGATGTCTATGTTGTAGAACCTATAATTTATACATTTTTCAAAGCTACAATATATTCAAGAGATTGTGTAAGTACCTATTGCATCCTCCTAGATTTCTTTTGTATAAGCAGGACAGTGAGTAACACTGTATCTTACTAGTACGATAGCAAAATACTGCAGATGTTGGAAATCCGAAATAACAACAGAAAATGCTGGAAAACGTGTCTCACTACAATCGCGCAAAGGGTGAAGCATAGGAAGCCAGCAAGAGCATTGGAGATGTGTTATGTGCACTATAGCTCACCAGTCAGTACCAATCCGTAGTTTTTTTCGCACAACTGCTAACCTGGCACTGGTATAGCGGTTTGTGCAAAATAAACCATGGGTGATACTAACTGTAGACAGGAGTGAGTTATAATGTACATGATACTTCTTCAACACTCTCCTCGCTGGCCTGTGCTCCACTCCATATAAACTCCAACTTGTCCACCACCTGCATCCTATTCCGCATTAAATCCTGCTCATCTATCCGTTCTGTCTTTGTTGACCTCTAAGGGATCCCTAGTGCACGGAACTCAATATCCTTATTCTCATTTACAAGCCCCGCTATGATTTCTCCCCACGCTACCTCGGCAACGTCCTCTAGATCTATGTACCAGCCTGCACACCTTTCTTCCCTTCCTCTATTCAACCGCTGGTGGCAGAAGCCTTCAGCTGACTTGGGCCGACACTCTGGAACTGTCTCCCCAAACTGTTCTACCTTACTATCTCTCTCCCCAAACTTCAAAGACCTCAGTCAACCTCTGACCATGCCATTGGTCTCGTCCCCATAACACTTCTCTTATCACTGCTTGTGAAGGATTTCTCTGTGAACTGCCTTGGTACATTTTCTATGTTAGTGATGCTATATAAATGCAAGTTATTGCTGATATGTTTATTTTAGATAAAACATGTATTAGATTGGTATTTATATAAACAGTACAGGCTTAATTATCCACACCCTTTTATCCATGTTCTTTATTACGTGTGAAAATTTACGCAGATAATGAGAGAATAGTGGGCATCAAGGCCACCAGGATTGTTTCTTCTTCACTCCCCTTCATTCTATCAGCTGAGCTTCTAGCTCAAAGCTCCCCCATGCACGCACACCTACAACTCCAGCCACCCTGCCAGAGATAGCTGGCTAAAACTATGTCAGTGACTATCATGGTTCCCCTTGCTGCAGAGGTGAGTGCTAAAGAAAGAAAGACTTGCATTTCGATAGCGCCTTTCATAATCTCAGGACATCCCAAAGCACTTCACAACCAATTAAGTTCTTTTGAAGTACAGTCACTGATGTAATGCATTAAATGCAGCAGCCAAGATCCAAAAGACGGCCTCTCCAAAGCATCAGTCTAGATTTTGTGCTCTGGCGTGGGGCTCGAATCCACAACCCTGTGACTCGGAGGCGAGAGTGCTATCCACTGAGCCAAGGCTGATACGTCCTCACTTCCATCAACACTCTGCAGCACCGAACACAGCAGATCTGCCAACTTCAAAATCATCGGAAAACCATCTTGTTTCAATATGTTACATGCTTGTGAGCCCATGTTGAATGTAACAAGCTGGCACAGTAACCAGGGGGGTTTGCAGTAGGAACTAATTGACTTGACTCCTGTCAATAATCTCCACAAGCACTGAATCTGAGGGAAGATGTGAACATGAGCCTATTTTAGTATTAAATGCAGTAAAGTAGTTTACATTTGTATCTTTATTTTAGGCACTGGTTTCAGCTCATGATCAAAGAACTTGAATTTCAGCTGGTGTTGTATTGAAGAGGTCAGTATTTGTGAAATATTAGGCTGCAAGTTCTTCTACAGGACAAAGTACACAGATTGGTACCAATACATTAATACTATTATGAGCATAAACTGTAAGTCATTGGGTGCAAATTATATTTAAAATCAGCATGAAAATGCAGAATGGAGAGGCAAAAAGGTCATAGAATCTTACAGCACAGGAGACCATTCAGCCCATCGTGCCTGTGCCAGCTCTTTGAAAGAGCTGTCCAATTTGTCCCACTCCCATGGTCTTGCCACATAGTCCCGCAAATTTTTCCTTTTCAAGTATTTATCCAAATCCATTTTGAAAGTTACTATTGAATCTGTTTCCACCACCCTTTCAGGCAGTGCATTCCTGATGATAATGGCCCAGAACTTGGTGTCGGGGGCATGCCGCGCGTGCAAGCCCCCGATGTGCACTTACCCGGCGCGCCGACATCTGAAACCTGGCCCACAGTGGATTTCCTGTCCCTGGCCCGGTTCTGATGTCGGCGCCCTGTGCTAACCTGACCCAGTGGCGTAGTTAGTGCGATGTGCCGGCTGGGATCAGGTGAGCACTGTTCAGCCAACCAGGGGAGGGGAAACTTCATTCATAAGTTTGAGAGTAAGAACTGTCAAACTTATGAGAAGTACTGCACCCCAAAACACTACTTAAACTTTAAATAAAATTTTAAAAAACATCCCAATCATTAAATTAAGTATAAATACGTTTTAAAAAATAATTTAAACAATAATTTTTTTTTTTGAAAAAAATAAATTTATAATAAAAATGGTCTAAAACTAAACTTACCTTATTGTAGATTCTTTAAAATAATAAACCAGTGGAATTTTTTTTTCTAAATTGCACTAAAACACCACTTACCTGTAAAAATAAATACTTACGTGTGCTTTTTACAAGCGTAAAGACCGGAGGCCTTTACACATGCGCAAATCCCCCAAAACAGAGGAAATCCAAGACGCACGCGCTGCCCCCTACAGCGCACGCGCTAGCCTCTTCACCTCATGGGTTAGAGGAGAGGAAATGCCGGTTTTCAGCGCATGCGCTGTGCATGCTGAAAACCGGCATTTCCTCCGGCCAGACGCGTGAGTACCCCTTCCGTACTCACGCGTTTGGGGAGGAATTACTGCCCCAATAACTTGATGCATAAAAAAATGTCTCCTCATCTCCCCCCCCCCCCCCCCCGGTACTTTTGCCAATTATCTTAAATCTGTGTTCTCTGGTTACCGACCCTCCTTGCCAGTGCAAACAGTTTCCCCCTATCTACTCTATCAAAACCCTTCATAATTTTGAACACCTCTGTCAAATCTCCCCTTAACCCTTAACCTTCTCTGTTCTGAGAACAATCCCAGCTTCTCCAGTCTCTCCACATAACTGAATTCCCTTATCCCTGATACCATTCTAGTAATTCTCCTAAGCACCCTCTCCAAGATGACAGAATCAAAACAATGAATTTTGCACTAAAATTCCAAGATTAAAGCAATTCATGCATTTGTAAGAAAAAAAGAGTATAATTTCACTTGATCTGAGGCAGCTTTAAATCCCGTCATGTAACAAGGATGCTACTAAAAATGAAGTTGCATATAAGCCCCGAGTGCAGAGAATCACAGGAGTGGATGGGGGCCAGAGAATTGTGGACCCAGCTGCTTAGACCCGATTTACAGTGCGCCAGAGTTTCCAACAGGGGGCTAAAGTGCTTCCGGTATTCACAGGCCTCATTTACAGTGAATAATTATTACAATGCGACACCTTCAATTTAATTCCCGTCTGTGGGTAACTAACCACCTAAGGCATCCTGCTCACCCATTTTGAAGGGACTCATCGGGAACCCTGTGGTCTGGCTGTTCAGACAGGCCTAGCATTGCCAACTCAGCTTGAACGTATTCCACGAGGTTTCATCACATGACCTACCACTTCCAACCCACCTCGTCAATCAGCTTTTTTTCCCCATCTCCAATATACTTATAACTAATAAACAAAGATGCTCAAAGAGAATGAAAAAACCTCAATTTGTTAATGCTCCACATGATTTTTCTCCCGGGTTGCTCGCAGCAGTGTCCAGGAGATTCACCTTTAATGGCTAGATGTTAGGAAAGCTGCTTTTGTTTCCAGAACAATTTCACTGCTTGTTGCCCCATGCATTAGTTGCTTTCACTGGGGAAGTCTAACATTTTTGCATTTTTTAATTATTTTGCCCGACAATGCTTTCTTTCAGTATTCAGGCTGCTGTGGGTGTTTTAAGTGGCACTGTACTAAATACTGAGCACAGGCATTCTTCTTTACTGGGTTCTGAACTTGCTGGATGCTTCGGGAGGGCAGTTCATGAGCAGCCAGCAAATGCAGGTGAAATGATACCTGAAGTGTTATGTCTGCACCCGCCACTACTCCAGGACCTGTGTTTACAGACTTCTCTGCAGTACCCGGACACGTCAGAGGAGATCTGTCTTCAACACCTTTGCTTCACAAGACACTCAGTTGTAGCATCTGCTGTAGGATGACCTGGTGACAAATTCTGGCACAGGGGGGCTTTTCTTGCTACCAGGTCCTTCCATGTCACCCCAGGGACATCTGCCACATCAGGCAGACTGCAGTACACATATGCAGCAGGGAAGTGACAGATGCTACATTTCCAAATGACAACATATTCATTACATTCCATGTGGAAAGAAGATATCAGCTAGACAAGATGGTGTGCTTTCAATGGGTGGTAGCCTTTCCTCCAGTGTAATGTGTTGCAGATACGTATCAAGGTTCCTCATATTAATCCCACTGTCTACATGTACAGCAAGTATTTGCACTCTATTAATGTTCAGATAGTATCTGGCCACAGAAATATTATTATGCGTGTCAATTGCTGTTAGCCAGGAAACAGCCATAATGCCATAAGTGGTTGTTCATGGCGGCTGCTTTTTTGGAAGGAGAAGAAACATTGGCAGAGGGTGACTCTTAGAGTCCAGGGCCTCCCTCTGCATGCATGGCTGCAACCCCACTACCAAAATATCCTTACAGGACAGACTGTGGGCTGGGAATATGAGCATCCGTTTGCTGTTCCACATCTGCCTTTTTACATATTACAGTACATAGGATACACGGCACAGACACAGGCCATTTGGCCCAACCAATCCATGCTGGTGCTTATGCTCCTTCTTCACCTGCAAGAAATGAGTGCCATCCAGGTTTGGCAGGATGAAAGAGTACGTGCAGAAGGGCAATAGTTGTGTACAATGTTTGAAATAGTATCTCCTGGTACATGTGGAGGAGTCTGTAAAGGCAAGTCCTGGGATAGTGATGAGTTCCCATCTCAGGTTTGTGCCATGCTTGCTAGCTCCACAAGAAATCTGTGCAAAAGTGAGGAGCACACTTACCTTTACATTCTTTCTAACAGTAAACTTCATCCTGTGTAGCCAGGTGCGAGGGAGCTGGATGACTACACAGACTCAGTCAACAAACCTCTCTCCACACAGCTTGCACCTGTGTTTTTACTGGATGGTAGTTTTCAGCTCCAAATAGGACCAGCTTCCTTTGGTGCATCTCCTACAGAAGGATCTCCAACCCATCATCATCAAACAAAGCAGTGTTGCACACATGTGCTCAATTTCTCCATTTGTCTGTCCCACCATAACCTCCCCTTTAAGAGCTAGCTACAGCCCTTTAAAAGCTGCTGTCTTGCCAGATTTTCTAATCCCCATCCAACTGATCTGCAGGCCAAGCTCTCTCGACAAGTTTTATCTGTAGCCTATTGAAATTAGGGAAAGGGACACCCTTCAGAAAATTTGGCCAGGCCTGCTTCCTTGTGCTGCAGTCACAAGCGAGCCTGTGCATTGGTCCAGGTCAGCCCTAAAACTAGATTATGAAGAGTTTAATATCTATATCAAGCTTTCTACACATCTGCAAATCTTCATACAGCATCTTATTTTATCACTCATTAATTAACTAAATTGAACAAAAACAAGTATTACACAAAAATCACAGATGGATTTTACACAAAAATGAACAGACTGCTAAAATATGCTGGCAATGAGTGAAATCTGCCGGTGGGTGATGGCTTGCCTTGTCTATAGTATATTAACTATTGAATATAGGGTTCCCAACTCGCCAGGATTGGCATGGAGTCTCCAGCTATATTAATCTCCAGGCACTGCTGCGAGCAACCCAGGAGAAAAGTCACAGGGGCATTAAAAAAATTGTATATTGTTGTGTTGTTTTATGTGTTCATTTTCTTTGAACACTTTCATTTATTAGTTGTAAAAATATTGGAAATGGGAAAATTGGGTGCTTGACTGACGGTCAGAAATCATTCAATTGAGTATCAAAGGCTCCGACATTTACTGGGACCAGGTTTTGCAGTGTGAGGAGAGCAGGGGGGAGGAATTATGGTCAGGAAACCCAGTGCGTTTTTTCTCCCCCCAGGTTCCGTGCCCAAAAGTCAGCCTGATTGACAGTGTGAGGGTGCCAGTTAGTTTCTTTTTGTAACCTCTAGATGGCACCTTCACTTGTTTTGTTCCTTTGTTAATTGTCCTAGTCTTTGGTGTTAATTGTTTCTAACCCTGTTAGTCTTAAACAGCCTGTTAGCTGTTTATGGGTGGCACCTGGTTTTCTTGGTATATAAGTTTTCTGGTTGTTTCATTCTTTGCTCAGTCCTCACTAGGGTGAACCAGGGAGTTAGTCTTGACAATGTTCCTTGTCTTGACTAGGTTCTCTGTGTGACTAGCCTTTCCTCTATGGCAGCTTGCCTTCACAAGCTGGCTGCCATAGTTCTCTTGAGCTATGTGTCTAAGTCTGTGTTCTAGTTCTCTCGAGTTATGTATCTAAGTCTGTGTCATAGTCCTCTCGAGCTATGTATCTAAGTCTGTGTTCTTGTCTCTGGATTTAAGATGTATTTAAGTCTTGTACTGCTGAGTTGCTTGTCTTGGTAAGGTGCTGTTAGGACTAGCGTGTTGCTATGTGGGAGCCGTTGGGATCTTGTCTTGAGCTTTGCATTGATAAGCCGATTACCCTTGGGGTAGCTTGTCTGGAGTTTAGCCTCGGCAAGCCGGTTGCCCCTTGTGGTAGCTTGTCGCAAGCTCAGTATAGACAAGTGGGCTTCCTCATGGAAGCTGTCCTGAGTTCCTATCTTGACTAGCTGTCTTGTAACTTGTCTCTAGTTCTTATGTTTCTGTCTCGAGTTCTCTTGTCTCTAGTTCTTATGTATATTGCTGTGTTAATCTAGTTATGTGTTAATCTAGTAAAGTTCAAACAAAGTACTGTATATGTGCCTTTTGTCTGGTTTCTGCACTTGGGTCCAGAACCTACCTCGCCCGGAGAGCACGGCCTCGTATTTATACGGCCCCGTGGCTCCCCAACCCTGACAGACAGGCTTGGTTGCCTGTCGGAAAGGGAAAGCCATATAAAACTGGTACATCCATTACAAAACTGTTCTGGCTTGCTTTGAAGATCCTTTTAAAGCTGGATTGGTGCTACTTATTTTGCAGCATTTTAGTTGCGATTTATCTGGCAGGCCATTTTTGTCTACCTGCATTGGGCATCTTGTGATTTTGGGTCATTTTGGCAAAAGGGAGAGTAATTGCAAGCCACCCATGCCTACAAGTCGTGCTTGTTGCTGCTTTCTCAAGTGCAGCCAAACAAATTGTGAAGATGGGAATCCTTTTGGACTTTCCAATTATGCTTCATGACCTGAATGAAGAGGGCCAATTTATGAGCGCACACCATCTTCAGGTGCAAAGGCACCTTAGGGGCTGCATTCATTCTTGACCCAACAAACCAAGTTAACAGAACCCCGCCACTTGTACTTGGGAATGTCTAAGGAAATATGGGGCGGGGAGGGGGGGTGTTGGGAGGAGTCTATTCTTCAGACCAGAATTCCTGGTAGATGGGACTTCTGCCCAACCCTCTATATCCGCCTCAGCCCTGACCCAGTTTCCTGGATTGGGGCTTATTACATGTGCATGGTGCGATTCAGCAAGAGGGATCCCACAGTGCTGCTGCAGGGCTGGCAGTAGAAGAGTTGGGGAAACTCTGGGCCTTGACAAGCACTTTCTGGGGCCAACTGACACCTTTGACATGGCAATTCCAAGAAGCGGCAATAACTGGGCATAAAGAAGGTAAATCCGTCAGGTACCCAGGCCCCATCTCCTCGCTGCCATTTGGGGAAGGTGTAATCAGAGGCAGTTTTAGCAAAGGCAGGGGAAGGGAAATCCCAGTTGGGATTTTGAGATGGCAATCGGCTTCACCACCCGCATTTTCTGGCCTTCTCTGCCGTGGCAGGATTGTGGAGCAGAATCCGCCCCTTGATTTTGCTGCCTCCACTTCACCAGAGTCTGTAATAGGGCTGTGTCACCTGCTGCAGGATGACCTGTAGATCTCTGAACGTGGATACCCTTTCTCACAGAAGTGAAGGTTATCACAGCTTGAAGCTTCCGTGCTACCGGATCCTTCCAAATTACCTGAGGGACACTTTACAGTGCATCTCTGTATCAAGGGACAGGTGTTTACAAGGACAACACCTTCATTATTTTCTTTAGAAAAGAAGGCATCAGCGGGACAGAATTTCCCTTGAGTACAAGGTACCACAGATCGCACCCATAGGGGCATCAGGATTCCTGATATCAATCTATGGTCGACATGCAAAGAAAGGATTTGCACTTAATTAATGTCCAGCTGTATCTGACAAAAGAAATATTATGCATGTCAGTGACTGTTATCGAGGAAGTAGCCATGATGTCATCAGTATACAACAATCCATAGTGATTCAGCATCTTTGGAAGGACAAGAAACGCAGGTAGGGCAGGTGGAAATGGGTATACATATCACTTTCTCCAAGGTAGTCAGGCAGACAGAGAGAAGGTGAGGGAGAGGCAAACAAATATTCTGGTAACTAATTCATTTATGCTTAGCTTTCCCATACTATTTTATCCAGGTCCTGGGCTATTTCCCCACCATTCTGCCAGAATTATGGTACGAGTCCAGAATGGCTGGGTAAATTCAGGACATTTCTGGGCCTAGCTTGGATTGAAATCCAGGTCTCAGAGTGTGTACCATCCAGGCATACAATGCATGTGCCCTTTGTTTGCCACGGTATTGAAATGGCCCATATCAAAGTCACAAGTGACATCCTATGTATTACAAAGTATTACAACGTATTTACAGCACAGAAACAGGCCATTCGGCCCAACAGGTCCATGGCGGCGTTTATGCTCCACATGAGCCTCCTCCCACCCTACTTCATCTAACCCCATTAACATATCCTTCTATTCTTTTCTCCCTTATGTACATATCTAGCTTCCCCTTGTATGCATCGATGCCATTCGCCTCAACTACTCCCTGTGTTAGCAAGTTCCACATTCTAAGTTTCTCCTGAATTCCTTATTGGATTTATTAGTGATTATCTTATATTTATGCCCCCTAGTTCTTGCCTCGCCCGCAAGTGGAAACATCTTCTCTACCCTATCAAATCATTTCACAATCTTGAAGACCTCTATTAGGTCACCCCTCAGTCTTCTCTTTTCTGGAGAAAAGAGCCCCAGCCTGTTCAATCTTAACTGATGGGTATAACCTCTTAGTTCTGGTATCATTTTAGTAAATCTTTTTTGACCTTCTCCAGTGCCTCTACATCCTTTGGGGACCAGAACTGTTCACAGCACTCCCAAGTGTGGTTAACCAAGGTTCTATGCAAGTTTAACATAACTTCTCTGCTTTTCAATGCTATCCCTCTGGAAATGAACCCCAGTACTTTGTTTGCTTTTTTTAATGGCCTTATTAACCTGCATCACTACTTTTAGTGAATTGTGTATCTGTACCTCCAGATCCTGCTGTTCCTCTACCCCATTTAGAAAATTACTCTCCAAGCAGTATGTGGCCTCCTTATTCTTCCTACCAAAATGCACCACCTCACACTTATCTATATTGAAATTCATTTGCCAATTACACGTCCATTCTGCAAGCTTAGTAATGTCATCTTATATTTTGTCACATTCTTCCTCAGTATTAACTATAAGCCCCAATTTGGTGTCGTTTGCAAATTTTATCTATATTGAAGTTCATTTGCCAATTACACACCCATTCTACAAGTTTCTTATTGTAGTCGTCCTCTGTATTACTGCACCCCCAATTTGATGTCATCCACAAATTTTGAGACTGTACTTCCGATTCCCGAGTCCAAATGGTGAACAACAGTGGTCCCAGCACCGATCCTTGTGCAACACAACTTCCGACATTTGCCAATCCAAGTAACTACCTTTAACACCTACTCTCTGTTTTCTGTTTTGTATGTGACTGTGATCATGGTAAACAATCCTTCCTCATCCTTCTCAACCTATCTGCAGCCTTTGACATGGTTGACCATACCATCCTCCTTCAACACCTTTCCTCAGTCATCCAGCTGGGTGAGCCTGCCCTTGCCTGGTTCCATTCTTACCTATCCAGTCGTAGCCAGAGAATCACCTGTAATCTCTTCCCACTCCCATACCATTACCTCTGGAATCCCCCAAGGATCTATCCTTGGCCCCCTCCTATTTCTCATCTACATGCTGACCCTTGGCGACATTATCCGAAAACCCAATGTCAGGTTCCACTGACGATACCCAGCTCTACCTCACCACCACCTCCCTCTCTCTCTCCCTCTCTCACCCTCCAATATCTCTGATTTGTCAGACTGCTTGTCCGACATACAGCACTGGATGAGCAGAAATTTCCTCCAACTAAATATTGGGAAGACCAAAGCTATTGCCTTCGGTCCCCACCAAAAACTCTGTTCCCTAGCCACCGACTCCATCTCTGTCCCTGGCAACTGTTTGAGGATGAACTGGACTGTTCGCAACCTTGCTGTCGTATTTGACATTGAGATGAGCTTTCGACCACACATCCGCTCCAGTGCAAAAACTGCCCACTTCTACCTCTGTAACATTGCCCGATTCTGCCCCAGCCTCAGCTCATCCGCTGCTGAAACCCTCATCCATGCCTTTGTTACCTCTAGACTTGACTATTCCAGTGCTCTCCTGGCCGGCCTCCCATTTTCCACCCTACATAAACTTGAGCTCATCCAAAACTCTGCTGCCCGTGTCCTAACTCACACCAATTCCCGTTCACCCATCACCCCAGTGCTCGTTGACCTACATGGTTCTCGGTCCGGCAATGCCTCAATTTTTTAAAATTTTCATCCTTGTTTTCAAATCCCTCCATGGCCTCGTCCTTCCCTATCTCTGTAATCTCCTCCAGCCCTATGTTAAGTCTGTGTGTTATAATGAGAATTATTACACAGACCACAAGAGTAAATTTTAACAGGTCTTTACTAGTTGAAGGTCAGGGCGGAACTGCCCAATAAATCATTACACAGCACTTATATACCGGTGTGGTCACCACCGGTATTACAGTATACAGCAGCCAAGATAAAGTAGTGCAACCCTTAAAATAGTTCTCTTAAAGGTGGAACGGTTACATACACTACAATCCTCCCTTTTTAGGTTAACAGTATATATTCCCATTAAACATAACATCATAACATATATACACAACTTCATGTAAAAACAGTTCACAGATTCAGTCTCTCTGGAGGCTTCCTGACTCGGTCCGGATAACGCCTCGGTGGCGTAGTAGTTTTCGGTGGTGTAGTAGGTTCTTTTGGCAAGGTCGATTCGGCTTGAATGTCAGTGTCGGGTTCATCTGGTTCCAGTATCACCGGATCGGAGGTAGATACTATGGGTATCTCTGCTTCATCATTAGGCGTATAGAGTTGTGGTGTGGGTTGTCCCTTTTCGGATGACGCTATGATCTGGTCAGCATGGCGCCTTATTATGCTTTCACCAATGTCCACGGTATACATCAGCGGTCCTAGTCATGTGCAAATAGTTCCAGGCTGCCATTTCTCGGTACGGTAGTCCCGGGCCAAAACTTGTTGACCTATCTGGAAGGTTCTAGTTGGCCTTTCATTCATGCCTTGAAATTGCCGGTTCTCTACGTCCCTTCTGATGTTTGGCTTGATCAAATCCAGCCGGCATCTTAGTCTTCTATTGAAAAACATCATGGCGGGAGTTTGGTTTGTGACCGCATGTGTTGCATTCCTGTACGCCAACAAGAAGTTATCTACCTTATGTTGTAGATTTATGTCTTCATTACCCATGGCCTTTATGGCCTTCTTGAAGGTCTGGACAAACCTTTCAGCTAATCCATTGGTGGCGGGATGGTATGGGGCGGACGTGTAGTGCTTAACCCCATTGTTTTTTAAGAACTTCCTGAATTCTTCGGACACAAATTGCGGTCCATTATCAGAACAGATCTGTTCCGGCAGCCCATTCCTGGCAAATATGGTCCTTAATACTGTGATGGTTTTTTCCGTGGTGGTGGAGGACATCTTTATTACCTCCGGCCACTTGGAGTGTGCATCCACCGCGATTAAGAACATTGAGTCCATAAATGGACCAGCAAAGTCGATATGTACCCTTTGCCATGGAGATGAGGGCCACTCCCATGGATGCAGAGGAGCTTGTGGTGGGGCGTTTTGGACCTTCTGGCATCCTAGACAGCTCTTGGTCATTTCTTCGATGTCTCCATCGATACCTGGCCACCACACGAACGCTCTGGCTAGGTTCTTGATTTTCACTCCACCCAGATGCCCCTCGTGAAGCTCCTTTAGCACTTTATGCTGGAGTTTGGGTGGAATCACCACTCTGGATCCACACATCAAAGTTCCTCGGCACACTGACAGCTGTTCTCTTCTTTGCGAAAATGCTGGCAACAGTGGTTCGCCATGTGCTGGCCATCCCTTCACCGTTAAATCGTAGACTCGTGAGAGAGTCGGGTCATTTCTTGTTTCCTTTTCGATCGTAGAATTTGTTACTGGTAGACATTCCACTATGGTTGAGTGGAACATCTCCACTGGGTCCACTGTAGGCGCCTCTTCTACCGTTGGCAACGGTAGACGTGATAAACCGTCAGCATTCCCATGCTGTTTTGATCCTTTGTATTCTATGTCATATTGGTGTGCCCCTAGGAAAAGGGACCACCTCTGTAGCCTTTGCGCTGTCATAATGGAAACGCCCTTTTTAGGGTTGAATATGGATACCAACGGCTGGTGGTCTGTCAGCAGTGTAAACTTCTGGCCCTGCAGGTAATGATTAAACTTCTTTACTCCCCACACCAGGCTGAGAGCCTCCCTATCTATCTGAGCATAGTTGCGCTCAGCGGAGGTCAATGATCTGGATGCAAATGCGACTGGCCTTTCCGAGCCATTTGGCAACTTGTGTGAGAGTACTGCTCCAATACCATAAGGAGAAGCATCACAAGCTAAACGAATAGGTAGCGTTGGGTTGAAGTGAGCCAACACTTCCTCTGAGGTGATCAATGTCTTGCTTTTGCGAAAGGCCTTCTTACAGTCCTCGCTCCACTTCCATGGTACTTCTTTCTACAAAAGAGCAGTCAGCGGGTGCAGCACTGTGGATAGATTTGGCAGAAACTTATGGTAATAGTTAATCAACCCTTGGAACGATCTCAACTGGGATACATTTTCCGGAGCGGGAGCCTTCACGACAGCTTCGATCTTGTCAGGTGACTTGTGCAGCCCCTCCTGGTCAATGACATGACCACAGTATGAGATCCGTTTCTGAAAGAACTCACATTTCTGGCGATTAACTCGAAGGCCATATTCCTTCAACCTGGTGAGCACCAGTTTCAAATTTGCAAGGTGTTCCTCATCGTCATCTCCTGTAATCAGGATATCGTCCAAGTAACATTGAGTGCTTGGAATTCCCTGTAATACTTGCTCCATGGCCCTCTGCCAAATTGCCGGAGCCGAAGCTACTCCAAAAACCAGTCTATTATATCGATACAAGCCTCTGTGCGTGTTGATTGTGAGATACTGGCGCGACTCTTCCTCAACTTCCATCTGTAAGTACACTTGCGCCAGGTCTATCTTGGTGAAGCGTTTCCCGCCAGACAATGAAGCAAAGATATCCTCAATCCACGGAAGCGGATATTGCACCGTGTGAAGCACCGGATTAACTGTGATCTTGAAGTCTCCACAGATGCGGACCTTCCCCGGTTCCCCTGGCTTGTTACTCGAGGAGCGCTTCATGACGGGAACAATGGGCATGGCCCACTCACTCCAGTCCACCTTAGACAGTACTCCTGAACGTTTCCAGCCCTTCCAGCTCAGCGTCCACAGCAGGTCGTATCGCATACGGTACCGGTCTGGCTTTGAAAAATTTTGGGTTTGCATGTTCTGCAATCTTGATTTTTGCCTTAATTCCTCTCAGTGTTCCCAGTCCCTGTTGGAACACCTCTTTAGCCTCATCCAATATTCTGGACAATCGTTCAGGTTTGACATCTTTTTTTCCGGAATCTACCGTTATTGCGTTTAGGGAGTGCCAGTCCATATTTATTTTCCTGAGCCACTCCCGTCCCAGAAGTGGTGGACCTCCCTCAGGTAGTACATATAAGTCCATTCCTTGGTGTTCTTTGCCCTTGTGTATCACCTTGACTTTTATCTTTCCGATGGGGTATACTTTTTGCCCCGTGTATGTCTGCAATACTATCTCCGTATCCCGTAGGGGAATATGTTTGAATAACTTTTTGTAATCTTGCTTATTCATGACCGTCAACGCCGATCCGGTGTCCAATTCCATCTTCACTTGGACTCCTGCTATCTGCAGTGTGACCCAGATAGTTTGTCGGTCAGCTTCCTTACTCACGTTGTGAATTCTCAGACTACCCAGTTCCTTGCTGTTGGAGTCTGAATCCGAATTCTGTTCATCCGAACTCTTCTCAGCCACCTTATGTACCTTTCTGCACTTTTCCTGTGGTGACTTTTTGTTGCTGGTCTTCTTTCCTGACCGGCATACTTTAGCTATGTGACCAAGCTTGCCACATTTTCTACATTCCTGGTTTTTAAACCAGCATTGGTTCTGATCGTGTGTTGTCTTTCCACAACGATAACATTTCGTTGTACCCAAAGCCATTTTATCTACGCTGAGTACCGCTGCCTTCAGCTGCATTTCCGCAGTGCCTCTCGCTGCGGCTTCGTGCGATGCTGCAATAGTGACAGCCTTATCAAGTGTAAGATCATTCTCTTCAAGTAGCCGCTCTTGTGTTCCTTCTTTCGACAACCCACACACGAATTTGTCTCTCAGTGCCTCTGTCAGGCTTTCCCCAAACTGACAGTATTTCGCTAGCTTACGCAGTTCAATTAAATACTCCGCGTTGCTTTCCTCTTTCAGTTGCGTTCTCGCATAAAATTTAAATCGTTCCGCTAACATCAGCGGTGTGGGGTTCAAATGATTCTTCAGGACAGCAACAATTTTAGTGAAAGTCTGATCCGCCGGTTTAGCTGGTGATAGAAGATGCTTCAATAGCCCGTATGTCTTCGCACCCATTGAGTTTAGTAAGGTTAGTGCTTTATCTTCATCTGATATTTTATTTGCCTTACAATATATCTCTATGCGTTCTACATACGTGGCCCAATCTTCAACATCGGGATCGAAATCGTTGATGTTACCACGCTTAGGCATCCTCACGATCTTCTTGAGAAACAAAAGAATTATTTTTTTCTTTTTTTTTTTCTTTTACAAAATGGTGGTTTCCCGCGCTTGTCTTCTTCCCCCGCCTCCGAAAATGGCGGCTTCCCGCGTTTGCCTTTCTCCCCCGCTGGCTGTAATGGCGATTGCTGTATTGCTGCGTTCGCCCTCCCCCAGCGGTTTTCAAATCGTGCCTCCCAGCTCCTCTTGCAGTCCGGTCCTTTCCCCCCCGGCTGCGGCTGAGTTCTCCGCGTTTTTTTAAAATTTTCTCCCGCGCCTTATGCTGACCCGGTCGCTACGCCTCGCGGCCTCGGTAGCTGCCCAGCCTTTTTCACCGGTCGCGGTCGAGCTCTCTCTCGACGCTGTTGCGTCTCCCAGCCCGCTTGCAGCCCGGTCTTTCTCACCGGCTGCGTTTGCATTCACCGCGGCTTCCGTGCCTTATGCTGCCCCAGTCTCAGCGCCTCTGGCCCCGACTTCTGTCCGGCTCTTTTCCCCGGCTGTGGTCGAGTTCTCCGCCCTTATATCCTCTTTTTTTTTCTCCCCTACTCACAGTCAACGTGGCCGACTTGCTGCTCGTCGCTGATCGGCTTACCCACCACTGTGATAGAAGGGATGATCACTGCCTGTTGCTGATGGAAGGCTTCGTGTCAGAATTCTTCCTTTGCTCTGCAGACCCGAGTCTTTTCTCAGCAGAATGATGAGGGCGGATGCCTCCTCTCGACGCCCGTTAAACTGCCTTGGATGTATCTCTGCTGCAGGGTAAGATCGTACTCGTCGCCACTGTTAAGTCTGTGTGTTATAATGAGAATTATTACACAGACCACAAGAGTAAATTTTAACAGGTCTTTACTAGTTGAAGGTCAGGGCGGAACTGCCCAATAAATCATTACACAGCACTTATATACCGGTGTGGGCACCACCGGTATTACAGTATACAGCAGCCAAGATAAAGTAGTGCAACCCTTAAAATAGTTCTCTTAAAGGTGGAACGGTTACATACACTACACCCTACATGCCTTCGAGATCTCTGCATTCTAATTCTGGTCGCTTGCGCATCCTCGGTTTTAATCGCTCCACAATTGGCACCCTGCCTTCAGCTGCCTAGGCCCTAAGCTGTGGAATTCCCTCCTTAAACTTCTCTGCCTCTCTACATCTCTCTTCTCCTTTAAACCTACCTCTTTGTCCAAGCGTTTAGTCAGCTGTCCTAATATCTCATTATGTGGCTCGGTGTTAAATTTTGTTTGATAACGCTCCTGTGAAGCACCTTGGGACGTTGTACTATGTTAAAGGCGCTATATAAATGCAAGTTGTTGTTCTTAGTTTGAATTAGGAATTTTCTATAATATAAATAAATGGAAAGTCTTGTGACACGTGGTTGTATGAAGTCTGCATATATGTGACATATGTGGTGTATGCAATAATAACTAATATGTCTGCAGGAAGGAGAGAAACAACAGTCTTAACAACATCCTTGGGTTTTGCTGACCTTTATAAACATGTAACTTTTGGCAGTTCATGATGTTATTGGGACCCCCGGATTGCGTCACTGCTTTGAACTTGTCCTAGCTTATTCTGTGTTTAATCAAATACACCAAAATGATTATTGCCTGTATTAGACTAGTTTGGACATCTCAGCTGACACACACTTCAGTATTATGTTGGTATTTTGCAGATTGATTTGAAATAGAATCTTCATTCCAAATAACTTCATTCATTCACAGTCTGCCAAACGCGAATATTCTTTTCCGGACACACACACCCTGTCTTTCATGTACACGCACATGACTTGTGTGCAGTACTTAATAGATCTTGCCTCCTCCATTATGCTTAATATTTATTACTGATTTTGCTAAAGGGGCGATTAGTAAAAATTCAGAACTGTAGTGCCTGTTTTTTCGGCCCTACAAGTACCCTGAGAGGTCCAAAATGGTGTCCGCAGCACGCACATACACTTGTGGGGCGAATCACACCAGACGCCATATTGGTGAGGGTGTTAGTGCGTGTGCAGTGAGCATCCACCCGAAGTATGCAGAGCAGGCAGATCATGATGTCAATCAGTGTACGATGCTGATTTGATGACAGCGCTGCCATTTTGGAGCTCAAGACTCCAGCTAATGCCCTCTCTTAAGCTTGCACAGCTGAACACTCATTCAGCAGCAGGAAGAACACCCCCACCAGTGCTAATTAAAGGGATCATCAACTACTTACAGTTAGTTACTGGTTGATTTCTTCTGGCTTTTGGTACAATTCCACAAGTGTTTGGTGCTTTCTATAATTGTTTCAAGTTGCAAAAGTCTACAGGGAGTGGTGTGGCACATGCTGAAGGTCATTTTGCTGACTTCAAGGTTTCTGCACAAACTACTTGTTGACAGACATGGGTGTACAAGTAGGAATTTCCATTGAAATACAGCATGACTTGGAGAATGAACAGAGGCCCTGCAGAGCAGGACAAACTGCTGGAAGAGAGTGGAGGAGGAGGGAGAGAAGGGCTCTCAGCAGGAGGCCATATCCGCCCAATGTTCGGGGAGCAATTTTTCCACCTGAACTTCAGTGAGGAATAATGTGTGAAACATCTGCACTTCAGTAAGGACGTCCTCACTGAAATCTGCCACCTGTTGCAGCCACAACTGCCACCTCAGAGCAGGGCAGGGACCATTTTGCCAGTGGCTGTGAAGGTGACTGTGGTGATGAACTTTTATGTGTCGGACTCCTTCCAGGCTGGAACTGGAGATATTTGCAACACTGCATGCATACAATGAAAACCATGCTGCCACACAAAATGTGATAGAGCGGACCATTGACGTGCTGAAACACTTCCGCTGCCTGGACTGCTCTGGAGGAGCCCTGCAGCACTCGGCAGAGCGGGTGTCAAGATTCGTGATGGTCTGCTGCATGATGCACAACCTCACCATCATGAGGGCACAGCCCTTGCCACCAGCTATACGGCGAGCAGCTGAGGAGGAGGAGGAAGAGGAAGGGAGGACGCAACCTAGACAGCCCCTTTCTGCCCAGGCTGTCCGTGAAGAACTCAGCCAAGTGCGATACCAGTAAAAGCAACCCCAATTCCCCATTCACCAACAGTCCCAGAGCTTACCTTCCCTCTGTCACTGACTCTCACAGCATCCGCTTGGCCACAATGCAAAATTAAAAGCCACCACAAAATAAGCATTCCAAACCAAATTTATAAATGAAATCATGCCATTGTGGTGGAGCCACTGAATGACTCTGGGCAACTGTATATAATTCCCTTTAACGATGTTCTAACACCAGCCTAAGCCTGTACCATTGTGTTAGACATTACTGTGTTTTATATATAGTGTTTGTATGTACGGGGCGTGGCCCCTTTAAGAGCGCGGGAAAACGCGGGCAAACGCGATGACGTCACGTCGCAAATCACGTGACTGTTCGGGCAGTCCTCGTGGAATCTCCATCTTGTTAAGACCTGTTTTCGTGGTTCTCCTGTATCGATCTCAACAAACTGTTTGAACTCATTTAGTCTTACATTAAAGACCTGTTTGATTGATCTCCTGAGTCGACCTCAGTTATTGGTTAATTCCTACATTGGTGACCCCGTTTTTTGTGAACGTGTTTTGCAAAAAGAACACAGCATGGAGGCCAACGCCGTTTCGCTGAAGCTACCGCAGTTCTGGGAGCAGTAAGCGACCTCATGGTTCATTCAGGTCGAGGCACAGTTCGCCCTGAGGGACATCGTTGCGGATCAGACCAAATATCTCTATGTGGTCTCCGCACTCGACAGCTCTACCGCCTCGCAGATCGTCAGCCTCCTCGAGAACCCTCCAACGGAGCGCATTGCTGCAAGTTTTCGGGCTCACTAAATTGGAGCGCGCCCGTCGATTGCTCGCTATGCCCGGGCTCGGGGACTCCAAGCCTTCGGAGTTGATGAGCCAAATGCTCACACTCCTGGGCTCAGAACCAGAATGCTTCCTATTCCGTGAACTATTCCTCAGCCAGCTGCCTGAGCAGGTGCAAGCTGCCCTGGCCAGATCCGAGGTGGAAGACTGCGTGGCACTCGCGGCAGAAGCGGACAACATTTTCGCGATAACGCAGCAGTACTGCACCGCCACGAGGCGCCCATCCCCCACAGACGCCGCCCCAGCTCGTCAGCCTGCTGGGCTGTGTTTCTACCACGCGCAGTTTTCGGCACGAAGGTGCGACGTTGCCGCCCTCCCTGCAGCTTTCCCCAAAAAGAAAAACAACTGCGACTACTGAGGAACGGGTCTAACGGGCGCCCCGCGGCCGCCATGGCGATCGGCAACGCGGGCAAATTGCTTTTCATCACCGACACGCTCCCCAGTCGTTGTTTTCTGTGCGACACCGGAGCGCAGTGCAGCATTTTACCCGCGTCCGCCCTCGATGTGCAGGCAGGGAATCACGGCCTCGCCCTTGAAGCGGCCAATGGCAGAGCAATTCGGACCTTCGGCAGACGGCGAGTGGAGATGTGCTTCGGGGGGCAACGTTTTCTCTGGGAGTTTGTGATGGCCAAGGTTTCTCAACCCATTCTCGGCGCGGATTTCCTATGCACCAACAGCCTCCTGGTCGACATGAAGAACCGGCGGTTGATCAATGCAGCAACTTTCAATTCTATCCCTTGTTACCGCAGTAACACTACGTCGCGCACCGTTGCCTGTGCTTTCCCGACTCCTGACGAGTTCGCTCGTCTGCTCGCCGAATTTCCCGACCTGACAAGACCCATGTTCTCCTCCACAGCCACGAAACATGGTGTGGAGCACCACATCACCACCAACGGCCCCCCGGTCTACGCGCAGGCCCGGCGCCTGGAACCTGGCAAGCTGGCGTTCGCAAAGGCGGTGTTCACGACCATGGAACGGTTAGGGATTATTCGCCGGTCGAATAGTCCCTGGTCTTCACCCCTCCATATCATTCCGAAGCCTGGCGGCGGATCGCCACCACTCCTGATCGGTACCCGATCCCCCACATCCAGGATTTCTCTGCCCATTTGGCAGGGAGCACCGTCTTCTCGAAAGTCGACCTCGTACGGGGGTACCACCAGGTCCCAGTGCACCCACAGGACGTCCAGAAGACCGCAGTCATCACCCCATTCGGCCTCTTCGAGTTTCTGCGAATGCCGTTTGGGTTAAAGAACGCCGCCCAGGCTTTCCAACGCCTGATGGATTCCGTGCTGCGGGACCTCAAGTTCCTCTTCGTCTACCTGGACGATATCCTAATTGCCAGTCCCACTAAAGAAGAACATATCTGTCACCTACGCACCCTTTTTCAACGCCTCAGCCAACACGGCCTGATTATCAACCCAGCCAAGTGTCAGTTTGGCCTGCGCCAAATTGATTTCCTGGGACATCGCATCACCGCAGAGGGAGCGGTTCCTTTACAAGTGAAGGTAGAGGCGGTGATATCCTTCCCACGCCCGCAAGGCATTAAGGCCCTGCAGGAATTCCTAGGCATGGTAAACTTTTACCACCATTTCGTGCCTAAGGCAGCACTACTCATGCAGCCCCTGTACGAGGCCCTCAAGGGCAAGACTGGCAAGAACCCGGTGGACTGGACGGACGACATGGCCCGAGCGTTCGATGACACCAAAAGCGCCTTAGCCAACGCAACCATGCTGGCGCACCCGCTGCCAGGAGCCACCATCGCCCTCACCACCGACGCGTCAGACTACGCAATCGGTGCCGTGCAAGAGCAGTGGGCGAACGGTACGTGGCAGCCGTTGGCATTCTTCAGCCGTCAACTATGGCGGAACGAGAGAGCGTATAGCACGTTCGACCGGGAGTTGCTTGCCCTTTTTCTGGCCATCCGCCATTTTCGCTTCCTCCTGGAAGGACGTCCTTTCACCACCTTTGTGGACCATAAGCCACTAACTGTTGCCATGGCCAAGACCACCAAACCGTGGTCATCCCAACAGCAACGTCAACTGACCTACATATCCAAATTCACCACGGATATACAGCATGTGGCCGGTAAGGACAACCTGGTGGCAGACTGCCTCTCCCGCGCGACCGTCAATACGGTTCATTTGGGTATCGATTACGCCCTTATGGCAGCGGACCAAGCCGCAGACCCAGAAGTCCAAGCCTGCAGAACGACCGTCACTGGCCTCCTGTTGGCCGACGTCAAGTTCCATTTGGCAGGTACCACGCTGTTGTGTGACATCTCCGTACGGGACCCTTGCCCGGTCGTCTGGCGCCGTAAAGTGTTCGACGCCATACATGGGTTGTCACACCCAGGAATGAAGGCCTCTCAGAAGCTGATGTCAGCGAAATTCGTATGGCATGGCATGCACAAGGATGTCCGCGACTGGGCCAACACCTGCGTGGTCTGCCAAAAGGCCAAAGTACAGCGCCACGTCAAAGCTCCGTTGGCCACCTTCACAGTTCCGGAGCGATGTTTTGACTATGTTAATGTGGACCTGGTAGGACCACTCCCACCCTCCCATGGTTTTTCACACACCCTGACCATGGTTGACCGCACCACCAGATGGCCGGAGGTGGTTCCCCTGTCATCCACTACTTCGGCGGACGTGGCCAGGACGTTCATTTCCAGCTGGGTCACCCATTTCGGAGTGCCCGCAGATATTTCTTCCGACAGAGGACCGCAGTTTTCCTCCGAACTCTGGAATGTAGTGGCCCAAGGACTCGGTGTCAAATTACATCGCACCACAGCCTACCACCCACAGGCGAATGGCCTCTGTGAACATAGAAACATAGAAACTAGGAGCAGGAGTAGGCCATTCGGCCCTTCGAGCCTGCTCCGCCATTCAACGAGATCATGGCTGATCATCCAAACCCTAACACCCGGTCCCTACACCGACAGCCATCCCACCCAAGCCCTATCCCCGTAACCCCGTAACCCCACATATTTAATCCCCCCTAACACTAAGGGCCAATTTTTTATCATGGCCAATCAACCTAACCCGCACATCTTTGGACTGTGGGAGGAAACCGGAGCACCCGGAGCAAACCCACACAAACACGGGGAGAATGTGCAAACTCCACACAGACAGTCACCCGAGGCCGGATTTGAACCCGGGTCCCTGGCGCTGTGAGGCAACAGTGCTAACCACTATGCAACGTTTCCACCGATCACTGAAAGCCGTCCTGAGGGCCAGCCTCCAGGACGCTGGATGGGCAGACAAGCTACCGTGGGTCCTGTTGGGCCTTCGCACGGCCCCCAAAGAAGACCTTCGCTCTTCATCAGCGGAGCTGGTGTACGGTCAGCCGCTGCGAGTCCCGGGGGATTTCCTGCCAGCTTCAACGAAGCCATGGTCCGCGTCTGACCAGCTTACTAGTCACCAGGAGGCAGCCAGATGCTTCGCACCGGTGCCCACTTCGCACCACGGGCTGCAGAGTTCGCATGTTCCCCCGGAGTTTCACAAGGCTGAGTACGTCTTTATTCGCCATGATGCTCATAGGGATCCACTCAAGGCCCCATATACTGGCCCCTTCTGCGTGTTGGAGGCAGGGGACAAAACCTTCGCGGTAGATGTCGGTGGTAAACCTGACCACATTTTGGTCGATCGCTTAAAGCCAGCACATCTGGACCTCGACCGCCCCGTCGAGACAGCACAACTGCCGAGGCGAGGTTGGCCACCCATCGCCGTTACAGCAGACCAAGTGCAACCACCCGCCAGACCGCCAGCCGCCCAACAGCCTCCGCCTCAGGAGTACAGGAGTCGTTCTGACAGGCTCATCAGACCCCCTCACCGTTTGACTTTGTCCGTTAAAGCGAATTCTGGGGGGGGGCGCATGTGGCGGAGCCACTGAATGACTCTGGGCAACTGTATATAATTCCCTTTAACGATGTTCTAACACCAGCCTAAGCCTGTACCATTGTGTTAGACATTACTGTGTTTTGTATATAGTGTTTGTATGTACAGGGCGTGGCCCCTTTAAGAGCACGGGAAAACGCGGGCAAACGCGATGACATCACGTCGCAAATCACATGACTGTCCGGGCAGTCCTCGTGGAATCTCCATCTTGTTAAGACCTGTTTTCGTGGTTCTCCTGTATCGATCTCAACAAACTGAACTCGTTTAGTCTTACATTAAAGACCTGTTTGATTGATCTCCTGAGTCGACCTCAGTTATTGGTTAGGAATTCGTCAATTCCCACACCATATTGCATACAAATGTAAACCAATCACCTTTGTGCATTCCCTTAGTGCCTGTCTTCCGTGTGCCTTTACCTGTCTTAGTGCTCCTCCGCAGTGCTACCCCAGTGGCTGCAGCATGGCTGGTGGAAGGCTGCTGACTTTCAGTGGAGGAGACTGCAGATGGTCTTGGAGGACGACCTCGAGCAGCGCTGGGCCTAAAATGCCTGGCTGCAGACTGCACCATCTTGGCATGGGAGGCAGCAGTCTGGGCTAGCTGGCTGACAGGCAACATCAAGGGCACTAGCAGAGTGGCAGTAGTGGGAAAAAAGAAAGACTTACATTTATATAGCGCGTTTCACGGCCACCGGGCGTCTCAAAGCGCTTTACAGCCAATGAAGTACTTTTGGAGTGTAGTCACTGTTGTACTGTGGGAAACACAGCAGCCAATTTGCGCACAGCAAGCTCCCACAAACAGCAATGTGATAATGACCAGATAATCTGTTTTAATGATGTTGATTGAGGGATAAATATTAGCCAGGACACCGAGTACAACTCCCCTGCTCTTTTTTGAAATAGTGCCATGGGATCTTTTACGTCCACTTGAGAGAGCAAACAGGGCCTCGGTTTAACGTCTCATCCAAAAGACAGCACCTCCGACAGTGCAGCACTCCCTCAGCACTGCACTGAGAGTGTCAGCCTAGATTTATGTGCTTAAGTCCCTGGAGTGGGACTTGAAACCCACAACATTCTGACTCAGAGGCAAGTGTGCTACCCACTGAGCCACTGAGGATGAGAGAGTCAACTGAGAAGAAGACAGCAGGTTCATGCTCCATGGAGCCACTGCCACTTCCCTGGGGTGGTGCCTCAGCATCTCGAGGACAGGTTGTTGGACTGCTGTGACACCCTGCAAGCCCCTTTGAACACTGGAATCCAGAGCCATGATGACACTGTAGCACTCAGACATTTGGTTGCTACAATGGAAGCTGAGACATCGGCCATCAGACGTTGCATCATGGTTGGGTCCACAAGTATGCTAATGGAATTGGCCACCACTTCCATGCTGGAAAGGATGAGCTACAAGCTCTGCACAAAGACCTTTGCCAAGTTGATGCCGGATTCCTCCATGCTCCTTGACATTGCACACAGGCTTTCTGGCAGGCTTCCCAATGCACCAAATATTTAATTGTGCATACCCATCAGCCGTCTTCTGTAGCGTTCTCCATCGAAGCGCTCATCTGAGTTCTCTGTAGCAGAACTCATGTGCGACTGCATCCTCCGGCAAGCTGGCACCTGCGCTCTCCTTGCCCAGTGCCCTGGCTGCAGCCCACTCATGTGTCTCACCATCTGCAGGTCTCGCCTCTACTCTATCTTCTAAATTACACGCAGCATCAGTATCTGAGCAGGTGGCTGTGAGTGTGTCATCATGTGATGGTGTGTCTTCATCTTCACTATCTTCCTGCTCTTCCACCACTGTCTGGCTAGGTTGCAGTTCTTGGGTACCTGCAAGGAGAAAGGCACAAGGGTAAAGTTGCTATGAGGGGAGGAGGGGGAAACATGAGGTGCATGCTAACACCATCTGCAGCTTGTAAATCAGAAGACATTGCGAGATGAGGGGGAAGTAGGATGTGAGGAGGAGGATTAGGTATGAGGATACCGCCATCTTCTATAGTTTCAGCCCCTCCATTGGCCATGGCCTCAGCCATGGCCATTCCAATAATGGCCAGCACAGTCTTCTCCATGGGGGTTAGGACATGCAGGCATGCCTGTACCCCGCCGGTTAGCTCCCGCTGCCTCCAGTTATGCATCACCTTGTCCTACAAGGGAGAGGGAAATGCGTCAGTGAGTGTTGTGCAATCTGTTTGGGTGATGTGACTGTCATGGATGAATAGCTGGCAGTGAGTGCAAGCTGTGAGCTGTGACGCTTGCAGCAGTGCTACGTATATGAGGGTGAGATGAAGCATATGAAAGTTAGGTATGAGCCCTGATTGACAGAAATTGTTGGTAGGTGACTGTTGGGGTGCATTGAGCAGTGGCTGAAGCTAGTGGTGGCATTTGAAGATGCATTCACTGACCTTGACCACTCGTGTGAGATTATTGAACATCTTGCCGCACTGCATCCAGGTCCTTGGGACTTGACTGCTGGCATTGACTGGCACGGCCATCTGCTCCCACTGCCTTCTGAGCGTGTGTCTGGAGGGCCTCCTGGCCCCCTGTGGATACAGCACATCTCTCCTCCTTTCCACTTCCTCCACTAAGGCATCCAGTGCAGCATCAGAAAACCTTGTAGCACGCTGTCTCCCATGTTGTGCCATTATTGAGTGTTTCCTAGGTCAGAATCATTATCGAATGACTTCCAACACCTGCTCCAGCCACAATGCACTTCCCCTTTAAGAGGTGCAGGCTCACTTTAAGTAGTGCAGGCTAACTTTAACTGGTGCTTGCCTCTTACGATTTTGGGTCCCTTGTTGATGTGTGCAGCCAATCAACAGCACAGTTAGTGCTGGCTGCACGCTGCAATCATGTTAATCAGCAGGCAGCACAAAGTTGGCATGCTTCCTGCATTGCATTGAACTGGCGTGGGTTAATTGCGCATCGCGATCCCCGCGCCCGTTTTTGGGGGCAATTGAATTTAGCCCCTTTTGACTTTTTCATACGATTTAAAACTGTGTGGAAAGCTAAGCATAGAAGAAGTAACGACGGTCTAGAGCACCAAGTATTCTGCACAATCCAAGACCACTACTACTGCAATGGTGCTAAAATGTTTCATATGGCTTTTATTTTCATGTGTACTTCTTTGTTTTTTTTAACCTTTCCCATATACTTTTTCTGCTTATCTTCATTTACCCTTTATCTTCTGGCTGCAATTTCCCACTTTGCCACCTAAAAAATTCTCCTTTTGCTTTTCCCGTTTTCTCCCTGTTTTACTTGAAGGCTCTGACTCATGCTGGGTATGGATCAACAGGTGTTGGCTGCCCTATAGTATAGAAACATAGAAGATAGGAGCAGGAGTAGGCCATTCGGCCCCTCGAGCCTGCTCCGCCATTCAATGCGATCATGGCTAATCATCCAAATTCAGTACCCTGTCTCTGCTTTCTCCCCATATCCCTTGATCCCTTTAGCCTTAAGAAACATATCCAACTCCTTCTTGAATATATTTAATGAATTGGCCTCTACTGCCTTCTGTGGTAGAGAACTCCACAGGTTCACCACTCTCTGGGTGAAGAAATTCCTCCTCATCTCTGTCCTAAATGGCTTACCCCTTATCCTTAGACTGTGACCCCTGGTTCTGGACTCCCCGACCATCGGGAACATCCTTCCTGCATCTAGTCTGTCTAGTCCTATCAGAATTTTATAAGTTTCAATGAGATCCCCTCTCATTCTTCTAAACTCCAGCGAGTACAAGCCCAATCGACCCAATCTCTCCTCATACGTCATTCCTGCCATCCCAGGTATCAGCCTGGTGAATCTTCACTGCACTCCTTCCATGGCAAGAACATCCTTCCTCAGATAAGGCGACCAAAACTGCACACAATACTCAAGATGTGGTCTCACCAAGGCCCTGTACAACTGCAGCAAGACATCCTTGTTCCTGTACTCAAACCCTCTCGCTACGAAGGCCAACATGCCATTTGCCTTCTTAACCGCCTGCTGCAGCTGCATGCTTACCTTCAGCGACTGGTACACAACGACACCCAGGTCTCGTTGCACTTCCCCTTCTCCCAATCTATTGCCATTCAGATAATAATCTGCCTTCTTGTTTTTGACACCAAAGTGGATAACCTCGCATTTATCCACGTTATATTGCATCTGCCATGCTTCTGCCCAATCACCCAACCTGTCCAAATCATACTGGAGTTTTTCAGCATCCTCCTCACAGCACACACCCCCACCCAACTTTGTGTCGTCTGCAAACTTGGAGATATTACATCTAGTTCCCTCGTCCAGATTATTAATATATATTGTGAATAGCTGGGGTCCAAGGACCGATCCCTGCGGTATCCCACTAGTCACTGCCTGCCACTCGTATCTCGTTCAAGTAGACTACGTTAGCCTAGACTGTAAGACCTAGAAATTCAGTTGGGCGCGCCAGCCGTTAGCGCCTTAGGAGGAGTAGATCTCGAGCGCTAGGCGCTTAGCGCCCGGGCGCAGCGCGATCTACGCCTCGCCCCAACTTCAGTACACATTTAGCACCGGCGCAAAGTCTTAGCGTGCGCCCTGCTGCGCGCGCAGATCATGACGTCATTTCGTCGTGCAACGCCCTTTGTGCGCCCCGAACCGGAACTTCACTCGCGCCGGCCCATTGTGCGCCAGGCGGCCCTAACGACTGTGAAGTGGAACGGTACACAGCCGAGGCGGGCCGCGGGGAGCGCTAATTAAAGGGCACTTACCCTGCACTATAAAGGCCAGCCATTTTGCAGCATTCACTCTTGTGCAACGGTTTTTTGGAGAGAGACCAAGGAGGAGAGCTTACTGGTTTGGACCAACACTAGGACAGGTATTTTTGGCTCAGGCCAGAGCTTAGCAATTATCTTTGCCTTCATTGAGAGCTCAGTGTTTGCCAGCATATAATGGGGGCTGCATTGGGTGCCAACGCTGACTTTCAGCCTTATGCCAGAAGGGCTTACAGACGCCGTGAGAGAGTGGCAGCCCTGGCTAGATGCAGAGGGGGCAACAGGTGTCGCCAACTGAGGCCTTACCCACCCAGGGTATACCGCCAGCTGTCCTCCTATCTGACCATGTCTGCCGCGATGTGTGTTAGGAGGCTGCGATTCAGAAGGGAGGTGGTTGCAGACATCTGCCAGCTGCTTCACAGAGATCTGCAGCCACAGCTGATGCGCAGGACGTCTCTGTCGGTGGCAGTGAAGGTGACGGTGGCTCTCAACTTCTATGCCACCGGCTCCTTCCAATCCGCTGCTGGGGACATCGCTAACATCTCCCAGTTCGCCGTGCATTGCTGCATCCGCCAGGTGACTGCAGCCCTTTTCAGAAGGAGACATCAATTCATCTCCTTCCCCATGACCCTGGACAAGCAGCAGCAGCGTGCAGTGGGATTTGCAAGAATAGCGGGCTTCCCCATGGTGCAGGGCGCCATTGACTGCACGCATGTGGCTTTGCGGGCACCTCTGGAGCATGCCGAGGATTACCGCAACCGGAAGGGCCACCATTCCCTCAACGTACAGCTGGTGTGTGACCACAGGCAGCGCATCCTAGCTGTCAATGCCCGCTTTCCAGGCAGCAGCCACGATGCCTTTATCCTGCGACAGACAACTGTGGCTGACATGTTCCAGGCACAGCCTCACCCAAGAGGATGGCTTATCGGAGACAAAGGCTATCCTTTGTGTACCTGGCTCATGACCCCGCTCTGCGCGCCCACGACCCCTGCTGAAGAGGCATACAATGAGAGCCATCAAGCGACTAGGAACATCATAGAACAAACAATCAGCGTCCTCAAGCAACGGTTCTGCTGTCTCGATCGCTCCGGGGGAGCCCTCCAGTATTCGCAGGAGCGAGTCTCCCAATTCGTCGTCGTTTGCTGCATGCTGCACAACCTGGCTATCCGCAGGACTCAGGCACTGCCACCTCACGTTGGACCACCACCTCAGGAGGAGGAGCAGGAGGAGCATGAGGAGGAGGAGGACGAGGAGTACCAGCCCAGGAGGGAGGCACAAGGTCCAAGGGCCGCCCGTCGGCGGCTTATTGAACGTCACTTCTAGGCCCCCTGTCAGGGAATGGCTTGTGCCAATGAAAGAACATGATTGCAGCCGCTCCGCAAGCCCTCAGCCGGTTAAGGCAACAAACACTTCAAAGATCAAACATGGGCAATGTTAATAAATAAAATGCTTTATTGTACAAACTCAGGGCCCTTCCCACATGAAAACCAAAAACAGACGAAACCCCCAAAAAACACTCAAACACATTACTCGCGCCCACAACCTGGAGAGGATTAACAAAACAGTGCAACTAAAATGGCCGTCATCCTCGGCCTTCGTAAAAAACAAACATCACATCCTCGGCCTTCAAAAAACAAACATCCAATTCTCGGCCTTCAAAAAACAAACATCCAATTCTCGGCCTCAAAAAACAAACACAACTGGCCACACATTCGACTTTTTGGCCCGCTAGGGCGATGCCTTGGCCATCTTTGTGTGGCCCCTGCCCGCCCTGCTGCTCCTCCTCAAAGTAAGGCCATTGGCTGCTGCAAGGCTGGGGGCAGGCTCCAGAGGGGCACATGTCGTGACGGCAGATGCCCTTGGGGGTCGGCCTAGTCGAGGTCTGGCCGTCGAGCGGGCGGCTGTTGAATGCTGCAGCTGTGGCTGGCCAGCATCAGTCGCTGCAGCAGCTCCTGGCAGCTCCACTGGGGGAGTGGCAGTGGCGGCTGGAGGAATGGGGGCAAGCTGGCGGATGGCAGGCGCTCGCTGGTCGCCTGAGACACTGGCACTCGCCCGGGCCAGCACTGCAGCATGCGCACCAATCTGCCGAGGGACAGACCGCTGTGCTGCTGCAGCGCGCCGGGTGCCCTGGCAATGCCTGGCTGACACAGCGAGTGTGGCAGCAGTGAGTGCCCGTGTTGACCTGTTCAGTGACCTCATCAGAGCACCCAGTGGCTGCACGGCACCACTGATCAGCTGCACACTCGCTGCCTGAGCTGCCCCGAATGCCGCCCGGCTCGCTGCCTGATCTGCCCCGAATGCCGCCCGACTCGCTGCCTGCTCTGCCCCGAATTCCGCCAAACTGATGGCCTGTGAGGCCCCGACGTCGGTCACACTCCGAGAGAGGGACTCGATGGCCTCAGGCAACCGTGCCACTACCCCCATGAGCTCCGTGTGCCGGCGCTCCGAGTCCGCGGACAAGTCCTCGAGGCGTTCCATCTCCTCGGCGAAGACCATCTCCGGGCTGGAGGCCGGACTCTCCCTCTGGGGAGAAGGCCGCCGAGCTGGCCGACCCTTCCTGCATTGCTGGACGCTGCTGGGCCCAGCAATTGGACTCCCCTCCGACCCTTCCCCCCTCTGGGGAGAAGGCCGCCGAGCTGGCCGACCCTTCCTGCGTTGCTGGACGCCGCTGGGCCCAGCAATTGGACTCCCCTCCGACCCTTCCCCCCTCTGGGGAGAAGGCCGCTGAGCTTCCACCCCCCTCCCGCGTTTCTGCAGGCCGCAGGTCCCATGAGCTCCCCTCCCCTCCGACACTTCCACCACGCTCCCCTCCAGGGAAGACGTGTCCCCTACATTCGCATGGGTTGCCGCGGCTGAGGGTTCCCCTGATGGGCCGCCTTCCTCTTGCTCCTCCTCCTCCTCCTCTTCTGAGGGGCTGTCACTGGCAACTTCAGGGACCTCCTCCTCACCATCTGAAAGCAGGAAGGCACAAGAGTAGCTTTAGAGTGAGGAGAGGGCGTCAGCGAGGGATGCATGAGTGGTGGCATTCAGCGCATTGGTCGGACAGTGGCAAAGGATGTAGATCTGATGCGCAAGTGGGACAAGAGAGGTCCAAAAGGTGATGTCCTTACCATTGGTGCCCAGAACAGGGTCGGCATCTCCACATGCAACGGGGCCAATTACCCGGCCACCCATGATGCGCTCCACGCGATGTTGCAGCTCGGTGAGCGGCTGGATCTGGGGTCGGCCTCCCCCGGTCGCAGTCCGGCTCTTCTTATTATTGGCCAGCTTGGCCTGCAAGAGAAAGGATGGCCTCTAAGTACAGTGTGTAGCCCTGATCTTGTGTGCACTGCCTCCCATGGTGGAATAGCCTGGCCAGTGTGTCGCCCTGATCTTGTGTGCACTGCCTCCCATGGTGGAATAGCCTGGCCAGTGTGTCGCCCTGATCTTGTGTGCACTGCCTCCCATGATGGAATAGCCTGGCCAGTGTGTAGCCCTGATCTTGTGTGCACTGCCTCCCATGGTGGAATAGCTTGGCCAGTGTGTTAAGTGCAGAATGTGCAATTGATGTTCATGCCTGTCCCATAGCTGCTGGATGAGGGCTGGCCATTAGGGCTTTCAGGTCCCTTTGCCCATAATGTGAGGTGCACGTGCAAGGATGAGGAGGACACTGGAAAGGGTACTCACCCTGACAATCCGAGTGAGGTCATTAAACTTTTTGCGGCATTGGACACCGGTCCTGGGGACCTCGCTGTTGGCTGACACCTTGCTGGCGACATGCCTCCAGGCTCTCCGGTAGACGCGGACCGGCGCCTTCCTGCCATTGTCCGGGTACAAAATATGGCGCCTCTTCTCCACACCACCAACCAGCACACTCAGATCAAGCTCTGAGAAGCGCTGCGTTCATTCACGGGCCTTCTGCATGGCTTCAGGCGCTATTTGGGTCCAGCAGCAGTGTTCAGGCCTAGCTGGAGGGCTCCACTATCCAGGGCGTGGCAGCAGACCAAGTCGACCCTTCCCCCTTAAGAGCTGGCCGGCGCCAGGGTGTCTGCTGTCAATCATGAGATGGCCGCACCTGCGCTGTGCCCGGCCTCGGCGCGCTCGCTCAGCACCTCCGGCTTAGCGCCTAAAGAGAGGCGTGCAGCGCCAGTTTTAGCGCTCGAGCAAACTCTTCGGGCGAAGCTAATGAATATCGGAGAAGTGGCCTCGATTTTGCGCCGGGCGCAGACTTTACCGCCCCAAAAGTGGCTACAGTGAATTTCTAGGCCTAAGTGTTTACAGATTATGCCAACATCTATGTTTGCTGGCTATGTTCCCAGAAAATCGATCACGATATCACAACCCTGTTGCTCCCATCTTCGCACCTGTAAGTCAGACGGGTGAAAACTCGAGCATAGCTGGCACAGAACTGCCCTTGTCATTAACTGCCAGAATTAGCTTAACCATGTCAAGCTCTACGGTGCCTCATTTTCCTCAGCCTTAATCGCCTACTAGTCTAAGACCTAAGGTACTAAATATAAGATAGTCACTAATAAATCCAATAAGGCATTCAGGAGAGGCTTCTTTGCCCAGAGAGTGGTTAGAATGTGGAACTCGCTACCACAGGAAGCAGTTGAGGCAAATAGCATAGAGGTATTTAAAGGGAAGCTAGCTAAACACACGAGGGAGAAAGGAACAGAAGGATTTGCTGATAGATTTAGATGTAGGGTGGGAGGAGGCTCATGTGGATCATAAAAACACCGGCATAGACCAGCTGGGCCGAATGGCCTGGTTTTTTGCTGTAAATTCTATGTAGGCAGATCATTTTAGAGGACCCTTGACTCCTCTTCTCCACAGTTAAGCACCTCTTCAAACTCCTTTCTCTTGCCCCATCCACCCTCACCTCCAAGTACAAGGAGCTCCGGGATTTATTTGTCTCTAAGATTGGGATCATCGATGCAGCTGCCTGTGCTATGTCCTCCCTTCCTTTCACTACTACCCACAACCTCACCCAGCCTCCCAGCCACAACAACAACTTGTGTTTATGTAGTGCCTTTAATGTAGAAAAACGTCCTAAAGCTCTTCACAGAGATGTCATCACTCTAGCCCTTAGCTTCCTCTCTTTGCAATTTCTCCTACATTTACCCCTTCGACTTTTTCAAACCTACTTCCATGAGACTCACCTCTTGCTCCTTTGACCGTCTCCCTACTTCACTCCTGATTGGTAAACTACCCCTCCTGGGCCCCATGGCAGCAGACGTTGCTCTTTCCACTGGCACTTTTCCTTTCCCCTTCGAAACCTCCATCATCATCCCACTACTTAAAAAACACACCCTCAATTTGTTCATCCTCTCTAAGTATCATTCTATCTTTTCCAATTTTTCCCCCATTTTGCTTGAAAGCACTGGCTCACAATGGGTATGGATCAACAGGTGTTAGCTGCCATTTGTATCTCATCCAAGTAGCCACTCTTCATGTCTTTTGCTCTCTAGGTCCTTGAGCATCTTGTCACCTCTGTGCTCTGTGTCCATCTTTCCCATAACTCTTTGTCCAAATCTCTACAGACCAGTTTCTACCTCTTTCAAAATAGCTAGCTATATCGAAACATCTCTAGCCAAAGTTACAAATGACATCTGCTGTGAGTATGACTGTAGTGCATTAACCCCCTTTGTCCTCTTCGATCTCTCTGCAGTGTTTGGTGTTATAAATCTCATCATTCATCAACAAACTACTTGTGAAATAACGCTGGACGGCAAGCTGGTGGCACCATCCAAGGAGTATAAATACTCGGGCGTTGGCCCTAGCTTGCCAGGGACATTTTGTAAGACAAGGAACTAGTGAAGTACAACTAGACCTCCATGTTCTGAAACAAGTTGATTAGAGCCTTGATTTATGCTCAAACCAAGTGCGTCGTGAGTTTTATTACGTCAATTTAATCAACTTGATATCGACTCCACGCTTTGGGTGATTTCGGGAACAGCCAGCTACGACTCGAACCGTAGAAGGGAACTCAGACAAGTAATCGATCCATCATGGAGAAATTACTCAGACCCGCCCATCTCGACCTGGACCCGAATTCACTTACAGCTACTAAGGTATGGAAACACTGGTATCGTACTTTCAGCAACTTCCTCAGGGTGTGTGGTGAAAATGTTCCTGGTAAATTAGAGATACTTGCTAATTATGTATCCCCTCATGTGTTTGATTATATCGAAGACTGTGTAGACTATGACGCCGCTATCCAAATACTACAGCAGCTATATGTCAAGTCCCCAAATGAAATTTTTGCTCGGCATCTACTGGCCACAACTCGACAACAACCCAGGGAATCACTTGAGGAATTCCTTCAGAAACTTCGCAGGCTCAGCAAGGATTGTAATCTTAAAGCTGTTACAGCTGAGCAGTACCAGGAGGAGTTAATTTGTGATTCCTTTATTAATGGAATTGCGTCTCCCTTCATACGTCAGCGTCTGTTGGAGAATAAAACCCTCAAGTTACAGGCGGCCTATGACCAGGCATGTTCTCTGGATTTAGCAAAGAGGAATGCAGACACCTATCTTTCACCACGTGCACGGGCTGCTGCAATCACTTTTAGTGACTCTTTCGATAGGCCTCGGGCGGAAGCCCTCATGGATGACGACTCCAACCCGGCTGATGACAACCCTACCATAGAAACCTACACTGATGACGACCCCGCCCTAGCGGCATCTTGGCAATCTGGAAGGAAGTGTTTCTTCTGTGGAGGTGCGTTCCATTTTCGGAAATTTTGTCCTGCCCGTAATGCAACCTGCAATCATTGCAGCAAGAAAGGTCACTTTTCTAAGGTATGCCAGTCAAGAGCCGCCATTAGTAACTAAGGCCACTTTTCTAAGGTATATCGGTCGAGAGCTCCTGTTAGTTTTGCAGCTACTATTTATAAAACTGCTCCTCCCGCAAGAGCCACTACTAAGGTACAGCTGCAATCTATAAAACTGCTCCTCCCCCAAGAACCACGACTAAGGTTACAGCTGTCAAGGGTAAAACTGCCCCTCCTCCCATCACAGCTGTTTTTCCCCAAAGTCTGTCCCATGCAGCCACGAAGGTTTCGGTAAATAGACACATTTTGAGTGCACCAGTCGACTCATGCAGCTCTGACAGCTTCATTAGTGAGCAGGCTGTCAGTAAGTTAAAACTG
Source organism: Somniosus microcephalus (assembly GCF_052327205.1). NCBI lineage: Eukaryota > Metazoa > Chordata > Chondrichthyes > Squaliformes > Somniosidae > Somniosus > Somniosus microcephalus. The sequence continues at coordinate 178,383,099 of NC_140989.1, forward strand.
TGTATTTACCCCTCGGACAGGGAAATTGCAATGGCTCTGACGACACTGACCACCAATTCTTCCGGCTTTTGTCTTGTCGACCTTATTCTCAATGGCCGCACTTATTTCTCCACCCGGCTCGGGGTGCTCAAGAACCTATGCAGTGATGTGCTCCTGGGACAGGATTTCCAGAAACAACACAAAAGACTCACTTTCGAGTTTGGAGGGTCAAAGCCGGAGCTTACAATTTCCAAAAGATCGTTTTGTGCGCTTTTGGCGGCTTCACTTGACGAGCCCTCGTTTGCCAATCTTTCCCCCCGAAATTTCAGCCAAGATGATCGATCCTTTATCGAGACAGAAATCTCTCGCCTTCTAGCTGACGGTATCATTGAGCCATGTTCATCTTCCTGGCGGGCTCAAGTCGTCGTTGTTAAAAATCCTCTGAAGCAACACAAGAAATGTCTTTGCATTGATTACTCGCAAACTATTAACCAGTATACTGACCTGGATGCCTACCCACTACCACGCAGCGATGACATGGTCAATAACCTTGCCAACTACAAGGTATTTTCAACTTTTGATTTAAAGAGCGCATATCATCAAGTGCTGTTAAAGGACTCTGACAAGAAGTATACGGCCTTTGAGGCCAATGGTCGGCTTTACCAGTTTTGTCGCTTTCCATTTGGGGTCACCAATGAAGTGGCCGTCTTTCAACTGGCAATGGATAGCCTAGTCAAACAGGAGAACTTAACGGTCACTTTTCCATATCTAGATAATATCACCATTGCTGGTCATGACCAGAAGGAGCATGATGCCAACCTCCAGAAATTTTTTGACGTTCTCCGTCGTCGCAGCTTAACCTTAAATGAGTCCAAACCTGTGAAATCAGTACCATCAGTCAACATCCTTGGCTACTGGGTGGGCAACGGTGTCATCAAACCGGATCCGGAGCGATTCATCCGCTTCAGGAGCTCCCTCCCCCTATGAACCTCGGCTCTCTTCGTCGGGCACTCGGCATGTTCGCCTATTATGCGAAATGGATACCCCACTTCTCCATCAAGATCCAGCCCCTGCTTCATGCAAAGTCATTTCCATTAGAGGCAACGGCTATTTCAGCTTTCAACCTCCTCAAGCGACAACTGGAAAAAGCCATGCTTTCGTGGTCGAGTGTGATGCATTGGAGCTGGCAATCTCTGCTACCTTGAATGAAGGTCATTGATCCGTTGCATTTCTGTCCAGAACTTTGCAGGGTAGCGAGCTCCATTATCCTCCTGTCGAGAAGGAGGCTACGGCCATCATCGAAGCGGTACGTAAATGGAGTCATTTTCTCGCTCGTCGCCATTTCACACTTATAACCGATCAGCCCTCCATGGCCTTTATGCTGGATAACCGGAAACGCACTAAGATCAAGAATAACAAAATACAACTCTGGAGGATGGAATTGGCCGCCTTTGGATACACCATACATTATCGACCCGGCAAAGAGAATGTGGCCCCGGATACCCTCACGCGGGCATTCTGCTCTTCTATGTCAACTTCGACTCTGGCAGATCTTCATACTGACTTATGCCATTCTGGCATTACTCGTATGTTGCACTTTGTGCGATCTAAAAATCTCCCATTTTCTACGGAAGATGTGAAAAGAACGTGCTCCTCTGTAGAATTTGTGCGGCATTAAAACCGCAATTCTTCCGTCCATCGGATGGCTCGCTCATACACGCTATGCAGTGACTCAGCATTGACTTTAAAGGGCCATTGCCCTCCTCAACACCAGTTACTGACTATGGTGGACGAATATTCACGCTTTCCCTTTGCTTTCCCCTGTCCCAATATGCTTACTTCCACAGTGATCAAATGCCTTGATCAAGTGTTTTCCCTTTGCGGTATGGCCAATTGCATCCACTCTGATCGGGGTCCTTCCTTCATGTCAAGCGAACTCAAAAGTTATCTCTCCCAACGGGGAATCGCCACAAGTAAAACGACACTGTACCATCCCATCGGTAACGGACAGGTTGAGAGATACAACGCTATCATTTGGAACGCTGTGCGTCTTGCGCTGAGGTCACGCAACCTACCAGACCAGCAGTGGGAAACTATGCTCCCTGACGTGTTGCATTCCATCAGGTCTCTCCTTTCTTCGTCTACCAATGTCACACCTCACGAGCGATTCTTCAGCTTCCAGCGTCGCTCCACCCATGGGACGTCTCTACCGTCATGGTTGGCAGCTCCCGGACCCGTGCTGCTCCGAAGATTCGTCCGATCATCTAAAACCGATCCTCTCGTCGACGAGGTAGAACTCATGGACGTCAACCCCACGTACGCGCACGTGCGGTACCCGGATGGCCGGGGGTCCACCGTTTCGCTCCGGGACCTGGTTCCCTGTCCGGCTGGTTCCACGGACCCAACCGATAGAGGGACCCATGGGGATGATGCCGACACTCTGCGCTCCCCCGAAGATGACACCCTACCTGGGGCATCGAGAGATCTGCCAGCTGCCCCACCGGATCCACTCGGGGAGCTGAGCGCTCCCCGTGGGATGGCCACCAGAGGCCAGGTTATCCAACAGGATGAAGCCAGTTCTGCGCCTGTGGGGACCTGCACCCGGAGTCACGATCTCCCCAGCCTCCCTCAGGTCGATCAGAGCAACACGGGCCCTGTCGATCCACCGGTATGGATCAAGCGGCCCAGGGACCAAGACACGGTCTGGGGAGATGTGCCTTCTAGCCATAAACAAAAATCTAAAAGAGTGTGGCTATTCGTGGTCCGCCTGATCGGCTAAGAGGAATTCGTCGGACTTCCAAATCTTTTAGGCAGGAAGAATGTTATAAATCTCATCATTCACCAAGAAACTACTTGTGAAATAATGCTGGATGGCCAGCTGGTGGCGCCGTCCAAGGAGTATAAATACTTGGGCATCGGCCCCAGCTTGCCAGGGACATTTTGTAAGACAAGGAACTAGTGAAGTACAACTAGACCTCCATGTTCTGAAACAAGTTGATTAGAGCCTTGCTATATGCTCAAACCAAGTGCGTAGTGAGTTTTATTATGTCATTTGGTACAATTGACAGTGCCGTCCTCCTCCACCGCCTCTCTTCTGCTACCCAACAGGACTGGAGAATCTTAGCTATGAGGAAAGATTGGAGAAAGAAAGGAAGAAAGAAAGAGTTGCATTTCTATAGTCCCTTTCACGACCACCGGACGTCTCAAAGCGCTTTACTGCCAATGAAGTAATTTTTGAAGTTGAGTCACTGTTGTAATGTGGGAAACGCAGCATCCAATTTGCACACAACAGGGTCCCACAAACAGCAATGTGATAATGACCAGATAATCTGTGTTAATGATGTTGATTGAGGGATAAATATTGGCCAGGACACCGGGGATAACTCCCCTGCTCTTCTTCGAAATAGTGCCATGGGATCTTTTACGTCCACCTGAGAGAGCAGACGGGGGCCTCGGTTTGACGTCTCATCCGAAAGACGGCACCTCTGACCATGCAGCACTCCATCAGCACTGCACTGGAGTGTCAGCCTAGCTTTGTGTGTTCAAGTCCTTGGAGTAGAATAAGCTGGTGTTGTTTTCTTTGGAACAGAGGAGGCTGACGGGAGACTTGATTGAGGTGTATAACATTAAGAGGGGCTTTGATAGAGTGGATAGGAAGGACCTATTTCTCACAGCAGAGAGGTCAATAACCAGGGGGCACAGATTTAAAGTAATTGGTAGAAGGATTAGAGGGGAGTTGAGGAGAACCTTTTCACCCAGAGGGTGGTGAGGGTCTGGAACTCACTGTCTGAAAGGGCGTTAGCAGCAGAAATCCTCTTCACATTTAAAAAGCACTTGGATATGCACTTGAAGTGCTGCAACCTACAAGGCTACGGACCAAAAGCTGGAAAATGGGACTAGGCTGGATAGCTCTTTTTCAGCCGGCACAGACACGATGGGCTGAATGGCCTCCTTCTGTGCCATAAAATTCTATGATTCTATTCTATGATTTCTAACTCTGTGGGTCTTCCCTTATGTGGCTCCATTCCTACTTATCTGGATGAAGCTAATACATATTAAGCAATGGCTTCTCCTCCCTCTCCTAAACGGTCACCTCTAGAATTTCCTGATGATCATTCTTGGCCCCCTACTCTTTCTTATCTTTGTGCCATTCATAAGAACATAAGAAATAGGAGCAGGCGTAGGCTATTTGGCCTCTCGAGCCTGCTCCGCCATTCAATAAGATCATGGCTGATCTGATTGTGGCCTCAAATCCACTTTCCCGCCTGCTCCCCATAACCCTTGACTCCCCTGTAGCTCAAATATCTGTCTATCTCCGCCTTGAATATATTCAATGACTCAGCCTCCACAGCTCTCTGGGGTAGAGAATTCCAAAGATTCACGGCCCTCTGAGAGAAGAAATTCCTCATCTCCGTTTTAAATGGGTGACCCCTTATTCTGAAACTATTCCCCCTAGTTCTCGATACCCCCACAAGTGTCATTCTTTGGACCTCTGAGCTCATCTGCTGACTTGATCCTGCTGATTGGCGTGCACCACTGCTTCTGTGGACGTTGGCCTCAGCAGGTCAAGGCGTGTCCGTAGCTGCCTTCCCATGAGTAGGTAAGCAGGAGATGCTCCAGTCGTAGCATGAGGCGTGTTTCGGTATTTCAGCAAGAAAGCATTTAGGCGCTGCTTTAGAGGAGCATCACTACTTGCCGCTTTCAACGCGCGTTTCAGCGTTCTGACAAATCTCTCCACCAATCCATTCGTGGATGGATGATAAGGCGCGGAGAACATGTGCTGGATTCCATTGCTCTTGAGGAACTCCTCCATCTCCTGGGATGTGAACTGTGTTCCATTGTCGGTTACGATCTGCTCCGGCAGACCAAATCGCCCGAACATCTCTCTCAGAGTCTCGATGGTTTTCTCCGTAGTGGTAGTGGACATTACTGCAACCTCCGGCCATTTGGAATGGGAGTCCACCGCAACCAGGAACATCGCTCTTTCCACTGGTCCCGCGAAGTCCAGATGGATCCGTTGCCACGGTGTCGCCGGCCATTCCCATGGATGCAGTGGTGCTGCTCTTGGCGTATCCCTGGTTGTCTCGCATGATGGGCATGATTTCGCTTCAACTTCAATTTCATGATCCAGACCGGGCCACCAGAAATAGCTTCGTGCCAGCTCCTTCATCCGGACAATACCACAATGTCCTGAGTGCAGCTCGTTGAGAACATGTTTCCGCAGCTTTGGTGGTATGATCACTCGCATACCCCAAAGGAAGCATCCTGACGTGACAGACAACTCCTTCCCTCTTGACAGGTAAGGCAGGAGCTCAGTTGGTGCGTCTGACACCCGTGATCTGTCTCCTCGCATCACCCGATCCAGCACCTTGGATAGCGTAGGGTCCACTCTGGTCTCTTTCTTGACCTGCCGGGCCGTGACAGGGGCATTGCTCACCATGTCAAAGTAGAAAATCTTCTGCTCACAGCCTTCAGAGGGCACAGGCAGCGGAAGTCTTGACAATCCGTCCGCATTGCCATGTGCTGCCGACCTCCGGTATTTAATGTTGTAATTGTGAGCGCTTAACAACAGCGCCCAGCGCTGCATCCTGCACGCTGTCAGGGAGGGTATTCCTGTGTGTGGACCAAAGATCGATGTCAGAGGACGATGATCCATCAGCAAGGTGAATTTCCTTCTGAACAAGTAGTGATGGAACTTTTTGATTCCAAAGATGATGCCCAAAGCCTCTTTTTCGATCTGCGGGTATTTCACCTCCGCCTTGCTCAGGGACCTTGACGCGAATGCAATCGGCTTCTCTTCGCCTGAGGGAAAGATGTGGGACACGACCGCGCCGACGCCATAAGGCGACACGTCACAGGCCAGCTGAATCTGCAACGACGGGTCAAAGTGCGTCAACACTCTGGGGTCAGTCAAAGCTGCTTTGGCTTTCATGAATGCGGCTTCGCACTCCTTCGTCCACGCCCAGGCCTTGCCCTGACACAGCAACTCATGTAATGGCTTCAACAGTGATGCCAGCTGTGGAATAAACTTTCCGCAATAGTTCAGGAGACCTAAGAATGACCGCAGCTGGCCGACATTTGTAGGTGCAGGAGCGTCGGCAATGGCTTTCACTTTCGACGGTGCTGTGTGTAGGCCATCCGCGTCGATGACATGGCCTAGGTACTCCACTGATGGCTTGAAAAATTCGCATTTGTCCTTACAAACGCGTAAGCCATATTCTTCAAGTCTTCCCAGTGTCTTCGTCAGGTTCTGCAGATGCTCGTCGTCGTCCTTTCCTGTGACAAGGATATCATCGAGATAACATTGTACCCCTGGAATGCCGCTTAAGTTCTGGTCCATAGCCCGCTGAAACAATGCTGGTGCTGACGTTATACCAAAGGGTAGGTGGCAGTACCTGTAGAGGCTATTGTGGGCGGTGATGGTGAGGTACTTCTGTGAGTCCTCTTCTACATGCATCTGCAAGTAGGCTTGGCATAGATCAATCTTGCTAAACTTCTGACCACCTGCTAGACCCGCGAAAAGATCTTCAATGATGGGGAGGGGGTACTGTTCAGCTGAGAGCACAGGATTCACTGTTACTTTGAAATCTCCACATAAGCGAACTGCGCTGTCACTCTTCATCACTGGTACCACGGGCGTGGCCCACTCACTGTGCGAAACCGGCACCAGGACCCCTATCTTGACCAGATGCTCCAGGTCAGCCTCCACCTTTGGTCTGAGGGCATAGGGAACGTTCCTGGCCTTCAGGAATCGTGGCTGGCTGTCAGGCTTCACCTTGAGTTTGACCGTAATCCCCTTCATACTCCCCAATTCTCTGTCAAAGACAGCCACATGCTTTGTCAACACTGCTGCTAGCCCCGCCTCTTCGACTGACACCGCATTCACTTTTTTCCAATCCAGATGAATTTTCTCCAACCATGGCCTGCCCATCAGGGATGGATAGTCACCCTTGACCACGTAAACTGGCAGCATCACGGTTTGTCCATTAAGCTCCACCTTGACCTCCGTCTTACCCAGCATTGGGACTGTTTCCCCAGTGTAGGTCTTTAAGATGAGTTTGGCCAGCGTCAGTGATAGGTGGTTCAGTTTTTCTTTGAATAGCTTCTCTGAAATCAAGGAGACAGCGGCCCGCGTATCCAGCTCCATTTTGACCGGTATTCCCTCTAATAGTGGAGTGACTCCATAGCCTGATGAGCCTCGATTCACTGTTAACACATGGAGATTCAGCTCCCCATCAGAGTCTGTGTCACTGTCTTCCTGTTCTTGTTTCACCATGTGTAGGTTTTTCTTTTTAGAACGCCAGTTGGATGTGTTTCCTTGTTTGTTTTTGTGTGTCTCTGTGTAGGATTGTTTGCTTTGCCCTTTACACACACGTTCAATGTGTCCTTTCTTTTCACATTTCCGACAGGTCAGGTCTTTACACCAGCAGTCAGATGGCTGATGACCTGACCTTCCACATCTGTAACACTCTCTGGCATCCCTTGCATGCTTATCCGGTGTAGCTGCTACCCTGTGCACTCTTGTTGCAGCCCCCAACAGCTGTGCATCTTTAGCTGCTAACTCCATAGACACAGCGAGCTCCACTGCTGATTTAAGCGTCAGTTTGTCAGTCGTGAGCAAGCGCTTCTGTGTTGCTTCACATCTTAATCCACACACAAACCTATCACGGACAGTGTCATTTAGAGTTTCACCAAACTCACAATGCTCAGTTAGCTTCTTTAGCACTGCAACATATTCGGCTATGGACTCACCCTCCCCTTGGTTTCGTTTGTGAAACCTGAACCTCTCGGCAATCAGCAGCGGCTTGGGTGCGAAATGTGTTTCCAAAACTTCCACAATCTGATCATATGTCTTAGCGCCGGGCTTATCCGGGTGCATCAAACTCCGTAACAAGCCAAATGTTTTTGCTCCGATCACACTGAGGAACGTCGCCACTTTCACGTCATCTTTAATGCCATTTGCAGTCATGAAAAATCCGAAACGCTCTGTATAAGCACTCCATTGCTCCGCCGTTTCATCAAATGGTCCAAACGCTCCGGTTAGCATAGCCATTTTGTTTTCTTTTTTTTTCTGTACAGTGCTTTTCCTCCACTTTTTAAAATTTTTTACAGTCCTTTTCCTCCACTTTGTTTCACTGTATCATTACTCTCCCCCTTCTTATTTGTGTAACACACGAACCGCCATCTTTACGAGGCGATTGCATCAGCACTAAACTGCGGGCGCGCCATTAAGAAAAGACAGGAACTTCTTACTTTAAACATCGTCGATTCCAGTGCAAAGTGATGCGCAAGCCCGTCGTCCTCGTCGCCAGTTTTGTTGTGTCTCAAGGGGTTTTATACCCTTACCTATATAACAATTAAGAAGGACTCCGGGGTGGAGAGTTTAGTTAACGGCCATTTTATTTACAATGTGCTTCTTCACTCAATGCACTACATTTCCCATAGTGCATTGCAAATCACCACTACGGTATCCCATGTGGGACAATTCTAATACACATTCAAAATACACAACATGTAGGAAAATCCACATCAAGCAGTGGGAGTCTTTCAGAAAGGAAATAGAGAGCGTACAACACCAACACGTTCCCGTAAAGGTCAAGGGTGGGACCAACAAGCCCAGGGAACCTTGGATGTCAAGGGATATACAAGAATGGATTAGGGAAAAAAGGGAGGTTTTTGGTAGATACAGAGGACTAAAAGCAGTGGAAGCCCTAGAGGAGTATAGAAAGTGCAGAGGGGTACTTAAAAAATAAATTAGGAGAGCGAAGAGAGGGCATGATAAAACACTGGTGGGCAAAATAAAGGAAAATCCCAAGGTGTTTTATAAATATATTAAGGGCAAGAGGATAACCAGGGAAAGAGTAGGGCCCATTAGGGACCAAAGTGGCAATCTGTGTGTAGAGCAGGAAGATGTGGGTGAGGTTTTAAATGAATATTTTGCATCTGTGTTCACTATGGAGAAGGACAATGTAGGCATAGAAATCAGGCGGGGGGATTGTGATGTACTTGAACAAATTAGTATTGAGAGGGAGAAGGTACTAGCGGTTTTAGCGGGCTTAAAAGTGGATAAATTCCCAGGCCCAGACGAGATGTATCCCAGGCTGCTGTGTGAGGCAAGGGAGGAGATTGCAGGGGCTCTGACACAAATTTTCAGAACCTCTCTGGCCACAGGGGAGGTGCCAGAGGACTGAAGAACAGCTAACATAGTACCATTATTCAAGAAGGGTAGTGGGGATAAACCAGGGAATTACAGGCCAGTGAGCCTAACATCAGTGGTAGGGAAATTATTGGAAAAAATTCTGAGGGACAGAATTAGTCTCCAAGGAGAGGCAAGGATTAATCAAGGATAGTCAGCATGGCTTTGTCAGGGGGAGGTCATGTCTAACCAATTTGATTGAATTTTTCGAGGGGGTGACTAGGTGTGTGGATGAGGGTAGTGCAGTTGATGTAGTCTACATGGACTTCAGTAAGGCTTTTGACAAAGTCCCACATGGGAGATTGGTCAAGAAGGTAAGAGCCCATGGGATCCAGGGCAACTTGGCACATTGGATCCAAAATTGGCTTCGCGGCACGAGGCAGAGGGTGATGGTCAAAGGTTGTTTTTGTGACTGGTAGCCTGTGTCCAGTGGTGTACCACAGGAATTGGTGCTGGGTCCTTTGCTATTTGTAGTGTACATTAATGATTTAGCTATGAATGTAGGAGGTATGATCAGTAAGTTCGCAGATGATACTTGCCTTCATTAGCCGAGGCATAGGATATAAGAACAGGGAGGTTATGATGGAGATGTACAAAATGCTAGTTCGGCCACAGCTGGAATACTGTGTGCAGTTCTGGTCACCACAGTATAGGAAGGATATGATTGCATTGGAGAGGGTGCAGAGGAGATTCACCAGGATGTTACCTGGGCTGGAGCGCTTCAGCTATGAAGAGAGACTGGACAGGCTGGGGTTGTTTTCCTTAGAGCAGAGAAGGCTAAGGGGGAACCTGATTGAGGTGTACAAAATTATGAGGGGCATAGATAGGGTAGATAGAGGGGAACTTTTCCCCTTAGTAGAGGGGTCAATAACCAGGGGGCATAGTTTCAAGGTAAGGGGCCGGAGGTTTAAAGGGGATTTGATGAAAATCTTTTTCACCCAGAGGGTGGTTGGAATCTGGAACTCACTGCCTGAAAGGGCGGTAGAGGCAGGAACCCTCACAACATTCAAGAAGCATTTAGATGAGCACTTGAAACACCATAGCATACAAGGCTACGGAGCAAGTGCTGGAAAATGGGATTAGAATAGACAGGGCTTGATGGCCGGCACAGACATGATGGGCCGAAGGGCCTCTTTCCGTGCTGTATAACTCTATGACTCTATGAATGTGGATAACCTCACATTTTCCCACTCCATCTGCCAAATGTTTGCTCACTCACTGAACCTATCTATATCCCTTTGCATACTCTTAAGGGGGCGATTTTGCCAGCCCTGGGGAGGTGGGTTTGGAGGCGGGACTGCTAGAAAAATGGCAGAATCTGGGGACGGGTACCCGTCCCACCCCCATGCCATCTTCCCAGGAGGCGAGTACCCGACCCGCGCCGGGTCCCATCTCCTGGAGGCGGGAAGGGGATTGTTGCCACTTAACTGCCTGTTAACAGGTAGTTAACAGGCAGTTAAGAGGATTATCCCCATTTTTCCAGCAGAGGTGCGGGTTCCTGATGTCGGGAAACCCGTTAGGGTCAGCGAGGTGAGCAGTGGGTCTGCGGGGGTCTGCGGGGTCCAAAAGTGCGCTGTGGAGGTGAGTGATGGGTGCAACTGTGGAGAGGTTTGTGTGTGAGGTGAGCAAAAAGTGATAGAGAAAGTTTCCTTACCTTTGTTTCTTCCTGCAGGCCTCAATCATTGGGGATGCGGAGGCTCCGACATCTCATGGCAGAGATGACAGAATGGCTGCTGCATTCTCCGATGCAACAGCCATCTGCTTTCTGCTCACAAAATAGGTTTGGTGAGCCTTGAGTACAAGAACTCACCAAACAACAGAGAACGTCAGTGTTTGACAGCTTCTCAAAGCTGTCAAACGATGACAATTCATCTGTCAAAAATTTACGCTGACGTTCTCTATAACTGGCTTCCCCATAATTGGCCGTCTAAGCCTGCTGGGCGGGCCGAACCAGGTCAATCAAGGGAAAATTGCGTGGGTTAGCCACAAGTCGATGGAGGCAGGACTAAAACCCGACAAGCAGCAGTTCCGCCTCCAATGCGCCCCCATTGGCAAAATCACCCCCTTTGTGTCCTTTTCACAACTTGCTTTCCCACCTATCTTTGTATCATCAGCAAATCTGGCTACAGTACACTCGGTCCCTTCATCCAAGTCAGTACAGTAATATAGATTGTAAATAGTTGAGGCCCCAGCACTGATCCCTGTGGCACCCCACTAGTTACAGTTTGCCAACCTGAAAATTACCCATTTATCCCAACTCTCTGTTTTCTGGTAGTTAGCCAATCCTCTATCCATGCTAATATATTACCCCCAACCCCGTGAGCTCTTAACTTGTGCAGTAACCTTTTATGTGGCACCTTATCGAATGCCTTCTGGAAATCCAAATACACTACATCTACTGGTTCCCCTTTACATAGAAACATAGAAACATAGAAGATAGGAGCAGGAGTAGGCCATTCGGCCCCTCGAGCCTGCTCCGCCATTCAATGCGACCATGGCTGATCATCCAAATTCAGTACCCGATCCCTGCTTTCTCCCCATATCCCTTGATCCCTTTAGCCTTAAGAAATATATCCAACTCCTTCTTGAATATATTTAATGAATTGGCCTCTACTGCCTTCTGTGGTAGAGAATTCCACAGGTTCACCACTCTCTGGGTGAAGAAATTCCTCCTCATTTCTGTCTTAAATGGCTTACCCCTTATCCTTAGACTGTGACCCCTGGTTCTGGACTCCCCAACCATCAGGAACATCCTTCCTGCATCTGGTCTGTCCAGTCCTGTCAGAATTTTATAAGTTTCAATGAGATCCCATCTCATCCTTCTAAACTCCAGCGAGTATAAGCCCAATCGACCCAATCTCTCCTCATACGTCATTCCTGCCATCCCAGGTATCAGCCTGGTGAATCTTCGCTGAACTCCTTCCATGGCAAGAACATCCTTCCTCAGATAAGGCGACCAAAACTGCACACAATACTCAAGATGTGGTCTCACCAAGGCCCTGTACAACTGCAGCAAGACATCCTTGTTCTGGTACTCAAACCCTCTCGCTACGAAGGCCAACATACCATTTGCCTTCTTAACCGCCTGCTGCACCTGCATGCTTACCTTCGGCGACTGGTGCACAAGGACACCCAGGTCTTGTTGCATATCAAAGTTTGCAGATGATACAAAGATGGGACGGAAAGTAGTGAGTGAGGAGGACATAAAAAACCTGCAAAGGGACATAAACAGGCTAAGTAAGTGGGCAGAGATTTGGCAGATGGAATACAATACTGGAAAGTGTGAGGTTATGCACTTTGGCAGGAAAAATCATAGAGCAAGTTATTATCTTAATGGCAAGAAACTGGAAAGTACTGTAGTACAAAGAGATCTGGGGGTCCTGGTGCACGAAACTCAAAAGGTTAGTATGCAGGTGCAGCAAGTGATCAAGAAGGCCAATGGAATGTTGGCTTTTATTGCTAGGGGGATGGAATATAAAAACAGGGAGGTATTGCTGCAGTTGTACAAGGTATTGGTGAGACCGCACCTGGAATACTGCATACAGTTTTGGTGTCCATACTTAAGAAGACATACTTGCTCTCGAGTCACTACAAAGAAGGTTCACTCGGTTAATTCCGGGGATGAGGGGGTGGTCATATGAGGAGTGGTTGAGTAGATTGGGACTCTACTCATTGGAGTTCAGAAGAATGAGAGGCGATCTTATTGAAACATATAAGATTGTGAAGGGGCTTGATCGGGTGGATGCGGTGAGGATGTTCCCAATGATGGGTGAAACTAGAACTAGGGGGCATAATCTTAAAATAAGGGGCTGCTCTTTCAAAACTGAGATGAGGAGAAACTTCTTCACTCAGAGGGTGGTAGGTTTGTGGAATTTGCTGCCCCAGAAAGCTGTGGAAGCTACATCATTAAATAAATTTAAAACAGAAATAGATAGTTACCTAGAAGTAAAGGGAATTAAGGGTTACGGGGAGCGGGCAGGAAATTGGACATGAGTCTAGGTTTGGAATGGTCATGGCCCTGTGGGTAGTGGAGTGGGCCCAGGGGCCGTGTAGCCTGGTTCTGCTCCTACTGTGTTCTAATTCTGTGTTAGATTTCAGGAGATGGTTTTATTCCTGTTCCTGGCTGGGGTGGAGATCGCCTTTACAGAAGGTAAGTACTGTAGAAAATATAGGGACAGAGTGATCTCCTAGAAGAATTTCGATCGCCTAAATGGGTCGGAGAGGAATTTCCCAGATTTCTTTCTCCCAAATTGGCCATTGGGTCTTTATCTGGTTTTTCGCCTCTCCCGGGAGATCACATGGGTTCGGGTGGATGCACAGTGATAGAAGATTTGAGGTTAGGATCAGATCAGCCATGATCTTATTGAATGGTGGAGCAGGCTCGAGGGGCCGATTGGCCTACTCCTGCTCCTATTTCTTATGTTCTTATGTTCCCCTTCTCCCAATCTATTGCCATTTAGATAATAACCTACCTTCCTGTTTTTGACACAAAAGTGGATAACCTCACATTTATCCATGTTATATTGCATCTGCCATGCTTCTGCACAATCACCCAACCTGTCCAAATCATCCTGGAGTTTCTCGGCATCCTCCTCACAGCACACACGCCCACCCAGCTTTGTGTCGTCTGCAAACTTGGAGATATTACATCTAGTTACCTTGTCTAGATCATTAATATATTGTGAATAGCTGGGGTCCAAGGACCGATCCCTGCGGTACCCCACCAGTCACTGCCTGCCACTCGGAAAAAGGCCCGTTTATTCCAACTCTTTGCTTTCTGTCTGCCAACCAGTTCTCTATCCAAGTCAATACCTTGCCTCCAATCCCATGTGCCTTAACTTTACACGCTAATCTCTTATGTGGGACCTTATCGAAAGCCTTTTGAAAGTCCAAATACACTACATCCACTGGTTGTCCCTTATCTATTTTACCAGTTACATCCTCAAAAAATTCCAGTAGATTAGTCAAGCACGATTTACCTTTTGTAAATCCATGTTGACTTTGTCCGATCCTGTCACTGTTTTCCAAGTGCTCTGCTATTACATCTTTTATAATGGACTCTAGCATTTTCCCCACTACCGATATCAGGCTTACCGGTCTGTAATTCCCCGTTTGCTCTCTACCACCTTTTTTGAATAGTGGGGTAAGATTAGCTACCCTCCAACCCATGGGTACTGTTCCAGATTCCATCGAATGTTGGAAGATGATCAGCAATGCATCAACTATTTCTAGGGCCACTTCCTTAAGTACCCTAGGATGTAGATTATCAGGCCCTGGGGATTTATCAGCCTTCAATCCCGTCAATTTCCCTAACACCATTTCCCTACAAATACTGGTTTCTTTCAGTTCCTCCCTTTCATCAGACCCTATGTTCCCCGACATCTCTGGGAGGTCATTTGTGTCCTCCTTTGTGAAGACAGAACCAAAATATGTATTTGATTGGTCAGCCATTTCTTTGTTCCCCATTATAAATTCCCCTGATTCTGACTGCAAGGACTTCACCAATGTTTTTCTCTTCACATATCTATAAAAGCTTTTACAGTCAGTTTTTATGTTCCCTGCAAGCTTAATCTCATATTCTATTTTCCCCTTCTTAATTAATCCCTTTGTCCTCCTTTGTTGAATCCTAAACTGCTCCCAATCCTCAGGTTTACTGCTTTTTCTGGCCAATTTATATGTCCTCTCCTTGGATCTTTTGCTATCCCTAATTTCTCTTGTTAGCCACGGTTGAGTCACCTTTTTTGTTTTATTTTTATGCCAAACTGGGATGAACAAATTCTGTAGTTCATCCATGCGGTCTCTGAATGTTTGCCATTGCCTATCCACCGTCAACCCTTTGAGTGACATTCCCCATTCAATCCTACCCAACTCGTGCCTCATACCATCGTAGTTTCCTTTATTTAAATTCAGGACCCTAGTCTCTGAGTCAACTACTTCACTCTCCATCTTAATGAAGGTCTCGATCATATTGTGGTCGCTCCGGCCCAAGGGGCCTCGTACAACAAGATTACTAATTAATCCTTTCTCATTACATAATACTCAATCTAAGATGGCCTGATCTCTGGTTGGTTCCTCGACATATTGGTCCAGGAAACCATCCCGTAAACACTCCAGGAATTCCTCCTCCACAGTATTGTTACAAATTTGGTTAGCCCATTCTATATGTAGATTAAAGTCACCCATGATGACTGCTGTGCCCTTATTGCGCGCTTCTCTAATTTCCCTTTTAATGCCATCCCCAACCTCCGCATTACTGTTTGGAGGTCTATATACCACTCCCACTAATGTTTTCTGTCCCTTGGTATTTCTCAGTTCTCCCCATACAGATTCCACGTCACCAGAGCTAATATCCTTCCTTACAATTGTGTTAATCCCCTCTTTAACCAGCAATGCTACTCCACCTCCTTTTCCTTTTTGCCTATCTTTCCTGAATATTGAATACCCCTGGATGTTGAGTTCCCAGCCTTGGCCACCCTGGAGCCATGTTTCCGTAATCCCAATCAAATCATATTCGTTTACCTCTATTTGCGCAGCTAATTCATCCACCTTATTACGAATGCTCCTCGCATTAAGACACAAAGGGCTGAAAATTCAGTAGGGTTAGCGCCCATTTTGCGGCGCTAGAGGGCCTAGCGCCGCAATGATAGCCGTTTCTGAAATTCACTTCGGCGCTGCCATCGGCGTTAGCCGGTTGCGCTGCGCCGGCACCGATGACGTCATCGGTGTGCGCAGCATCCCGGTTGCCGTGGCAACGCGCCCGAACGCCGAAATTCAGTTGCGGCCGCCTCGCCCGTGGCAGCCGCAACTAAGACTCTGGCAACCGAGTCTTACACAAGTTAGCGCCGGCGCATTAAGGTCGCGCGGCGGCCGGCCGCTTTCCCGCCGGCCGCCTGCCCGCACCTCCCTCCCCGGACTCCTCCACCACCCCCCCGCGGAACAGATGCATCTGGCCTGCAAGCCCGGCACTTGTCCGAGGTGCTGGGCTCATTTTTGAAAAAATCAAACGGCCAGCGATCGGGTGAAGGCAGCGCCTCCTTAATGGGAGGAGGAGGCCTGCACTTCCCCAGCCTGCCGCACCGCATCGGGTGCCGCAGCGCCGGATTAGCGCCGCAATGCGGCACTCAGCGCCCATTGGGAGGCACTCACGCCCGCCAGTAGCGCCGGCAGCCGTCTGGACGCGGCGCTACTGAATTTTTGGCGCGCGTAAGGGAATTAGCGCCGGCGCTAAATTTCCGGCGCTAAAGCCCTGGCGCGGCGTCAACTCAATTTCTAGGCCAAAGCCTTCAGGCTTGTTTTTTTAACGCTCTTAAACCTATTCGAATTATTATTTACTGTGGCCATGTTTGATTTAAACTGTTGATTTCTCTGACTGCCACTTTTGTTTTTCTCCTTCCTATCTTTTGCTTTTATCCTTGTTTCCCTTTCCTCTGTCTCCCCGCTCAGGTTCTCAACCCCCTGCCATTTTAGTTTCAACCCTCCCCCAGAGCACTAGCAAACACTCCCCCTAGGACATCGGTCCCGGCCCTGCCCAGGTGCAAACCGTCCGGTTTGTACTGGTCCCACCTCCCCCAGAACCGGTTCCAATGTCCCAGGAATTTGAATCCCTCCCCCTTGCACCATTCCCCTAGCCACGTATTCACCTGAAATATCCTTCTATTTTTACCCTGACTAGCATGTGGCACTGGTAGCAATCCTGAGATTACTACCTTTGAGGTCCTTTTTTAAAATTTACCTCCTAACTCCCTATATTGAGCTTTTCGGACCTCATCCCGTTTTTTACCTATATCGTTGGTACCTATATGCACCACGACAACTGGCTGTTCACCGTCCCCTTCCAAAATGTTCTGCAGTCGCTCTGAGACATCCTTGACCCTTGCACCAGGGAGGCAACACACCATCCTGGAGTCTCGTTTGCGTCTGCAGAAACGCCTATCTATTCCCCTTACAATAGAATCCCCTATTACTGTAGCTCTACCCCTCTTTTTCCTCCCATCCTGTGCAGCAGAGCCACCCCTGGTGCCAGGAAGTTGGCTGCTGCTGCCTTCCTCTGATAAGCCATCCCCCTCAACAGTGTTCAAAGTGGTATATCTGTTTGAGAGGGGGATGTCCACAGGGGACTCCTGCACTACCTGCCTGTGCCTACTACTCTGTCTGTTGGTCACCCCTTCCCTTTCTGCCTGTGTAACCTTTGCCTGCGGTGTAACCAACTGCTTAAACGTGATATCCACGACGTCCTCAGCATCGCTAATGGTCCAGTATGTATCCAATCGCAGCTCCAGCGCCGCAATCCACCCTATTCCTTGGTTATGTCATCTACATGCACAGCATCAGCTTCCATATGTTTGTTGATGACACCCAGCTCTACCTCTGCATAACTCTAACCACCACGCTGTCAGACTACCCGTCTGACATCAAGTCCTGAATGAAACACCATTTTCTACAGCTCAATATGGGGAAGACTGAAGCCATACCATCCGCCATAAACTCGCTAACGTGCCACTCCTGTCCTGGGCCATTTGCTCAGGCTGAATAAAACCATGCAGAACCTGAGAGTCATGTTTGACCATAAACTAAGCTTCAAACCCCAAGTCTTCTCCATCACTAAGTCTACTTGCTTCCATCTCCGCAACATTGTCCATCTGTACCCTTCCCTCTCTTCTGAAACCTTTATCCACACTCCTGTCATCTCCTGATACAATTGCTCCAACCATCTCTTTGCTTGCCTTATATTGTTCACCTTCCATAATCTCCAACTTATCCAGAATGAGCTACCCATGGCCTATCCTGCACTAGGTCCCACTTACCCAGTACTCCTGTCCTTGTTGAACTACACTGACTCCCTATCCCCCAATGCATCCAATTTTAAATCCCCCTCATCTTCAAATCCTCTGTTGGTTTCCCATCTCTCTACCTCTGAAACCACCTCCAGCTATACATCCCCATCTACACCATTTGGTACTCCTTTAAATACCATCTTTTTGACCTAACCTTCAGTCACCTTTTCCTTTATTATCTGCTACATTTTTTCCCTTTCTCATTTGATTTTCATGTTTGTCCTTCTGCTAGTTGCAAATAAAAACAATATGAACAGAGAATGTCCTCACTCTTTCTTTTTTTAAATTTGCTTATGGGATGTGGGCATCACTGGCAAGGCCAGCATTTATTGTCCATCCCTAGTTGCCCTTGAGAAGGTGGTGGTGAGCCGCCTTCTTGAACCGCTGCAGTCCATGTGGTGAAGGTACTCCCACAGTGCTTTTAGGGAGGGAGTTCCAGGATTTTGACCCCCCCCAGCGATGATGAAGGATCAGCGATATATTGCCAAGTCAGGATGGTGTGTGACTTGGAGGGGAACTTGGAGGTGGTGGTGTTCCCATGCACCTGCTGCCCTTGTCCTTCTAGGTGGAAGAGGTCGCGGGTTTGGGAGGTGCTGCCGAAGAAGCCTTGGCAAGTTGCTGCAGTGCATCTGGTGTAGATGGTACACACTGCAGCCACGGTACGCCGGTGGTGGAGGGAGTGTATGTTTAAGGTGGTGAATGGGGTGCCAATCAAACGGGCTGCTTTGTCCTGGATGCTGTCGAGCTTCTTGAGTGTTGTTTCAGCTGCACTCCCCCAGGCGGCAAGCTCCCTCGCTGTCTGTTTGTGCCTCTCTTCTATCCGCTGCCTCCACGTGCACCTTTTTTCCATCACCCCACCTCTGTTTGCATTTTTCACCCCAGCTTCTATTTGCATCTCTCTTCTCACTCCCCCCACCAACTATCTCTAATGGTGCCCCTCCCTGTACCTAACCTCATCTCTCTTTTTTAAATTAAACTCGGTGGTTTATAGTTTGTTTGTAAACCGGAGCCCTTAAATATATCATTTAGCTGTAAGGTAACTTCAATTCTGCGGTTTATATTTTCTAGGGTCTCTCTGGTGTAGCGGGGACTTCTGCCATACAAGCGCCCTAGAGTATATCTTTAATTGGTGGTATTAAATTAATTTAAATTAATTAAAGGGTAAGTCATGTCAGGACAGCCCAGCCCCGTGTTATGCTCCACCTGCGCTATGTGGGAATTCAGGGATGCTGCCGGTGTCCTTGACGACCATGTGTGCCGGAAATGTATCCAGCTGCAGCTACTAGCAGACCGCATTGAGGTGCTGGAGCTGCGGATGGATGAGTTTTGGAGCATTCGCGATGCTGAGAAGGTCATGGATAGCATGTTTAGTGAGTTGGTCACACCGCAGGTAAGGGCTGCACAGGCAGAAGGGAAATGGGTGACCATCAGGCGGAGCAGTAGAAGCAGGCAGGTAGTGCAGGGGACCCCTGTGGCCATCCCCCTCTCAAACAGGTATACCAATTTGGATACTGTTGAGGGGGATGACTTAGCAGGGGAAGGCAGCAGCAGCCAACTTCCTGGCACCAGGGGTGCTTCTGCTGCTCAGGAAGGGAGGAAAAAGAGTGGGAGAGCAATAGTGGTAGGGGATTCTATCGTAAGGGGAACAGATAGGCGTTTCTGTGGCCGTAGACGTGACTCCAGGATGGTTTGTTGCCTCCCTGGTGCCAGGGTCAAGGATGTCACTGAACGGCTGCAGGGCATTCTGAAGGGGGAGGGTGAACAGTCAGAGGTCATGGTTCACATTGGGACCAATGACATGGGTAGGAAGAGGGATGAGGTCCTGCAGCAAGAATTTAGGGAGCTAGGTAGCAGATTAAAGAGCAGGACCTCAAATGTTGTAATCTCTGGATTACTCCCAGTGCCACGTGCTAGTGAGCATAGGAATAGGAGGATAGAGCAGATGAATGCGTGGCTAAAGAGTTGGTGCAGGAGGGAGGGCTTTAGTTTCCTGGATCACTGGGTCTGCTTCTGGGGAAGGTGGGACTTGTACAAGTCGGACGGGTTGCACCTGAACCAGAACGGGACAAATATCCTTCCGGGGAGGTTTGCTAGCAATGTTGGGGGGAGGGGAGGGTTTAAACTAACTTGGCAGGGGGATGGGATACAGAGTGGAGCTATAATAGGGGGTGATGTACAGCCAAATATAGAGGAAAAAACAAGTCAGCTTGGAAGGCAAAGCAAATATGTAATGGCACAAGGGAGTAGGGCAAGGCTGGATGGCATTTATTTTAATGCAAGGAGTCTTGCGAATAAGGTGGATGAACTGAAGGTGTTGATGAACACATGGGAGAATGATATTGTTGCTATCACGGAGACATGGTTGAGGGAGGGGCAAGACTGGCAGTTCAATAATCCGGGGTATAGAATCTTCAGGCGAGACAGAGGGCGGGGGGGGGTAAAAGAGGAGGGGTGTCGCAATATTAATTGAGGAGTCAATTACTGCTGTAAGGAGGGATGATATATTAACAGGTTCCTCTAATGAGGGCCATATGGGTAGAACTTAAAAACAAAAAGGGGGCAAGCACTTTGCTGGGAGTGTACTATAGGCCCCCAAACAGTCAGGGGGAGATAGAGGAACAGATATGTAGGCAAATCTAAGAGAAATGTGCAAATAATAGGGTGATAATAGTGGGGGATTTCAACTTCCCCAATATTAACTGGGATAGTCAGAGTGTGAAAGGCTTAGAGGGTGCAGAATTCTTAAAGTGCATCCAGGAGAGCTTTTTGAGCCAGCATGTAGAAAGTCATACAAGAGAGCGGGCGGTACTGGACCTAATTCTAGCGAATGTGGCCGGGCAAGTGGTAGAAGTGTTAGTAGGTGAGCACTTTGGTGACAGTGACCATAATTCGGTGAGATTTAAGGTAGTCATGGAAAAGGGCAGAGATGGACCGGAAATAAAGATTCTAAATTGGGGGAAGGCCGATTTTAATATGCTAAGGCAGGATCTGGCCAAAGTAGACTGGGATCAGCTACTTGTAGGAAAATCCACATCGGAGCAATGGGAGTCTTTCAGAAAGGAAATTGAGAGAGTACAATGGCAACATGTTCCCGTAAAGGTCAAGGGTGGGACCAACAAGCCCAGGGAACCTTGGATGTCAAGGGATATACGAGAATGTATTAGGAAAAAAAGGGGGGCTTTTGGCAGATACAAAGGACTAAAGACAGAGGAAGCCCTAGAGGAGTATAAAAAGTGCAGGGGGATACTTAAAAAATAAATTAGGAGAGCGAGGAGGGGCCATGAAATAACACTGGCGAGCAAAATAAAGGAAAATCCTAAGGTGTTTTATAAGTATATTAAGGGCAAGAGGATAACTAGGGAAAGAGTAGGGCGCATTAGGGACCAAAGTGGCAATCTGTGTGTGGAGCCAGAATATGTAGGTGGGGTTTTAAATGAATTTTTTGCATCTGTGTTCACTATGGAGAAGGACGGTGTAGACATAGAAATCGGGCAGGGGGACTGTGATATACTTGAAGATATTAGCATCGAGAGGGAGGAGGTGCTAGCGGTTTTAGCAGGCTTAAAAGTGGATAAATCCCCAGGCCCGGACGAGATGTATCCCAGGCTGCTGTGTGAGGCAAAGGAGGAGATTGCAGGGGCTCTGACACAAATTTTCAGAACCTCTCTGGCCACAGGGGATATGCCAGAGGACTGGAGAACAGCTAATGTAGTACCATTATTCAAGAAGGGTAGTAGGGATAAACCAGGGAATTACAGGCCAGTGAGCCTAACATCAGTGGTAGGGAAACTATTAGAAAAAATTCTGAGGGACAGAATTAGTCTCCACTTGGAGAGGCATGGATTAATCAGGGATAGTCAGCATGGCTTTGTCAAGGGAAGATCATGTCTGACTAATTTGATTGAATTTTTCGAGGGGGTGACTAGGTGTGTGGATGAGGGTAGTGCAGTGGATGTGGTATACATGATTTTCAGTAAGGCTTTTGATAAAGTCCCACATAGGAGACTGGTCAAGAAGGTAAGAGCCCATGGGATCCAGGGTGACTTGGCACATTGGATCCAAAACTGGCTTAGTGGCAGAAGGCAGAGGGTGATGGTCGAAGGTTGTTTTTGTGACTGGAAGCCTGTGTCCAGTAGGGTACAGCAGGGATCGGTGCTGGGGCCCTTGCTGTTTGTGGTCTACATTAATGATTTGGATGTGAATGTAAAAGGTCTAATCAGTAAGTTCGCAGATGACACGAAAATTGGTGGGGTGGTAAATAGCGAGGAGGGTAGCCTCAGTCTGCAGGACGATATAGATGGGTTGG
Organism: Somniosus microcephalus; assembly: GCF_052327205.1. NCBI lineage: Eukaryota > Metazoa > Chordata > Chondrichthyes > Squaliformes > Somniosidae > Somniosus > Somniosus microcephalus. The sequence goes on from NC_140989.1 coordinate 178,405,414, forward strand.
TCAGATGGGCGGAACAGTGGCAAATGGAATTTAACCCTGAAAAGTGTGAGGTGATGCATTTTGGAGGGACTAACAAGGCAAGGGAATACACAGTGAATGGTAAGACCCTTGGAAAGACAGAGGATCAGAGGGACCTTGATGTGCATGTACATAGATCCCTGAAGGCAGCAGAACAGGTGGATAAGGTGGTTAAAAAGGCATATGGGATACTTGCCTTCATTAGCCGAGGCATAGAATATAAGAGCAGGGAGGTTATGATGGAGCTGTACAAAACGCTGGTTAGGCCACAGCTGGAATACTGTGTGCAGTTCTGGTCGCCACACTGTAGGAAGGATGTGATTGCTTTGGAGAGGGTGCAGAAGACATTCACCAGGATGTTACCTGGGCTGGAGCGCTTCAGCTATGAAGAAAGACTGGACAGGCTGGGGTTGTTTTCCTTGGAGCAGAGAAGGCTGAGGGGGGACCTGATTGAGGTGTACAAAAATATGAGGGGCATAGATAGGGTAGATAGAATGGAACTTTTTCCTTTAGTAGAAGGGTCAATAACAAAGGGGCATAGATTCAAGGTAAGGGGCAGGAGGTTTAGAGGGGATTTGAGGAAGAACTTTTTCACCCAGAGGGTGGTTGGAATCTGGAACTCACTGCCTGAAAGGGTGGTAGAGGCAGGAACCCTCACAACATTCAAGAAGCATTTGGATGAGCACTTGAAATGCCATAGCATACAAGGCTACGGACCAAATGCTGGAAAATGGGATTAGATTAGACAGGGCCTGATGGCCGGCGCGGACGCGATGGGCCGAAGGGCCTCTTTCCATGCTGTATAACTCTATGACTCTATGACTATGACTTAATTAAGCCTCTATTGATGGCCTTGTCTTCTCTTGCCTTCCTACATCTGCTGCATTAGAGCACTCTGTCCATGGGCTTAGGTTAGCTTTCTTGTTCCATGCTATGAGAAGTGGAGCTTACTCAGACTCTCTCATCAATGAAACTCATACTACTAGCATCAATGTAATAATCCAAGGTTCGGGGTGAGGGAGCAGGAGGATGAGAATGAAATGATATGGAAAGAGGCTTGGGCTCAGGAACTGACTTCTGCGCCACAAGAACAAAGCTGTTAGTCTGGATATGGTCTGCTTTTTTATACACCAAATATAGGCTAATAGATGAATTGGGAGGAGATACATAACGCAATCAGTGTGCTTAGACATCATAAACTAATCTACGGGGAAAAGGTGACAGCAGTCAACATGGTGTTGACAATGGCCCAGAAATTCGGGTCGGGGGCTACCCGCGGGTGCAAGCCCCCGACCTGCACTTACCTACCACGCCGGCCGTTGAGCTATGGGCCCGCGTAGGATTCTGATCCTGGGCCTCCTCCAACTGCCGGCGTGCAGTGCTTGCGTATCCCAGGGGACGCAGTTAGTCGATGCGTCCCCTGGGATCACGTGGGCCATGGAGAGCCAATGGTAGCAGGGAATGCTTCATTTATAAGTTTGACAGGAAGAGCTGTCAAAACCATAAATACTATAAGCCCCAAAACATCACTAAATCTTCAAATAATTTTTTTTTTTTAAATCACATTTTTAAAATCTATCTATATATATAAATCGGTACATCTGTCTGTCTGTCATTCTGTCATTCTGTCTGTCTGTCTGTCTGTCTGTCATTCTGTCTGTCATCGCCTGTGCGTCTGTCGGGCTATGCGCTCAAAAGTTACAGGGCGTACCTACGCGCGCGTTACCTCCAAAGAAAGCTTACGCTTCCGAGACGGTTTTAAGCGTATTTACGTTTCGGCCTGGCTAAAATTGCGCCGTGGTATCCCAAAAACCTTCAACGTTCCGCTCATTAGCATCTCATTATCCGCTCATTAGCGACAGAGTGACCTCGAGCTTGACCAATCGTACGCCGGGTTGCTGGCGTGTGCCGCCCGGGCCAGCGGTGCGTGTGTGGCCGGGCCTTATCGTTCTGAACCGAGGTGAGTCGCCGCCATCTTGATTCCAAACTTTTCCTTTCTTTTTCCCGCTTTCTGCGTCGTAAAAAAAAACGTTGCTTTTAAAACACATATAGTTTTTTAAAACAGTGATTTAGAAAGTAATTAACTTATCTAATCTCATTAATTTTTCTACCTTTCCCCGTTTTTCCAGGTAGGCCTCGAAGCCTCGGCTTCTCCTTCGCACCCACGCCCGAGCTAGGCACCTCCCGGCCCCACTCGAAGGCTGGAGGGCCGAGCCTCAGCCCAGCGCCGCTAGGGTGCGCGCGGAGCAGGAGCTGAGACGCGGCGCCTCTCTCTGGCTCGGCCGGGGGGCGGGGCTTGCTGAGCGTCAAGCGTCACCCTGGCAACCGGCCCCTCGGCCGTCTCGCACAGCCGCAATCGGCGGTCTTCACCTCGGGGGGGGGGGGGGGCGCGACCCTCGGGGGGGGCCGCGACCCTTGGGGGGGCCGCGACCCTCTGCGGGGGGCCGCGACCATCGGGGGGGGGCCGCGACCCTCGGGGGGGGCGCGCGCGCAGCAGGAGCAGCTGAGACGCGGCGTCTCTCTCTCTGGCTCGGCCGGGGGGCGGGGCTTGGTCAGCGTCACGGTTACCCTGGCAACTGGGCCCGCCGGCCGAGCCAGAGAGAGACGCCGCGTCTCAGCTCCTGCTGCGCGCGCAATCGGCGGTCTTCACCTCCGGGGGGTGGGGGGCCGCGACCCTCGGGGGGGGGGGGCCGCGACCCTCGGGGGGGCCGCGACCCTCGGGGGGGGGCCGCGACCCTCGGGGGGGCGCGACCCTCGGGGGGGGCCGCGGCCCTCGGGGGGGCGCGACCTTCGGGGGGGTGCCGCGACCCTCGGGGGGGCGTGCCGCGACCCTCGGGGGGGCCAGCCGCCCTCCCTCCCCTCCCTCCCCCCCCCGCCCTCCCTTCCCCCCCCCGCCCCCCCCCCGCCCTCCCTTCCCCCCCCTTTTCCCCCCCCGCCCTCACCCCCTCCCCCTCCCTTCCCCCTGCCCTCCCTTCCCCCTGCCCTACCTTCCCCCCCGCCCTCCCCCCTCCCCCCCGCCCTCCCCTCACCCCCTCCCCCTCCCCTCCCCCCTCCCCTCCCCTCCCCCCTCCCCTCTCCCCTCCCCTCCCCCCCTCCCCCTCCCCTCCCCTCCCCCTCCCTCTCTTCCCCAGTCGCTCTCTCTCTTCCCCCCAGTCGCTCTCTCTCTTCCCCCCAGTCGCTCTCTCTCTCTCTCTTCCAACAACAACATTCCCTCGAAAAAGCCTCGGCACCGCTGGGCACTTCAGCTAGTCTATATATATAAATCGGTACTTCTGTCTGTCTGTCTGTCTGCCTGTCATTCTGTCATTCTGTCTGTCATCGCCTGTGCGTCTGTCGGGCTATGCGCTCGAAAGTTACAGGGCGTACCTACGCGCGCGTTACCTCCAAAGAAAGCTTATGCTTCCGAGACGGTTTTAAGTGTACTTACGTTTCGGCCGGGCTAAAATCGCGCCCGCGGTATCCCAAAAACCTTCAACGTTCGCTCATTAGCATCTCATTATCCGCTCATTAGCGACAGAGTGACCTCGAGCTCGACCAATCGTACGCCGGGTTGCTGGCGTGTGCCGCCGGGCCAATCGGTGCGTGTGTGGCCGGGCCTTATCGTTCTGAACCGAGGTGAGTCGCCGCCATCTTGATTCCAAACTTTTCCTTTCTTTTTCCCGCTTTCTGTGTCTTAAAAAAAAACGTTGCTTTTAAAACACATATTGTTTTTTAAAAAAATGATTTAGAAAGTAATTAACTTATCTAATCTCATTAATTTTCCTACCTTTCCCCGTTTTTCCAGGTAGGCCTAGAAGCCTCGGCGTCTCCTCCGCACCCACGCCCGAGCTAGGCACCTCCCGGCCCCACTCGAAGGCTGGAGGGCCGAGCCTCAGCCCAGCACCGCTAGGGTGCGCGCGCAGCAGGAGCTGAGCCGCGGCATCTCTCTCTGGCTCGGCCGGGGGGCGGGGCTTGCTGAGCGTCGACGGTTACCCTGGCAACCGGCCCCGCTGGCCGTCTCGCACAGCCGCAATCAGCGGTCTTCACCTCGGGGGGGGGAGCCGCGACCCTCGGGGGGGGGCCGCGACCCTCGGGGTGGGGCGCGACCCTCGGGGGGGCGACCTCGGGTTGGGGGACCGCGACCCTCGGGGTGGGGCACGACCCTTGGGGGGGGCGACCCTCGGTGGGGCCACGACCCTCGAGGGGGCCCCCCGCCCTCCCTTCCCCCCCGCCCCACCCTCCCCTGCCCTCCCTTCCCCCCTTTTCACCCCCACCCTCCCCCCCTTCCCCCCGCCCTCCTTCCCCCTCCCTTCCCCCCTCCTTCCCCCGCCCTCCCTTCCCCCCTCCCTTCCCCCCTGCCCTCCTTCCCCCCCGCCCTCCCCCTCCCCTCCCGCCCGCCCACCCCTTCCCGCCCGCCCCTCCCCCCTCCCCTCCCCCCCTCCCCCTCCCCTCCCCCTCCCCTCCCCCTCCTCCCCTCCCCCCCTCCCTCCCTCCCCCTCCCCCCTCCCCTCCCCCCTCCCCCTCCCCCTCCCTCTCTTCCCCCCAGTCGCTCTCTCTCTTCCCCCCAGTCGCTCTCTCTCTTCCCCCAGTCGCTCTCTCTCTCTCTTCCAACAACAACATTCCCTCGAAAAAGCCTCGGCACCGCCGGGCACTTCAGCTAGTAAACTATAAATTACATGAAATAACTATTTTAAACAATAATTTAAATTTTTGAAAAAATTAATTACATTTTCTAACGGGGCTAAAAATAAACTTACCTTTCTTTAAAGTATTAAAAAATAATAAACCTGTGGAAAAAATGTTTTAATTTTAATTAATTCACCACTTACCTTGTTAAAAGCAGGCCTTATGCCTGCTTTTTATATGTCTAACTCCTGGAGACTTACCCTCCCGGAAAAACCTGGAAAAAAAACATAAGTTCGATGTGCACGCGCTGCCTCTCCTGCGCACGCGTTCCACTTCTCAACCCCTTCTTTCAGGGGAACGGAAGTGCCGGTTTCCCGCGCATGCGCAGTGCATGCACGAAACCAGCACTTCCATTGGGCTTACGGGTGAGTGCCCCATGTGTACTCACCTGTGGAGACCCGAATTTCTGGGCCAATGTTTACTTTGATCCAACTTTCTTTAATGGGGAGAACAATGCTAGGCTACTTTTGTAGCATGTCACTTGGACAGTTAGGTGTAGAAATTGAACCTCATTGTGTCCCTTTTACACCTGTATGATAGCAAGGAGGGCCAATTTCAGGGACCAACATCCTGCACCTCAAGGATGTCTGAATGACGTCCAACCCAATATTGGGTCGGGTCATTTTTCAGGCTTTGGGGTGACCACCTGAAACAGGAATTTAGCCCCTTACATATGCTAATGAGAGGCCTAATGCCGGGCCAGCTCCGCTCAGGTTTTGCTGACTTGGATGCAGCTTAGCAAGCGGTCACAGGCAAAAAGGCAAGTATTTTTTGTGTTTGAGGTGGTGCCACCCCTAGCCCTGCCTTTCCTTTCGTTGACAGCTTTGCAGAGGCAAGGGCTCCCCGCCTACAAGGCCATTCTGGAAACTGCCTCATGACCTAGGACCTGGCATGTCCGATTCCGGTGAAATTTGCTCCCATTCCAGAGGACCTCTTCCATATTTTAGCCCTTTCTGCCTCCAGCTGCCTGTAGTCTCGTTTAGCCAGAACAAAAATATTGTCTGTTATGCTGTGGATTAATGTTAATATTACAAAGTGGAGTGGTAACCCCATATGGAACACAACTCTAAATTGCATAAACTAGTATTATTTTGCCCAGAGTAATAGTCCTTTTTGTAAATGTCCTCATAAATAATAAGATCACTCTCAAATTCAATCATAGATAAACTGAAATGTCACAGAGAGTCAATACATTGTAGGAAGGAATCGAGGTTAAGTGACTTTGAGCTGGATTATATTATTTGCTGAAAAATGGGATGAAATGCCTGTTTATCATCACAATTTACAACCTACAAAGAATATTGCAGGACAGTGATGTTTTCAAATGTTATGGCTGAGGATATGATTTTATTAGTGATAACAAAAGGAGCAGGCAATTATGATGCACCTGCAATAACACTTCTGAAGCTGCTAACAAGCTACTTAACCAATATAAATACCAATACACTTGTCAGTCCAGCTCTAGAGTACACAATTTTGCAAAGGGAATAACTCGATGATGTTAAGTCTGTGTGTTATAGTGCGAATTACTACACAGACCACAAGAGTAAATTTTAACAGGTCTTTACTAGTCGAAGGTCAGGGCTGCACTGCCCAATAAATCATTACACAGCACTTATATACCGGTGTGGCCACCACCGGTATTACAGTATACAGCAGCCAAGATGAAGTAGTGCAACTCTTAAAATAGTTCTCTTAAAGGTGGAACGGTTACATACACCACAATCCTCCCTTTTTAGCTTAACAGTATATATTCCCCATTAAACATAACATGATAACATATATACACAACTTCATGTAAAAACAGTTCACAGATTCAGTCTCTGAGGAGGCCTCCTGACTCGGTCCGGATAACGCCTCGGTGGTGTTGTAGTTTTCGGTGGTGTAGTAGGTTCTTTTGGCAAGGTCGATTCGGCTTGAATGACAGTGTCGGGTTCATCTGGTTCCAGTATCACCGGATCGGAGGTAGATACTATGGGTATCTCCGCTTCATCATTAGGCGTATAGAGTTGTGGTGTAGGTTGTCCCTTTTCGGATGACTCTATGATCTGGTCAGCATGGCGCCTTATTATGCTTTCACCAATGTCCACGGTATACATCAGCGGTCCTAGTCGTGTGCAAATAGTTCCAGGCTGCCATTTCTCGGTACGGTAGTCTCGGGCCAAAACTTGTTGCCCTATCTGGAAGGTTCTAGTTGGCCTTTCATTCATGCCTTGAAATTGCCGGTTCTCTACGTCCCTTCTGATGTTTGGCTTGATCAAATCCAGCCGGCATCTTAGTCTTCTATTGAAAAACATCATGGCGGGAGTTTGGTTTGTAACCGCATGTGTTGCATTCCTGTACGCAAACAAGAAGTTATCTACCTTATGTTGTAGATTTATGTCTTCATTACCCATGGCCTTTATGGCCTTCTTGAAGGTCTGGACAAACCTTTCAGCTAATCCATTGGTGGCGGGATGGTATGGGGCGGACGTGTAGTGCTTAACCCCATTGTTTTTTAAGAACTTCCTGAATTCTTCGGACACAAATTGCAGTCCATTATCAGAACAGATCTGTTCCGGCAGCCCATTCCTGGCAAATATGGTCCTTAATACTGTGATGGTTTTTTCCGTGGTGGTGGAGGACATCTTTATTACCTCCGGCCACTTGGAGTGTGCATCCACCGCGATTAAGAACATTGAGTCCATAAATGGACCAGCAAAGTCGATATGTACCCTTTGCCATGGAGATGAGGGCCACTCCCATGGATGTAGAGGGGCTTGTGGTGGGGCGTTTTGGACTTCTGGCATCCTAGACAGCTCTTGGTCATTTCTTCGATGTCTCCATCGATACCTGGCCACCACACAAACGCTCTGGCTAGGTTCTTCATTTTCACTCCACCCAGATGCCCCTCGTGAAGCTCCTTTAGCACTTTATGCTGGAGTTTGGGTGGAATCACCACTCTGGATCCACACATCAAGGTTCCTCGGCACACTGACAGCTGTTCTCTCCTTTGCGAGAATGCTGGCAGCAGTGGTTCGCCATGTGCTGGCCATCCCTTCACCGTTAAATCGTAGACTCGTGAGAGAGTCGGGTCATTTCTCGTTTCCTTTTCAATGGTAGAATTTGTTACTGGTAGACATTCCACTATGGTTGAGTGGAACATCTCCACTGGGTCCACTGTAGGCGCCTCTTCTACCGTTGGCAACGGTAGGCGCGATAAACCGTCAGCATTCCCATGCTGTTTTGATCCTTTGTATTCTATGTCATATTGGTGTGCCCCTAGGAAAAGGGACCACCTCTGTAGCCTTTGCGCTGTCATAATAGGAACGCCCTTTTTAGGGTTGAATATGGATACCAACAGCTGGTGGTCTGTCAGCAGTGTAAACTTCTGGCCCTGCAGGTAATGATTAAACTTCTTTACTCCCCACACCAGGCTGAGAGCCTCCCTATCTATCTGAGCATAGTTGCGCTCAGCGGAGGTCAATGATCTGGATGCAAATGCGACTGGCCTTTCCAAGCCATTTGGCAACTTGTGTGAGAGTACTGCTCCAATACCATAAGGAGAAGCATCACAAGCTAAACGAATAGGTAGCGTTGGGTTAAAATGAGCCAACACTTCCTCTGAGGTGATCAATGCCTTGCTTTTGCGAAAGGCCTTCTTACAGTCCTCGCTCCACTTCCATGGTACTTCTTTCTGCAAAAGAGCATTCAGCGGGTGCAGCACCGTGGATAGATTTGGCAGAAACTTATGGTAATAGTTAATCAACCCTAGGAACGACCTCAACTGGGATACATTTTCCGGAGCGGGAGCCTTCACAACAGCTTCGATCTTGTCAGGTGACTTGTGCAGCCCCTCCTGGTCAATGACATGACCACAGTACGAGATCCGTTTCTGAAAGAACTCACATTTCTGGCGATTAACTCGAAGTCCATATTCCTTCAATCTGGTGAGCACCAGTTTCAAATTTGCAAGGTGTTCCTCATCGTCATCTCCTGTAATCAGGATATCGTCCAAGTAACATTGAGTGTTTGGAATTCCCTGTAATACCTGCTCCATGAACCTCTGCCAAATTGCTGGAGCCGAAGCCACTCCAAAAACCAGTCTATTATATCGATACAAGCCTCTGTGCGTGTTGATTGTGAGATACTGGCGCGACTCTTCCTCAACTTCCATCTGTAAGTACGCTTGCGCCAGGTCTATCTTGATGAAGTGTTTCCCGCCAGACAATGAAGCAAAGATATCCTCAATCCGCGGAAGTGGATATTGCACCGTGTGAAGCACCGGATTAACTGTGATCTTGAAGTCTCCACAGATGCGGACCTTCCCCGGTTCCCCTGGCTTGTTACTCGATGAACGCTTCATGACGGGAACAATGGGCGTGGCCCACTCACTCCAGTCCACCTTAGACAGTACTCCTGAACGTTCTACCCCTTCCAGCTCAGCTTCCACAGCAGGTCGTATCGCATAAGGTACCGGTCTGGCTTTGAAAAATTTTGGGTTTGCATGTTCTGCAATCTTGATTTTTGCCTTAATTCCTCTCAGTGTTCCCAGTCCCTGTTGGAACACCTCTTTAGCCTCATCCAATATTCTGGACAATCGTTCAGGTTTGACATCTTTTTTTCCGGAATCTACCGTTATTGCTTTTAGGGAGTGCCAGTCCATATTTATTTTCCTGATCCACTCCCGTCCCAGAAGTGGTGGACCTCCCTCAGGTAGTACATATAAGTCCATTCCTTGGTGTTCTTTGCCCTTGTGTATCACCTTGACTTTTATCTTTCCGATGGGGTATACTCTTTGCCCCGTGTATGTCTGCAATACTATCTCCGTATCCCGTAGGGGAATATGTGTGAATAACCTTTTGTAATCTTGCTTATTCATGACCGTCAACGCCGATCCGGTGTCCAATTCCATCTTCACCTGGACTCCTGCTCTCTGCAGTGTGACCCAGATAGTTTGTAGGTCAGCTTCCTTACTCACATTGTGAATTCTCAGACTACCCAGTTCCTTGCTGTTGGAGTCTGAATCCGAATTCTGTTCATCCGAACTCTTCTCAGCCACCTTATGTACCTTTCTGCACTTTTCCTGTGGTGACTTTTTGTTGCTGGTCTTCTTTCCTGACGGCATACTTTAGCTATGTGACCAAGCTTGCCACATTTTCTACATTCCTGGTTTTTAAACCAGCATTGGTTCTGATCGTGTGTTGTCTTTCCACAACGATAACATTTCGTTGTACCCAATGCCATTTGATCTACGCTGAGTACCGCTGCCTTCAGCTGCATTTCCGCAGTGCCTCTCGCTGCGGCTTCGTGCGATGCTGCAATAGTGACAGACTGATCAAGTGCAAGATCATTCTCTTCAAGCAGCCGCTTTTGTGTTCCTTCTTTCGACAATCCACACACGAATTTGTCTCTCAGTGCCTCTGTCAGGCTTTCCCCAAACTGACAGTATTTCGCTAGCTTACGCAGTTCAATTAAATACTCCGCGTTGCTTTCCTCTTTCAGTTGCGTTCTCGCATAAAATTTAAATCGTTCCGCTAACATCAGCGGTGTGGGGTTCAAATGATTTCTCAGGACAGCAACAATATTAACGAAAGTCTGATCCGCCGGTTTAGCTGGTGATAGAAGATGCTTCAATAGCCCGTATGTCTTCGCACCCATTGAGTTTAGTAAGGTTAGTGCTTTATCTTCATCTGATATTTAATTTGCCTTACAATAAATCTCTATGCGTTCTACATACGTGGCCCAATCTTCAACATCGGAATCGAAATCGTTGATGTTACCACGCTTAGGCATCCTCGCAATCTTCTTGAGAAACAAAAAGAAATTTTTCTTTTTCTTTTTTTTTAAAATGGCGGTTTCCCGCGCTTGTTTTCTTCCCCCGCCTACGAAAATGGCGGCTTCCCGCGTTTGCCTTTCTCCCCCCCGCTGGCTGTGATGGCGATTGCCGTATTGCTGCGTTTGCCCTCCCCAGCGGTTCTCAAATCGTGCCTCCCAGCTCCTCTTGCAGTCCGGTCCTTTCCCCCGGCTGCGGCTGAGTTCTCCGCGGTTTTTTTATTTTTATTTTCTCCCGCGCCTTACGCTGTCCCGGTCGCTGCGCCTCGCTGCCTCGGTAGCTGCCCGGCCTTTTTCACCGGTCACGGTCGAGCTCTCTCTCGACGCTGTTGCGTCTCCCAGCCCGCTTGCAGCCCGGTCTTTTACACCGGCTGCGTTTGCATTCACCGCGGCTCCCGTGCCTTACGCTGCCCCAGTCTCAGCGCCTCTGGCCCCGACTTCTGTCCGGCTCTTTTCCCCGGCCGTGGTCAAGTTCTCCGCCCTTATATCCTCCGTTTTTCCCTCCCCTACTTCACAGCCAACGTGGCCGACTTGCTGCTCGTCGCTGATCGGCTTACCCACCACCGCGATAGAAGGGATGATCACTGCCTGTTGCTGATGGAAGGCTTCGTGTCAGAATTCTTCCTTTGCTCTTCAGACCCGTGTCTTTTCTCAGCAGGATGATGAGGGCGGATGCCTCCTCTCAACACCCGTTAAACTGCCTTGGATGTATCTCTGCCGCAGGGTAAGATCGTACTCGTCACCACTGTTAAGTCTGTGTGTTATAGTGCGAATTACTACACAGACCACAAGAGTAAATTTTAACAGGTCTTTACTAGTCGAAGGTCAGGGCTGAACTGCCCAATAAATCATTACACAGAACTTATATACCGGTGTGGCCACCACCGGTATTACAGTATACAGCAGCCAAGATAAAGTAGTGCAACTCTTAAAATAGTTCTCTTAAAGGTGGAACGGTTACATACACCACAGATGACAATTGAGAAATATCCGTTTACCGAATAGGAAGGACTAGTTATCCGTGCTAAGGAGAAACATGAGCATATTTCTGGAGGAAGAGCCCCATCATATGTAAAGGAGGTGTAGCCTCCTCACACATTGTTTTTCGATAAAATTGAGATAGCCCAGTTGCTGGCGGGACACATGCCGCCTAGGGTAGTAGTGCATCCTATGTCCAGCAAAGACTTGCTGATGCATTCATACTGCTGTGCTGACAGAAACTGTTTAGTTTCTCCTTTCAGTGCCTTCTGCTCTGCTCTTGACTGGACTTGTCCTAATCCTAACCTGCTGAACACCACCTTTATAGTGGACTTCGTTAACGTGATGTATGCTGGACAACAAGCATGAGCAAATTTATACAATTGTCATTTATGATGCTTAATGTACTGAAAAAAAGATTAATGCTGGGTCTGTGCTTTAATCCGAATTACAACACAGAGGGATTTTAGAGCATGGGCAACAATGTGTTAATGCTCCATGAATGAATACCAATATACAAAATGATTACCCTTTAAATCCACACTTGGCATGTGTATTAGATCTAAGGCACAAAGGAATTTTACCCATCCACACTGCTTTAATGAAACACCTTGCAAGAGAAAATGAATTGGGCAGAGCAAGCACTTTAAGAGAAGTATGGGTAGTATTTGTTAAATCTCTGTCCTCTGGTTATCGACCCTCCTGTCAGTGGAAACAAGTTCTCCCTATCTACTTTATCAAAACCTTTTATAATTTTGAACACCTCTATTAAAGCTCCCCTTAAACCTTCTCTGCTCGAAGGAGAACAACTAGTTTCTCCAGTCTCTCCACATAACTGTAGTCCCTCATCCCTGGTACCATTCTGGTAAATCTCCTCTGCACCCTCTCCAAGGCCTCCGCATCCTTCCTAAAGTGTGGTGCCCAGATTTGGACACAATACTCCAGCTGAGGCCTAATTAGTGATTTATAAAGGTTTACCGTAACTTTCTTGCGTTTGTACTCTATGGGCTGGATTTTGTCAATGGGGAGCTTTTGGAGGCAGGACTCCCACTTTTTGGGTTGTAGTCCTGCCTCCATCGACTTGTGGACAACCCACACTATTTTCCCTTGGTTGATCTTGTTAAACCCACCCAGCGGGCTCAGCAGGCCAATTAAGGGACACCTGGTTACTGGTGACGTCAGCGATTGACATTACATCTGTCAAGAGCTTTTGACAGATGAAAAATCAGCGTTTGACAGCTCTGTGAAGCTGTCAAACACTGACAATCTGTCTTCTAACTTGAGTCCTTCTACTCAGACTCAGTTAGAGAGCTCTCCAGACCAGAAAGCAGAGGCTGCAGCTTTTGACAGTTCAGCGGCCATTCTGCTTTCTGTGCCGGTGAGCTGAGGGACTCCTGAGAACTGAAGAAAGGAAGCCTGCAGGAGAAAGTAAAGGTAAGTAAAACTTATTAAAACACTTTACACTCACCTCACACACTTACCTCTGCACACATGCACCCATCACTCACCTGCACAATGGACATCTCGACCCCTCCAACCCCTGCAGACCCACGGTCTGCCTCGCTAACTTGGCGTGGTTCGGAGCCGTCGGGAAGCCCACACTTCAGGGTTAAAAATAGGGATTGGGAAAAAACTGCCTATTAACTATCTGTTAACAGGTAGTTAATTGGCACCAATCCCCTTCCTGCCTCGGGGAGGCAGCTCCCAGCACAGGTCGGGTCCCCGCCTCCTGGGACATTGGCACGGAGGTGGGTTGGGGAGCAGGATGGGTTCATGCCCCCCGATTCTGCAATATTCCCACCACATCCGCCTCCAAACCTGCCTCCTCGGGGCTTGGTAAATCGAGCTCTGTGCCTCTATTTATAAAGCCAAGGATCCCATATGCTTTTTTAACAGCCTTATTGACTTGCATTTTGGAAGGGGAGGGTGAACAGCCAGTTGTCGTGGTGCATATAGGTACCAACGATATAGGTAAAAAATGGGATGAGGTCCTAAAAGCTGAATATAGGGAGTTAGGAGCTAAATTTAAAAATAGGGCCTCAAAGGTAGTAATCTCAGGATTGCTACCAATGCCATGTGTTAGTCAGAGTAGAAATAGAAGGATATTACAGATGAATACGTGGCTAGAGGAATGGTGCAAGGGGGAGGGATTCAAATTCCTGGGACATTGGAACCGGTTCTGGGGGAGGTGGGACCAGTACAAACTGGACGGTTTGCACCTTTGCAGGACCAGGGCCGATGTCCTAGGGGGAGTGTTTGCTAGTGCTCTGGGGGAGGGTTTAAACAAAAATGGCAGGGGGTTGGGAACCTGAGCAGGGAGACAGAGGAAAGGGAAACAAGGATAGAAGCAAAAGACAGGAAGGAGAAAAGCAAAGGTGGCAGTCAGAGAAAGCAAGCGTTTAAATCAAACATGGCCACAGAAAATAATAATTCTAAAAGGTCTAAGAGTTTAAAAAAAAACAAGCCTGAAGGCTTTGTGTCTTAATGCAAGGAGCATTTGTAATAAGGTGGATGAATTAGCTGCGCAAATAGAGGTAAACGGATATGATATGATTGGGATTACGGAAACATGGCTCCAGGGTGACCAAGGCTGGGAACTCAACATCCAGGGGTATTCAATATTCAGGAAAGACAGGCAAAAAGGAAAAGGAGGTGGGGTAGCATTGCTGGTTAAAGAGGGGATTAACACAATTGTAAGGAAGGATATTAGCTCTGATGATGTGGAATCTGTATGGGTAGAACTGAGAAATACCAAGGGGCAGAAAACGTTAGTGAGAGTGGTATACAGACCCCCAAACAGCAATGCAGAGGTTGGGGATGGCATTAAAAGGGAAATTAGAGACACGTGCAATAAGGGCACAGCAGTTATAATGGGTGACTTTAATCTACATATAGATTGGGCTAACCAAATTAGTAACAATACTGTGGAGGAGGAATTCCTGGAGTGTATACGGGATGGTTACCTGGACCAATATGTCGAGGAACCAACTAGAGACCAGGCCATCTTAGACTGGGTATTATGTAATGAAAAAGTGTTAATTAGCAATCTTGTTGTGCGAGGCCCCTTGGGGCAGAGCAATCATAATATGATAGAATTCTTCATTAAGATGGAGAATGAAGTAGTTGACTCAGAGACTAAGGCCCTGAATTTAAATAAAGGAAACTACGGTGGTATGAGGCGCGAGTTGGGTAGGATTGATTGGGGAATGTTACTCAAAGGGTTGACAGTGGATAGGCAATGGCAAACATTCAAAGATCGCATGGATGAACTACAGAATTTGTTCATCCCTGTTTGGCATGAAAATAAAACAAAAAAGGTGACTCAACCGTGGCTAACAAAGGAAATTAGGGATAGCATAAGATCCAAGGAGAGGACATATAAATTGGCCAGAAAAAGCAGTAAACCTGAGGATTGGGAGCAGTTTAGGATCTTAGGGTCTAATGAGAGGGAGGAACTGAATGAAATCAGTATTTGTAGGGAAATGGTGTTAGGGAAATTGACGGGATTGAAGGCCGATAAATCCCCAGGGCCTGATAATCTACATCCTAGGGTACTTAAGGAAGTGGCCCTAGAAATAGTAGATGCATTGCTGGTCATCTTCCAAAATTCTATAGACTCTGGAACAGTTCCCATGGATTGGAGGGTAGCTAATGTTACCCCACTGTTCAAAAAAGGTGGTAGAGAGGAAACAGGGATTTATAGACCGGTAAGCCTGACATCGGTAGTGGGGAAAATGCTAGAGTCCATTATAAAAGATGTAATAGCAGAGCACTTGGAAAACAGTGACAGGATCGGACAAAGTCAACATGGATTTACAAAAGGTAAATCATGCTTGACTAATCTACTGGAATTTTTTGAGGATGTAACTGGTAGAATAGATAAGGGAGAACCAGTGGATGTGGTTTATTTGGACTTTCAGAAGGTTTTCGATAAGGTCCCGCATAAGAGATTAGCGTGTAAAGTTAAGGCACATGGGATTGGGGGCAAGGTACTGACTTGGATAGAGAACTGGTTGGCAGACAGGAAGCAAAGAGTTGGAATAAACGGGTCTTTTTCCGAGTGGCAGGCAGTGACTAGTGGGGTACCGCAGGGATCGGTCCTAGGACCCCAGCTACTCACAATATATATTAATGATCTAGATGAGGGAACTAGATGTAATATCTCCAAGTTTGCAGGCGACACAAAGCTGTGAGGAGGATGCCGAGAAACTCCAGTATGATTTGGACAGGATGGATGATTGGGCAGATGCATGGCAGATGCAGTATAATGTGGATAAATGTGAGGTTATCCGCTTTGGTGGAAAAACAGGAAGGCAGATTATTATCTGAACGGCAATAGATTGGGAGAGGGGGAAGTGCAACGAGATCTGGGTGTCCTTGTGCACCAGTCGCTGAAGGTAAGCATGCAGGTGCAGCAGGTGGTTAAGACGGCAAATGGTATGTTGGCCTTCGTAGCGAGAGGGTTTGAGTACAGGAACAAGGATGTCTTGCTGCAGTTGTACAGGGCCTTGGTGAGACCACACCTTGAGTATTGTGTGCAGTTTTGGTCACCTTATCTGAGGAAGGATGTTCTTGCCATGGAGGGAGTGCAGCGGAGATTCATCAAACAATACCTGGGATGGCAGGAATGACGTATGAGGAGAGATTCGGTCGATTGGGCTTATACTCGCTGGAGTTTAGAAGAATGAGAGGGGATCTCATTGAAACTTATAAAATTCTAACAGGACTAGACAGGCTAGATGCAAGAAGGATGTTCCTGATGGCTGGGGAGTCCAGAACCAGGGGCCACAGTCTAAGGATAAGGGGTACGCCATTTAGGATAGAGATGAGGAGGAATTTCTTCACCCAGAGAGTGGTGAACCTGTGGAATTCTCTACCACAGAAGGCAGTTGAGGCCAATTCATTAAATATTTTCAAGAAGGAGTTAGATATATTTCTTAAGGCTAAAGGGATCAAGGGATATGGGGAGAAGGCAGGGACAGGGTACTGAGTTTGGATGATCAGCCATGATCTCATTGAATGGCGGAGCAGGCTCAAGGGGCCAAATGGCCTACTCCTGCTCCAACTTCTATGTCTATGTCGAAGAGGAAATGGGGGAAGAGACACATTAAATCAAGTCTTTACCTCCACAATGCTGCCTTGCGATTTCCGAGGCTTCTCCAAAGTAATGTAACTGGCCTGCATTAGGATTTCAATGAGGCGGGAGGGGACCTTCCCGGCCTCCCACCTCACTTTCCTCAAGACGTGCCCGTGGGTGCTCTTAGGAACCTGGCATTGGGGTTTACACCAGAACTCTCTGCAGAACTGGAAGCACCACAAAGAATCAAAGGAGGCATCAGGTAGGATAATATCTGTACTTCACTACCACGATCCTTGGGGCGTGGAGCTCTCTGGCTGCTATTTTTCTGCGGTATTATGTAGGTCCAATGCCAGCGACCAGAAGCATAGTTGCAGTCTTCTCAGGCCTCAAAGGCACAGTGTAAGGTGAGCCAGGCTCTCTTCCGGTACACCGCGCCCATCGGGCGCCCAGTGGAGGCTTGGAGAGGAAAATCAGCCCCTTGATGTCCCCCAATCCATTTGTTATAGTGAAGTTACAGTGAATTATTTTGGATGAAAACAGTGAGTACTCCTTCTAGACTTTCTTCTTTAACTGTAAGAGTCCTGTTAATTCTTCTGCATATTACCTTACCCAGTTACATTGCATACACAGCTGGAACCGGGTATTACAATTGGGTCAGAGATTGCTCAAATATAACAGGGTGATCTGCTAAGGCAGAGGAGTGATAAAGAAAGTTTTGCATTTTTTTTGGCTGATGCTGGCTGAGGGATAAACATCGGCTAAGACAACAGGAGACACCCTGCTCTTCTTCAAATAGTGCCATGGGATCTTTTACTCCCTCAGTACTGCACTAAAGGATCAGCCTAGATTTTGTGCTCAAGTCTCTGGAGTGGGGCTTGAACCCACATCCTTCTGATTCAGTGGTGAGTGTGCTGCCAACTGAGCCACAGCTGACAGTTGCTGTGATGTGGGAAGAGGGTATCATTTCTTTACCCAGAGAATGATTAGAATGTGGAACTTGTTACCACATGGGGTGGTTGAGATGAATAGCACAGATGCATTTAAGGTGAAGTTAGGTTAAGTACATAAGCGAGAAAGGAATAGAAAGTTATGCTGATAGGGTTCTATGAAGTATGATGGGAGGAGGCTCATGTGGAGCATTAAAATAGGCATGGACCAGCTGGGTCGAATGGCCTGTTTCTGTGCTGTAAATTCTATGGGCTGGATTTTCTCAGCCCCGAAGAGGTGGGTATGGGGGTGGGACTGCCGGGAAAGTGGCAGAATTTGGGGGCGGGTGGCAAACCCGCCCCCAACCCGCCTCCAACCAATCTTCCTGGGAGTCGGGTCCCCAATTTGCGCAGGGACCTGACTCCTAGCGGCGAGAAGAGGTTTAAAGCCTATTAACCAATAGGATTATCCCCATTTTTCGTCCTGAAGTGCGGGCTTCCCGACCTGGGGGAACCCCGCCGGGGTGTAGGGGGTGAGTAGGAGGTCTGCGGGGGTCAGAGGGGTCTGAAAGTGCGAGGTAGAGGTGAGTGATGGGTGCAAGTATGGAGTGGTAAATATGTGAGATGAGTGTAAAGTGTTAGAAAATGTTAACTTATCTTTGTTTCTACCTACAGCCTTCAGCCACTGTGGAGCCGGAGTCCCTGACATCTCCATTGTAGAGATCACAGGTTGGCTGTTGGATCCTCCGACCCAACAGTCAGCTGATTTCTGCAAAGTAGAGAGGTTTGATGAGTCCTGAACACAAGGTCTCATCAAACTACACAGAATGTCAGTGTTTGACAGCTTCACAGAGCTGTCAAACGATGATATTTCTTCTTTCAAAAGTTCTTGACAGATGACACGTCATACGTTGTCATGCTCTGTCACTGACTTCCCCCTAATTGACCTGCTGAGCCCGCCGGGCGGGCTTAACAAGGTCAATCAGGGGAAAATCCCGCTGGTTGGCCAGAAGCTGATGGAGGCAGGACTAAAACCCAGCAAGCAGCAGTCCCGCCTCCAACACATCTCCATTCATAAAATCCAGCCTTATGTAATTCTATGTATAGTGGTTAGATGACCCTGCCATAACATTCTGTTACATATATGAATATCTTACTTAGAATATTACATAAGAACATAAGAACATAAGAAATAGGAGCAGGAGTAGGCCAATCGGCCCCTCGAGCCTGCTCCGCCATTCAATAAGATCATGGCTGATCTGATCCTAACCGCCAATCTACTATCACAGAACCATCTCCTGAATCTAACAGAATTAGACACACGAAATAGGAGCAGGATCAGGCTACACGGCCCCTGGGCCCGCTCCGCTACCCACAGGGCCATGACCGGTCCAAACCTAGACTCATGTCCAAATTCCTGCCCGCTCCCCATAACCCTTAATTCCCTTTACTTCTAGGAAACTGTCTATTTCTGTTTTAAATTTATGTAATGATGTAGCTTCTACAGCTTTTTGGGGCAGCATATTCCATGGACCTACCACCCTCTGAGTGAAGTAGTTCCTCCTCATCTCAGTTTTGAAAGAGCAGCCCCTTATTCTAAGACTATGCCCCCTAGTTCTAGTTTCACCCATCATCGGGAACATCCTCCCCGCATCCACCCGATCCAACCCCTTCACAATCTTACATGTTTCAATAAGATCGCCTCTCATTCTTCTGGACTCCAATGAGTAGAGTCCCAATCTACTCAAGCTTTCCTCATATGTCCATCCCCTCATCCCCGGGATTAGCTGAGTGAACCTTCTTTGTACTGACTCGAGAGCAAGTATGTCTTTTCTTAAGTATGGACACCAAAACTGTATGCAGTATTCCAGGTGCGGTCTCACCAATACCTTGTACAACTGAAGCAATACCTCCCTATTTTTATATTCTATCCCCCTAGCAATGAAAGCCAACATTCCATTGGCCTTCTTAATCACTTGCTGCACCTGCATACTAACCTTTTGAGTTTCGTGCACCAGGACCCCCAGATCCCTTTGTACTTCAGTACTTTCCAGTTTCTTGCCATTAAGATAATAACTTGCTCTACGATTTTTCCTGCCAAAGTGCATAACCTCACACTTTCCAGTATTGTATTCCATCTGCCCAATCTCTGCCCACTTACTTAGCCTGTCTATGTCCCCTTGCAGGTTTTTATGTCCTCCTCACTCACTACTTTCCCTCCCATCTTAGTATCATCTGCAAACTTTGATATGTTACACTCGGTCCCCTCCTCCAAATCGTTAATATAGATTGTAAAGAGTTGGGGACCCAGCACTGACCCCTGTGGAACACCACTAGTTACTGATTGCCAGTCCGAGAATGAACCATTTATCCCAACTCTCTGCCTTCTGTTAGATAGCCAATCCTCTATCCATGCCAGAATACAATCCCGTGATTTTTTATCTTAAGCAATAATCTTTTGTGTGGCACCTTGTCAAATGCCTTTTGGAAGTCTAAATACACTACGTCCACTGGTTCCCCTTTATCCACCCTATATGTTACTTCCTCAAAGAACTCCAGCAAATTTGTCAAACATGACTTCCCCTTCATAAAACCATGCTGACTTTGTCCTATTAAATTATGATTATCCAAATGTCCTGTTACTGTCTCCTTAATAATGGACTCCAATATTTTACCTACCACAGATGTTAGGCTAACCGGTCTATAGTTTCCAGCCTTCTGTCTACTGCCCTTTTTAAATAAGGGCGTTACATTAGCAGTTTTCCAGTCTGCCGGGACCTTTGCTGAGTCCAGGGAGTTTTGGAAAATTATTACCAATGCATCCACAATCCCTACCGCCACTTCCCTCAAGACCCTAGGATGTAAGCCATCAGGTCCAGGTGATTTATCCGCCTTGAGTCCCATTATTTTACCGAGTACCACTTCCTTAGTGATTTTGATCGTGTTTAGCTCCTCCCCCCCCCCTATAGCCCCCTGTTTGTCCAGTGTTGGGATATTCTTAGTGTCCTCTACTGTAAAGACTGATACAAAATATTCATTCAGTGGTTTTGCCATCTCCATATTTCCCACCATTAATTTCCCGGTCTCATCCTCTAAGGGACCAACATTTACTTTAGCCACCCTTTTTCTTTTTATATAACTATAAAAACTCTTACTATCTGTTTTTATATTTTTTGCTAATTGACTTTCATAATCTATCTTCCCTTTCTTAATCAATCTTTTTGTTATTTTTTGCTGTCTTTTAAAGTTTTCCCAATCCTCTATCCTCCCACTAGATTTGGCTACCTTATATGCCCTTGTTTTTAGTCGAATACTATCCTTAATTTCTTTACTTAGCCACGGATGGCTGTCTTTTCTTTTACACCCTTTTCTTCTCAGTGGAATACATATTTTTTGGAAGTTGTAAAATAACTCCTTAAATGTACACCACTGATCATGTATCGTCTTACCCTTTAATCTATTTTCCCAATCCACTCTACTCAATTCTGCTCTCATACCTTCATAGTCTCCTTTAGTCAAGCTTAGCACGCTTGTTTGAGATCCAACCTTCTCACCTTCCAATTGAATATGGAATTCAACCATGTTATGGTCACTCATTCCAAGGGGATCCTTTACTAGGACATTTTTAATTAATTCTGTCTCATTACACAGGACCAGATCTAAGGTTGCTTGACCCCTGGTCGGTTCAGTTACATACTGCTCAAGAAACCCATCCCTAATACACTCAAGGAACTCATCCTCAAGGCAGCCCTGCCCAATTTGATTTGTCCAATTAATATGATAGTTAAAATCCCCCATAATTATAGATGCTCCCTTATTACAAGCCTCAACTATTTCCTGATTGATACTCCGTCCAACAGAGTTGCAACTGTTCGGAGGCCTATAGACTACACCCACTAGTGTTTTTTTCCCCTTATTATTCCTTACCTCCACCCAAACTGTTTCATTATCCTGATCTTTTGACCCAATATCATTTCTCTGTATTACAGTGATTCCTTCCTTTATTAACATATCCACCCCGCCTCCCCTTCCTTCCTGCCTGTCCTTCCTGATCGTTAAATAACCTGGTATGTTTAATTCCCAGGCATTGTCACCCTGCAGCCATGTTTCTGTAATGGCCACAAGATCATACCCATATGTAGTTATTTGTTCCATTAACTCGTCTATTTTGTTACGAATGCTCCGTGCATTCAGATAGAGAGCTTTCAAATATGTTTTGTGATGCTTAGTTCCTGCTTTTGCCCTTTTTATTACTTTACCTTTTACTCCATACCTTCTGCCCCTTCCTGACACGCTCTGGTTTTTAATTTCCCCACTGCTACCTAAGTCTATGACCTTCTCTGTTGTCATTTTTATTATTTGCTCTCTAGGAACCTCCCGCCCACTAGTTAGTTTAAAGCCCTCTCTACAGCCCTAGTTAAATGATCCACCAGGACTCTAGTCCCAGCACTGGCCAAGTGAAGCCCGTCCCAACGGAACAGCTCCCTCCTGCCCCAGTACTGGTGCCAGTGTCCCAGGAAGCAAAACCCATTTCTCCCACACCAGTCCTTGAGCCACGCATTTAACTCTCTAATTTTATTTGTCCTAGCCAAATTCGCTCGTGGCTCAGGTAATAATCCAGAGATTATTACCCTTGAGGTTCTGTTTTTTAATTTGACCCCTAGCTGCTCATACTCCTTTAACAGAACCAGCTTCCTAGTCCTATCTACGTCGTTTGTACCAACATGGACCACGACAACTGGATCCACCCCTTCCCACTGCAAGTTTCTTTCCAGCCCAGAGGAGATGTCCTTAACCCTGGCACTGGGTAGGCAACACAGCCTTCGGGACTCTCGCTCTCGGCTGCAGAGAACTCTATCTATCCCCCTAATAATACTATCCCCTACCACTACAACATTTCTATTTACTCCCCCCTCTTGAATGGCCCCCCGTTCCACGGTGCTGTGGCCAGGTTGCTCATCCTCCCTGCAGTCCCTGCTCCTGTCCCCACAGGGAGTAAGAAACCTCGAACCTGTTGGTCAAGAGCAAGGGCTGCGGCTCCTCCAGCTCTACCTCCTGGATCCCCGTACCTGCCTCACTCGTAGTCACACCGTCCTGTCCCTGACCATGGGCTACATCTGAATTACTTAACTTCATAGGTGTGACCACCTCCTGATACACAGAGTCCAGGTACTTCTCCCCCTCCCTGATGTGTCGTAGTGTCTGAAGCTCAGACTCCAGCTCATCAACACGGAGCTGGAGTTCCTGTAGCAGCAGACACTTGTCACAGACGTAATCGCCGTGAGCCAGTGACTGATTTCTATGAAATTTGAAATTCAGCTTCCTAGTATTAATCCACCAGTTAACTTACATATGTATTTGTGATACTGCTGCTGATATTTTTCACAAGAGTTAGAGATACACACAGAAACATAATAATTATGGTGCAGTGATTCTTTTATACAGCCCTGGCCAATAAACTACCAGAGCAGTAAGTATTATCATTGGCAGCCTTTACAAAAAGATAATCCCTTTTGGCTTAGTGAGTAGTTGAGCAATAGCAACCAGGGAGATCTCAGGTTTGATCTTCAATCTGTGCTGAGTTAGCTGATCTCATATGGGGCAATAGTAAGGATACTACAATTGGCTTCAGTATCCTGAGTTAGGAAAAGGAAAATTGGTTGATGATCCAATTCCTCATTGCTATCCAGCGACCCCTGCTGAAAGTGTGCAAGTATATACCTCTGGTGAATAGAGGTCTGAGCTCTGGTGTAATGTCCCCATGGTTGAATATCTCACTGTATATGTACAGTGGAATCCTCCCCTCCTCCTTGCAGAATCTCCAGACATCAGGTTGACAACCTACTTCTAGGCTTTTGAAAATGTTCCTTTGTAGTCAACTACTATGAAATGCATGAGAACCTATTGTGCAGAGCAATTACAGATACAACCCACCCTCATACACCCTATGCTACAGCCATTGCCGTTTAAAAAGCAAAATCAATTTTTCACACCCAATTTCATTTTCCATTTTGTATGAGATATTTAAAGATTACACAGTTGGCAGTTTTGATTACCTTTCATCTTACATATCCATGGCCTTTTGTAAAGTCCGAACTCATTTGACATTCTATGAACTGGATATAAAAAATTAATTTTATAGTGTAGTAAATTAGCAAAATATTGGTGACTAAGAGGCATTTAAAATTATGTGCAACTCATGTAGATTTAATTAGTGACACTGTGGCAGAGCCACCAGGGGGACTCTGATCCAATGTACATAATTATCTTTATCAAATTATTAGCTACAGAATGAATCTGTATCTTTGTTCATATCATTGCATGTACATAGCGCGGTCCCTTTAAGAATGAGACCAAACGCGATGATGTCATCACGTTGATCACATGATCCTCCAGCGGCGGGAAAACGTGATGACGTCATGACGTCAGACTGGGGAGCCGCCCTAGCCAGTCCTCGTGGAGCCAGCAAAGAGTACAGACCTGTAATGTAGTTCTCCTGTGTTTTCGTTTTAAACTCTGTTGATTAGTATTAAACATCGTTTGTTTGATAGACTGACTCGACCTCAGTCCTTTAGTTAGGAATCTAGCCATTCCTACAACACCACAGTTATTTTGCTCAAACTGAAGTAAAATAATTTTCTTTCTGCTTTCATAAAAAAGCAAAAATAAGAATTTAAAATCACAGACTGATTAACTGTGTTTTTAAACCTTTAAATGCAAATTCACAGCTGACACCTCATGAGCCACTATCCTCTCATTAGAACACTTTCTAAAATACAGGAAATCATATCAAGAAATTCTGCACCCTTAGCCAATGATTAGTTTTAATGATTGGAAAATCATAGGTATGGGTGTGGAGCACTAAAGTAGAAAATCACGGCCGTTGTTTAGGGTATCAGCCTTGAATCAGTAACCGCTCTTTCGCCTTTGTTCAAGCCCCACTCCAGAGACTTGAGAACATAATCTGGGCTGACACTTTAGTGCGATAGTGAGGAAATGGTGCATTGCCGGAGGTCCTGCCTTTCAGTTGAGTTGTTAAACCAAGACCTTGTCTGCCCTCTTAGGCAGAATTGAAAGATCCCAGTGCACTATCTGAAGAAGAACAGGGGAGTTCTCCTGGTGTTCTGAACAGCATTTAACTCTCAAGAAGCACCACAATAAAAAGATTAACAGGTTATTATTCTATTGCTGCTGCGTTTGCCTACAAAACAACAGTGACTACACTTCAAAAGTAATTAATTGGCTGAGCTTCCAACCACCATATCTGCTCTATCGCCAAGATCGCCTACTTCCACCTCCGTAAGATCGCCCGTCTCCGCCCCTGCCTCAGCTCATCAGCTGCCAAAATCCTCATCCATGCATTTGCTATGACTTGACTATTCCAATGCTCTCCTGACTGGTCTCCCACTTTGCACCTTCTGTAAACTTAAGTTCATCCAAAATTTTGTTGCCCATATCCTAACTCACACCAAGTCCCGTTCACCCATCACCCGTGTGCTTATTGACCTACATTGGCTCCCAGTCCGGCAATGCCTCGATTTAAAAATTCTCATTCTTGTTTTCAAATCCCTCTATGGCCTCGACCCTCCCTATCTCTGTAATCTCCTCCAGCCCTACAACCCTCCGAGATATCTGTGTTTCTCCAATTCTGGCCTCTTGTGCATCCCTGATCTTCATCGCTCCACCATTGGCAGGCGCTTCAGCTTCAGCTGCAGCTAGACTTCAGCTGCCTCGGCCCTAAACTCTGGAATTCCCTCCCTAAACCTCTCTGCCTCTCTACCTCTCTCTCCTCCTTTAAGACGCTCCTTAAATCCTACCTCTTTGACTAAGCTTTTGGTCACCTGTCCTAATATCTCCTTATGTGGCTTGCTGTCAAATTTTGTTTGATAATCGCTCCTGTGAAGCGCCTTGCGACGTTTTACTATGTTAAATGCAAGTTGTTGTTGTAAAGCACTTTGGGATAACATGAAAGGTGGTATGTAAATGCAAGTTCTTTCGTTTCCTATCAGCTTCATTCATAGAAAATCGAAACAGAAAGCCATTACTGTAACATTCACTGTATGGCTTTCAAGCCGATCTTTACAGCACATCTAGACTATATATTCGGGAAAGGAATTAAAATTATTATAGACTTAAGCTTGGAGTGAAAAGTAACAGTTGACATTAATGGAGTAATGTCTGCCTGATGACTTACCATTAATGCATTGAGTTCTCCTTCCCGCAATTCCATGTTTGAATCTCTCCAATCAGATTTCTGCCCCTGCCACAGCACTGAAACAGCCCTAACCAAAGTCATTAATAACATCCTCTGTGACTGTGACCATGGTGCACTCTCCCTTCTCATCCTTTTCGACCTCTCTGCAGCCTTTGACATGGTCGACCAGACTATCCTTCTCCAACGTCTCTCCCCCACTGTCCAGCTCATTGGAACTGCCCTCACTTCTTACCACTCTTACCTATCTGATCACAGCCAGAGCATCTCCAGCAATGGCTCCTCTTCCTGTCCCTGCCCTGCTACCTCTAGAGTCTCTCAAGGATCTATCCTGGGTCCTTTCCTCTTCCTCATCTACATACTGCCTCATGGAGACATAATCCACAGACACAGGTTCAGCTTTCACATGTACGCCGACAACACCCAGTTGTACCTCTCCGCCACCTCTCTTGACACTCCACTGCTTGTGTTGTCAGACTGCTTGTCCGACATCCAGTCTTGGATGAGCTGCAATTTCTTCCATAAACATTAGGAAGGCCAAAGCCATCATCTTTGGCCCCCGCCCTCGCCATCGATTCCATGCCCCCCCCCACTCCCCCAGCCATTGTTTCAGGTTGAACCAGACTGTTCACAACCTCGACGCTCTATTTAACCCCTAGCTGAACTTCTGAACCTATATCCTCTCCATCACAAAGACATAAGAACATAAGAACATAAGAAATAGGAGCAGGAGTAGGCCAATCGGCCCCTCGAGCCTGCTCCACCATTCAATAAGATCATGGCTGATCTGATCCTAACCTCAAATCTTCTATCACTCTGCATCCACCCGAACCCATGTGATCTCCCGGGAGAGGCGAAAAACCAGATAAAGACCCAATGGCCAATTTGGGAGAAAGAAATCTGGGAAATTCCTCTCCGACCCATCTAGGCGATCGAAATTCTTCCAGGAGATCACTCTGTCCCTATATTTTCTACAGTACTTACCTTCTGTAAAGGCGATCTCCACCCCAGCCAGGAACAGGAATAAAACCATCTCCTGAAATCTAACACAGAATTAGAACACAGTAGGAGCAGAACAAGGCTACACAGCCCCTGGGCCCACTCCACTACCCACAGGGCCATGACCATTCCGAACCTAGACTCATGTCCAATTTCCTGCCCGCTCCCCGTAACCCTTAATTCCCTTTACTTCTAGGAAACTATCTATTTCTGTTTTAAATTTATTTAATGATGTAGCTTCCACAGCTTTCTGGGGCAGCAAATTCCACAAACCTACCACCCTCTGAGTGAAGAAGTTTCTCCTCATCTCAGTTTTGAATGAGCAGCCCCTTATTTTAAGATTATGCCCCCTAGTTCTAGTTTCAGCCATCATTGGGAACATCCTCACCGCATCCACCCGATCAAGCCCCTTCACAATCTTATATGTTTCAATAAGATCGCCTCTCATTCTTCTGAACTCCAATGAGTAGAGTCCCAATCTACTCAACCTCTCCTCATATGACCACCCCCTCATCCCCGGGATTAACCGAGTGAACCTTCTTTGTACTGACTCGAGAGCAAGTATGTCTTTTCTTAAGTATGGACACCAAAACTGTATGCAGTATTCCAGGTGCGGTCTCACCAATACCTTGTACAACTGCAGCAATACCTCCCTGTTTTTATATTCCATCCCCCTAGCAATAAAAGCCAACATTCCATTGGCCTTCTTAATCACTTGCTGCACCTGCATACTAACTTTTTGAGTTTCGTGCACCAGGACCCCCAGATCCCTTTGTACTACAGTACATTCCAGTTTCTTGCCATTAAGATAATAACTTGCTCTATGATTTTTCCTGCCAAAGTGCATAACCTCACACTTTCCAGTATTGTATTCCATCTGCCAAATCTCTGCCCACTTACTTAGCCTGTCTATGTCCCTTTGCAGGTTTTTTATGTCCTCCTCACTCACTACTTTCCGTCCCATCTTTGTATCATCTGCAAACTTTGATATGTTACACTCGGTCCCCTCCTCCAAATCGTTAATATAGATTGTAAAGAGTTGGGGACCCAGCACTGACCCCTGCGGAACACCACTAGTTACTGGTTGCCAATCTGAGAACGAACCATTTATCCCAACTCTCTGCTTTCTGTTAGAGAGCCAATCCTCCACCCACGCCAGAATATTACCCCCAATCCCGTGATTTTTTATCTTGAGCAATAATCTTTTGTGTGGCACCTTGTCAAATGCCTTTTGGAAGTCTAAATACACTACGTCCACTGGTTCCCCTTTATCCACCCTGTATGTTACTTCCTCAAAAAACTCAAGCAAATTTGTCAAACATGACTTCCCCTTCATGAAACCATGCTGAGTTTGTCCTATTAAATTATGTTTATCTAAATGTCCCGTTACTGTCTCCTTAATAATGGACTCTAACATTTTACCAACCACAGATGTTAGGCTAACAGGTCTATAGTTTCCAGCCTTCTGCCTACTACCCTTTTTAAATAAGGGTGTTACATTAGCAGTTTTCCAATCTGCCGGGACCTTTGCTGAGTCCAGTGAGTTTTGGAAAATTATTACCAATGCATCCACAATCCCTACCGTTACTTCCCTCAAGACCCTAGGATGCAAGCCATCAGGTCCAGGGGATTTATCCGCCTTGAGTCCCATTATTTTACCAAGTACCACTTCCTTAGTGATTTTAATCGTATTTAGTTCCTCCCCCCCTAGAGCCCCCTGTTTGTCCAGTGTTGGGATATTCTTAGTGTCCTCTACTGTAAAGACTGATACAAAATAATTGTACAGCGTTTTTGCCATCTCCATGTTTCCCACCATTAATTTCCCGGTCTCATCCTCTAAGGGACCAACATTTACTTTAGCCACCCTTTTTCTTTTTATATAACTATAGAAACTTTTACTGTCTGTTTTTATATTTTTTGCTAATTTACTAAGACTGCCTACTTCCACCTCCGTAACATCACCCGCCACAGCCCATATGCTGCTGAAACCCTCATCCATACCTTTACTACTTCTGGTCTTGACTATTTCAATGCTCTACGATCCTCCACCTTCTATAAACTTCAGCTCATCCAAAACTTTGCTGCCTCTAATCTGTCCCGTACCAAGTTTTCCTCATCCATCGTCCTTATCCTTGCTGACCTATGTTCCCAGTTGCCAAACGCTTCCAATTTAAAATTCTCAGCTTTGTGTTTAAATTCAATTATGGCCTCATTGCTCCTATCTCTGTAACTTCCCTTAACCCTATAACCCCCCAGAGTTCTACGTTCCTCCATCTCTGGCCTCCTGTGCATCCCCCTCTTTTTGCCCAAGCATTGGCGGTCATGTTTTCAACCGCCTTGGCCCTATGCTCTGAAATATCCTTCCTAAATCTCTCCACCTCTGCACCTCCCTCTCCTCCTTTAAGACCCTCCTTACAGCCCACCTTTTTGACCAAGCCTCTTAATAACTCCTCCCTAGGCTCGACATCCATTTATGTTTGATTACACTTCTGTGAAGCATCTTGGGAGGTTTGTCTACATTAAAGGTGCTATATAAATGCAAGTTGTTGTGTGGTGGTGGTGGTGGTGTCCTGGCAGACTTTTAAAGATGTCAAAATCTGTGCATTGGGTGAATGTTCCCAAAGGTTTCAATGCTATGTGCAGTAGTGCACAACATGTTTGCATATTGCTGTATCATAAAACCTAGGGTAGTGCTAGCTTCAGAATTTTCATCCCCTCTTTCCTACAGAATAATCATTTTTGAGGCTCAGATTCATAGTAGTCTTCATCTCACGTTGATAGTTTTGTGATCTGCTCTCCATGCAGCACTGCTAATGGGAATGAAACTATTAAGAAGCTTGTCATTTCAGTGGTTTTTTTTCAAATTTGAAGGAAAATGCTAATGGAACTTGTGTCAATGGTGAGGTGGAATTGATATGGATTCAAATTTTTGAACTGAAAACCATTTAAAATCCAAATGAAAATAAAACAAGTACAAACTTCTTGGATGTGTGAATGGTCCACACCAACTGCAGGCAATGAGAAAACCAGGCCCTCGCAATAGGCTAAAGTCTGTCAGAAGTACATTTAAACAGTTACATAGCACTGCAATAGGAAACTGACATTGTTGTTTTGAGCACGTTAGTACCATACTTACTGCCAAAAAATTTGTGATAGTGATATGGAAGCTAAAATTGGGGCCAATTTTAGCATCAGTTCTGCCCAATGTATGCCAGTATATTGGGGCATAATGGAGTTGGCAGAGTTCTGTGCCAAGTTTGTGCTCTGTAACAAGCAAGAGCTTCTTGGTAATGTTTAAGTTAAGTCTGGGTAATGTAATTTTGATGTGCACCCAATTTTTGACACTCCAACAGGCATCATGCTCAGTGCTCATTCATAATGGGTGTCCAATGTTGCTGGGTACTGAGCTGTTTACAGACATTTAAAGGGCCTGGGTAAGGAGATGCAGTAGTCAACTTTCAAGCTATTTTTACAACCCATTTTCTCCTTTTTTATTCTGCTGCCACTTAGTTTTTTAGGAACATTGCAGCAATTGTTTTGATGCTATTTTTTGTGTACAGCTTCCGCAATAGCACCAATAGGTTTTCCAATGGAAATCCCCATAAATTTGAGGTTTTTTGAGGAAGAAGGAAGAGGACCAACAAAGAGAGGGATGCCAGGCAGGTCAAGCTGCACCAGAGGTGTCTTGTGCCCACTCACTGGTACTCTGACACCACAAGGCATCAGGGTCGGTGTTGATAGCATATACAAAGGCACAGATTTGTGAAGATCTGACTAATCATAATGCTGCAGCCTCCAACCTGAAGAAACCCAATGCCTATGAAACCATACCTCAGCAGACGTAAACATTTCAGAAGAGGAGGGGGAAAAATGGGATAAAATTGGTAAAAAAAATCTAATGTTGAGAAAGTGGTGGTGTAAAATTTGTAGTAGGTGTAATCTGAGATGATCACAAAAAGATAATGATCCTTTTATGAAACAACTAAAATTAATCTAAAAGGAAGACAAAAGGAGTAATTGGGTGAAAAAGAAGTAGCTTAGAAAGACTATAAAAATAGGAAGAGTTGACAAACTCAAATTTGTTGTGCCTCCTTGCTCTGGCGTGCCCCCTTGCTCTGGCGTGCCCCATGAATCTCACACACAGTTTCGGCTGTTAACATAGTTAGGCCCCATTACTCCCAATTTTAATCGAACCTGCCTGGTGGGAATGGGGAATGTGTGTAACGGGCGTCCAACCTGACCCCACTCTGTTCCCGCCGGGCGGGGTAGGTTAAAATTGGGGCTTTTATATAAGTTATTTGCTGTATTGGTTAGCTGTCACTGCACTACATAGACTAGTCCACAGCAGTCGTTAGTGCTTCAAATGGATGTGGCTGTGTTAAGGCAATAGATCTTAACTATAATTATAATAAAAATACTTCTACACAGGAGAGTGAGGACTAATCTTCTTAGGCAGTCCCTCGGAACCGAGGATGACTAATGTCTGCCTGATGACTTACCATTCACGTTCTTGAAGATGTTGAAGACGGGGAGGATTTGACGGTAATAAGGCACCAGGGCCTCGCCCACCATGTCAGCTGACACAACCAGGTGCTGGAGCACTTTCAGCGTGGTGCAAATGATTTGCTTGTTCCGAGTGTTGAGCGCATCTGCAGGGACAGAAGGGCAGACAGAGGAGAATGATGGCTCTCTGTGAAAAGGAAACTTTAATGGATAAATTTAATTAAATGATTCTCTGCTGGGGATTGCAAGTAGGCCTTTATTAGCAGAGCTTTGAAAAATTCCAAAGATGGATTGCACCACTGATGTTATAAAACACTGCCTTGTCTTGACTGTTATTTGTTCCCACAATTTGCGCTGACTCCTCACTAACCCCCCAGAATACAGTTCATTTATTCATTTTGCAGACTGCTCACTGCTTCGTCCAAAACACAGCATGTACCATAGGGCCAGTGGAACTGTGCTAATGTGCAATGTTCCACAACAACAGATACTTTCTCATCAAACAATTGGGCATCTATGTTTTGAGCTTATTACTAAGAAATCATTGAAGGCAGCTCAATGAATAAATTCTGGAAATCATAGTTTTTTTGTACAAAGAGGCAAATGTTTGCAAATAATTCTGTAGGCCCCCATTAATGACAAACAAAAGCATTAACATGCAAACTCGTTCTCGTATCGCCTCCTAAGATATCTATGTGGCAACACATGATTATTCCCTTTTGTACCGATGACCTTTATGAAACATCTTCTGTTGCCTTTGTTTGACAGTAATCTCACTTTTGTGAATAATAGACTAAATGACCTTTGTTTTGGGAACAAGTTGGCTGTGTTTAAAGGTAAGTATAATGTCTTTCTATAAGTAACACCTCCAGATCCAGCCCTCCCCCTGAATTCCTTAGCTTGAGAAAAGCTTACATAGAGACATTCTGATTAAACTTTGAACAAATACTTGATACATTGAACAATGCTGTCATTTAAAACGTCAAAACATACCAACACCAATATTACAAAAGATACATTAAATTCTGAAACAATGGATTTTGTTGCAAATTGCTGCATTTCTGGATAGATTTGAAACACACTCCGTTGATTGTTGCTGGTACAATAGGTTACTGACCTTTCCAATAATCTCAGTGATGAAACCATGAATAAAACAGTAACTTACTTGTAACAAACTGTACTGGATGGTGTTATGGGCAGAATATTTATAATTTTAAGAGCTCCCATATTGGTTTATAAAAATATACATAGTATCATAAAATCTGCCTCGACATACATTTTATATAAAAAAATTTAAATAGTTTTCCTCACAGTAAAGATAGATAAAAACCCTTACATGAAATTAGCTCCTTTAAGATGCATGCTGAAAAACTGTGGGGTTGATTTTAACTCGATCTGCCTGATGGAAGCGGGGCGATTGGGCAATTAAAAACGAGGACATTGCTTCCCTGCTTGTAACTTGACTCTTGCTCGACATTGCCGATTTTATCCTGCAGGGTTCTGCAGGCAGATGAGGCACCCACCTAAAACAAGCAGGAGCCTCATGAAATTATGCAAATAGGGGTCCTATTGTGTCAATTTTAACCTGGGTTTGAGCAGGTGTTGCCACAGGTTTCCAGTCAGGCTGAAGTGGGTCTGCAGACAGAAGGGGCCCTCCAAGGTAAGTGTGAAACTTTCCTTTGTGCAGCCAGGTGCTGGTTTCTCCTCCAACTGGCAATTCTTTACATATGATCTGAAACTGTGAGGATTGGCAGCCATGGAACTGTATTGTAGCAAGGGTCAGCGCCTTCAGGAGAACAAGGGAGAAAATTGGCAAGTGTAAAGGCACAATGTTGGGGCAAAGTAGGGGGGAGCTTTACTTTGCACCTGGCTCATCTTGTACCTGATCTGAGAGTGGTTGATACAATACTGTTGCTAAAAAATGAAAAAAGGTGTTCCATTCCCTCGCAATGACATTGATTATCATCTCTCACCACAAACAGAATTTTTTTTTATGCATCTAAAATATTATTTACAAGAAGTATAACATGAATTTATGTGAAGATTTTGAGTTTGACAAACTTTTATCAAATATAACTGAAGTTCATTTAAGGCAAAAATATAAAGCTAATTTAAAAAAAATAGCTAGATAAAATAGTTGATGTCGTTTTAAGTGTTGCATTTTTCAGATAAATATCATTTTAGGTCACAAGACTGAATTGTGCTAGTAAAATGTAACAGTGAATTACTGTATATGCAATGTTCACTTAGTTACATGAAATAAACTGCATTAACACAAAGTAAATATTTCTGTGACAAAAAGTATTGCACATGAGAATTGCAGATTAAGTCTCTGTATTCAAATAGCTTAATGTAAAAGAATGGCTTGCAGCAAACTATAAAACCTATTATTTTCAGCACCATCCTTTAGGAACATAGGAACAGGAGGAGGCCATTCAGCCCCTCAAGCCTGTTCCGCCATTCAATTAGATCATGGCTCATCTGTACCACAACTCTATTTACCTGCTTTTTCTCCATATACCTTGATACCCTCACCTGACAAAATTCTAACGATCTCAGTCTTGAAAATTTCAATTGACCCAGCATCTACAGCCTTTTGGGGAAGAGAGTTCCAGACCTTCACTAGCCTTTGTGTGAAGTGCTTCCTGATTTCATTTCTAAATGGCCTAGCTCTAATTTTAAGATTATGCCCTCTTGTCCTGGATTCCCCCACCAGCCTGTCCTCTCAGGTGGGCGTAAAAGATCCCATGGCACAGGTATCCCCGGTGTCCTGGCCAATACTTATCCCTCAACCAACATCATTAAAAACAGATTATCTGATCACTATCACATTGCTGTTTGTGGGACCTTGCTGTGTGCAAATTGGCTGCTGCGTTTCCTACATTACAACAGTGACTACACTTCAAAAGTACTTCATTGGCTGTAAAGCGCTTTGAGACATCCTGAGGTCGTGAAAGGCGCTCGATAAATGCAAGTCTTTCTTTTTTTTCAGAGGAAATAGTTTCTCTCTATCTACCCTATCGAATCCTTTTATCATTTTAAACACCTCAATCAAACCACCCCTCAACCTTCTAAACTCAAGGGAATAAAACCCAAGTTTATGCAACCTGTCCTCATAAGTTACCATTCAAGTGCTGGTATCAAGTGGTGGTATCATTCTGGTGAATCTATGCTGTACCCCCTCGAAGGTCAATATATTCTTGCTGAGGTATGCAATCAACATATTGAACATTAATATTTAAATTACAGGTATCTGGAAATTTTGCAAATGGTGCAAGTGACTTCATGGCTTAGATTATCCCATTGTTAGGTTTGTGGGAGGGTTAAACTATTGTCCATTAATGAGAAACCACAGCTAATCTACCACAATTTCCTCCCAGAACCCTCATTAGCCATGCAAGGCATTTTGGAGGCCAGAAAGCCATCCTTCATTGGCATGTTGCTGCTGGACAGGTGGTGGTGGTGGGGGGGGGGGGGGGTGTGCGGGGGAGGGTGGAATATATAGTCCTGGTGCAGCATTTAAGAGGTTGCGGGTAGTTCAATTCAATGTTTTATTTGCCATATGTACTAGTACAATGGAATGCTTACTCCCCGTAGGGACACGTCAGCTATTTTTACAGCGCTGTGTTCAGAAAGTAAATTCTTTGGCATCCAGTGGCAGTGAGAGCACGATGTCCCTCAGCCGCTCCGTCCTCCTCATCACCGCGGCCTCCTCCTCACTGTTGCCGGCTCGGCTCCACGTGTGGTGGCCTGCTTCTCCCGCTCACCCTCTGGCCACCATTCCCGGCTCCCCTCCTCCCAGTTGGACTGTGAGTCGTCATGGCTGCTGCTGCTGCTCGATGCGCTGTGCTGCCTCCACCCGACTCGCCGAACACATCCTCCGGTCGCCGCGGCCTCCACCTCACCGTCGCCGGCTCCACGGTCCAACGGCCTGGGCCTGCTTCTCCCGCTTCCGGTCCGGCCTCTGGCCGCCATGCTCGGCTCCCCTCCTCCCAGTCGGAATACTTCCCCGCTGAGGAGCAGCCAGCCGACGTGCTCTAGCGGGTCGACGTGGCTGCTGCTGCGTCCCGATGCGCTGCGCTGCCTCTTCCCAACTCGCCGAACACCTCGCTCCGGTTGCGGGAGCGAGCAGCGAGAGCAGGCCGCCCGAAGCAGGGAGAGCGCGCTAGCGCCGGACCATCTCGGTCACCGCCATCTTGACCAGTTAAAGAGCAACATTATTTTTCAGGGAGAAGGCAGAAGCAGCAGCAGCCTCAGGGATGTCCGCAGCTGGAAGGGCCCCCAGATTTGCTGATGTATCTATGGAGGGAGGTGGAGCAGTCAGAAGTGAAGGCCAGGAGGGACTGTCTATTGGGTACTGAGGGCAGAAGGCCCCATAAGAGTGTGGTGCAGGCTGTGTGGAGGGAGGTGACAGAGATAGTGAGTGCAGCCTCCATCACCCCAAGAACTGCTACACAGTGCAGAAAGAGGTTCAGTGACCTCACAAGAGTGGTCAAGGTAAGTCAAGGCTCTGGTGCCAATATACACACTTTACCTCTCAGACAGTGTCATCCACATCCTTACCTATCATACTCTTTCTCTCTCAGTACCTAGGTGTGAGGGAAACTCACTTCTACTAAGGGCAACCTCTCCAAACACTGAAGCACCTTCTTTACTCAAAACCAATCTCTCAAATCACTTCTGCTAGTCTTCAAGGACACTTCATTTAATGGGATCAGGCACCTACATCTCATAATCATAGCATGCATGACCTGATTGTGAGGGTGCCGGTCAGTTCCTTCAGTAACCCCTAGGTGGCACCTTCACTGGTTGGTTTCCCTTTGTTAATTGTTACCAGTTTCTCCTGTGTTTATTATTTAACTGCCTTTTATCTGGTTTATTGGTTTCACCTGTTTTTGCTTGTATTTAAGTTCTGTGGTTTCTTCCCTCTGGGCTCAGTCCTGACAAGGGAGTCAGTCTCGACAAGGTGCTCTGTCTTGACTAGGTGCTCAGTTTTGACAAGCCGGTTGCCAGTGGTAGCTTGTCTTGAGCTCAGTCTTGACAAGCCGGTTGCCCTGTGGAAGCTTGCCTTGACAAGCCGGTTGCCTAGGGGTAGCTTGTCTTGGGCTAAGTCTTGACAAGCCGTTTGCCTTAGTGGTGGCTTGTCTTGAGCTCCTATGTCTATAACTGTTTATCTGTGTTATGTTTTTGCTTGTATTTAAGTTCTGTGGTTCTTCCCTTTGTGCTCGGTCTTGACATAGTGCTGACAAGTTGCTCAGTCTTGATAAGGTGCTCAGTTTGGACAAGCCGGTTGCCCTGTGGTAGCTTGTCTTGAGCTCAGTCTTGACAAGCCAGTTGCCTCATGGTAGCTTGTCTTGAGTTCCTATCTTGACAAGCCGGTTGCCCTGTGGTAGCTTGTCTTGAGCTCAGTCTTGACAAGCCGGTTGCCTCATGGTAGCTTGTCTTGAGTTCCTATCTTGACTAGCCATTTGCCTATGTGGTAGCTTGTCTTGAGCTCCTATGTTTTGCAACTGCTTACCTGTGTGATTCTAGTAAAGTATTGTTATTTAAAACTGCATACCTGCTTCTCGCCTCGTCTGTCTGCACTTGGGTCCCGAACCAGCCTCGCCCTGACAGCACGGCCCCGTGTCTACACGGTCCCGCAACAGCAACCCTGACACTGATATAGGGCATCTCCAGAACACTCACAGGCCTGTCATATTGTCTTCTCCCCCTGCAAAGGAAAATATGGTGTACAACCAGCACCACAGAAGGACAGCTGGAGGAGGACAGCATCACAGAAAAAACCCATGTCCACAGGAAGAGGAGGCATTAGACTTAATAGGCAGATGTATAGGAGAGCTTGTAAGAGGGCAATGTTGAAGGCAAGCTGACAAGAGAAGGTCAGTAAAGGCTGGGCAAGGCTCATCATAAGTACTTTCAGCTTCATGTGCTTTCTCAAAGTATTGCAATGGGCTCACACTCATCCACTAATTTTGTCATGGGCAAATGTCACTGTGTGCACAGCTATATAAGCGCTTCGTTCTTCAGATCATTGAAACAAGAAGCCAGCCACTTTGATGACTGCCTGGGCACTTCCAAATCCGCAGCTGCTGCCATGTCCTCATCAACTCCCTCGTGGCATCTTACCTGTGCAAGAGATATCCACTTTGAAGGAATTAGACAGTCAGGTTTGTGACTGGATTAGTCACTGAACATGAGTGAAAATGAGGACCTGGGAATGGAAGAGAGATGGACTGCCATAAATCCATTGAAACAACCACCTGTGGGTGAGAAGCCTCGGGACCCAGATCTTGGGGCCCAGTCTTCCAAAGAACAATGATTTGGAAACATCAATCTAGTCCACAGTAGAGAGTGACTTCACACATATGGTTGAGATGGTGATAAGTGGGAGGAGTCTATTATCTGCATCTGCTACACATTGAAGGAAGTTTTATCACGACCTGCAGAACACCCTGGAAAGTGACAGGCCAGGAGATTGCTGCAGCATAAAGATACACTGAAGAGCTTCTAAGGACAATGGCAGCCTCCAGGGCGGCTAATAGCTAATAATGCTGCAATTGACACTTCCAAGGGATTCCAAGACCTGAATGGGACTATTCAGTCTGTGATGTTACTGACCAGTGGCACCTTAAAGTGTGGACTGCAATGAGTGGGCACAGATGTTCCTGTCTCTTCAGGAAATGGAAATTTTCCTGCTTCTTTAATGCTCCTTCCAATGCTTGCACATGAGTGAGCTAGGCATGGGTTTGGAACCCCTAGCTACTGCCAGTGTCAGGCTGGTGGAAGCAGGTCACTCTGGGAAAGCAGCTGCCCTGAGAAGAGAGTCACCATGGGTCTCTAAGGGGGTTAAATTGGCTAACCCACAAAAATGGGTGTGGGGATTGCGGTACGTGATTAACCCATGCCCATTCATTGTGTTGCAGGCAACACCTTAAATTGGTGCTGCCTGCTGTTTTAAATGACTTTTGCATGCAGCCAACGGTATGCTGTTCTTTGGCTGCATGCATCAGCAGTGGACCCGATATTGCGAGTGGCTGGCACTACTTAAAGGCAGCCTGCACCTCTTAAAGGGGAGGTGCATTGTGGCTGCAAGAAATGATGGGAGTTTTTTCAAAAGTGAATCTGGGCTGTGATACTTTGAGGAATGGCTAAACATGCGAGAGAGTGTTCACCAAGGTTTTCAGACAATGCACTGGAGGTCACGGTGCAAGAGGTGGAGAGGAGAGACAGCCTGGGAGCTAAATTGGATAAGGTCCAAAAACGGGCATGGGGATCGCGATGCGCGATCTGCCTGCGCCCATTGAAAGTAGTGCAGGCAGCACGTGAAATTTGTGCTACTTGCTTATTCAATTCAATTCAATTCAATTCAATTCAATTTTATTTGTCATATATGCAGCAGACGTGTGTACTGCACAATGAAATGTTGATTTTTACGAGTCCTCCCAACATGCTTATTAACACGATTGCAGCACTGAGCCCAGCGCTTATCGCGCTGCTGGTTGGTTCTGTGCTCAACAGGGGGACCAATATCGAGGGGAGTCTGCTCTCTATATAAAAATTGCCTGCAGAGTGAAAGGCAGTCTGCACTTTTTAAAGGGGAGGATCTTTGTGAGAGAAGTACCTCATTCTGTCTGGAGCTGGAGCTTAGCAAAGTCTCAACAGGGCAGAGAAAGGGCACCTCGGCTCTCCGATGCAGCACGGGAGGCCTTGGTGCAGCGAGTTAATAGGAGAAGACAGGTCCTCTATCCGCAAAGCACCACACCCCCATCACTCACCTACCAACAATCTCTAGCAATCACCACTCATACCTCACAATCATAGCTTCACCTCACCCTCACACACTTACCACTGCTGCAAGCCTCACACCCACATCTCACACCTTGTATACAATGCCAGCTATTCAACCATGACAGGCATATCACACAAACACATTGCAGCACACTCACTGACACACTTCCTTTTCTCTTGTAGACCAACGTGGCTCACAACTGGCATAAACAGGAGCAAACAGGCAGGGGGCAAGCACGGCTGCAGAATCTGACCCAGCTGGAGGAGACAGTTCTAGAGGTAATTGGAGGGGCCGTCGCTGAGGCTGTGGCAATCGAAACATTGATGATGACGGTATGCTCATACCTAATCCTTCTTGTCACATCCCATTTCCCACTCATCCCACAATCTCTTCTCATGTACAAACTGCTGATGGCATAAGCATGCACACCTTGCTTTCCCCCCATCCCTCACCACAACCTGACCCTTGTGCCTTTCTCCATTCAGATACCCAAGAACTGTCACCAGGCTAGCCTGTGCAGGAAGACGTAGAGGAGGAGAGTGATCAAGAAGAAGAGACACCGTCACTTGATCTGACATTCCCATGCAGCAGATCAGAAAATGTCACTGCGCAAACTTTAGAGGATAGTATAGAGGCGTGAGCTGCACGTGGTGTATCACCGGGCACGAGTGGGCTGCAGCCAGGGCAGGGGGAAAGTATGCTGCAGCTACTGGGGTAGCACTTCAATGGAGCACTAGAATAGGCAAAGGAACACGAAAGACAGACAAGAAGGGAATGCACAAGGATGATTAGTTGACTTTGTAATGTAA
The DNA here is from genome assembly GCF_052327205.1 of Somniosus microcephalus. Lineage (NCBI taxonomy): Eukaryota > Metazoa > Chordata > Chondrichthyes > Squaliformes > Somniosidae > Somniosus > Somniosus microcephalus. Next base: position 178,445,210 of record NC_140989.1, read on the forward strand.
TATTGGAACTAATCATTTATAGGTTATGTTTGGAATGTTTGTTTTGTGGTGGCTTTCATTTCAGCATTGTGCCCAAAAGGATGCTATAATTTTCCATGACAGAGGGATGGTAAGGTGAGGAGGTATTGAGCAATGGGGATCTGGGGTTTCATTCAGGGGAACCAGAGTCTGATGATGCATGATACGCTCACGTACAGCCCGTCTAGAATGGGGATTTGCAGGCTGCCTCCTCCCCTCCTCCTCCTCCTCCTCCTCCTTCTCTTCCCCCTCCTCTTCCTCCTCCTAAGGTGGTTGTGGAACCCGTGGTGGCAAGGGCTGCGCCTTCATGATAGCTAAGTTTTGGAGGATGCAGCAGACCACGAATTGGGACACCTGCTCCAGTGAGTACTAGAGAGCTCCATCCAAACGGTCAAGGCAGCGGAACTGTTGCTTGAGTACCCCGATGGTCCTTGTGGTAGCATGGCTGTCATTATATGATTGCTGGCCATGAGTGGTAGGTTGCGGAGGGGAGTCATCAGCCAGGTGTAGAGCAGATAGCCCTTGTCGCCTAGCAGCCACCCTTGGGTTCAGCGTGGTGGCTGTAAGATTGCTGGCACAGTGGACTGGCACAAGATGAAGGTATCATGACTGCTGCCAGATTACCGGGCATTCACCATCATGATGTGCCGGAGTGGTCGCACACCAACTGCACATTAAGTGAATGGTAACCTTTGTGATTACGGTACATCTCAGCATTGATATAATGCCATTACAAAGCCACATGTGTGCAATCGATGGCGCCCTGCAACATGAGAAGCCTGATATCCTGGCAAAGCCACAGCATGCTCCTCCTGCTTCTCTTTGTTTAGAGAGAAGACAAAGAAGTCCCTTCTCCTAGAGTACAGAGCCTCTGTGACCACATGAATGCAACGATGGACGGCGAGCTGGGAGATGTTTAACAACTTTATAAATGTCTTCCAGCAACCCAGTATTGATATAAACTCTGCAAGAGTCAGTACAAGAGAAATAATCAACTTACCGGCAAGTTGGATGTATCCCTTTAAATAGCGCTGGCGGAGGGTCCCTTGTGCTACTGTACGTGTTTAGGAGAGGGTGTTGAATCTGCGGGGATGTCCAAAATGACAGGTCATGCGTCAAATCAGCGTTACACGCTGACTGACGTCACAATCTGCCTACTCGGTATACTGCATGTCCTGCCCGCGCTATCACCCTCACCAAGATGGCTGCACCAGAAGTGGGCAGAAGTGAGGTGGACGCCATTTTTTTTCAAAACTGGCCTTAACTACTGGCGCTAAGGTGCCGAATTTCGCGGCCACAGGCACACACAAGGACAGTGATGGGTTTTGGTATTTTATGGTCAGGGATGAACTTGTCGTACAAGTGGAGCCACTTGTGAGGAGCAAAAAAAAAGATGAAAATAAAATAATTTTGCTTTAGAACTTCAAGATTTTGTTCCAAAATTAATTAGATGGCCCATTCCCTGGCATTATTACAAGGGATGATGCAGGTCTGTAACCTTTCTGGAGTGACAGTACGAGGGTTTATGCTTGTGATTTTGCAGGCTGCGAGTTCCTGATCTCAGCAGGACTATTTGGGGGAACTGACACTCTTACTCTTCCCAACATGCAGAGAGGCCCAATTGATGTGAGAGTTAACCCTGGCTGCTCTTGCATACCACCTAGTGGATAATAACATGCAGAATTGGAAGAGGTCAGGGGGACCCACCCATTCGATCTGGGAATGTTGTGTAAAGTTGGGAATAAACAGAAGAGATAAAAACAAAAATATCAGGGACAATTTTTTTAAGTGCAATTATTAAAGCTGGAGCTCCAAATATGAATTCAGTATAATTTATTGGAGTGATCCTTACATGGAAGGTTTTATTGGAAGAAAACACTTTTGAGACTCTCCCATTTGTACTGGCATGCCTAGCTGATCAGACCCCCAGGTGCTACACTAAACAGGCTGTTCCCTAATTGTGCTGAATACCCATGGTCCCCATAGAAAAGCACTGTGCCTTTAACAAGAGGAAAATGTAAAATTCTAAAATTCAGAACCTTACTTTTTATTGGGATGATAAGCTGAGGGATAACGGGAAGGATCTTCATGCCACCATGTTCCAGCATGTCATGTATCCCCTGCCGTGCAAAGAAGTCATATGGGTGCATAGTATCACAGAGACCATCAAAGAACAGAGGCAGGTAATGGTGGTAGTCTAATTTCTCAATCTCCACCTGTAAGAAAACAACGACACCTTAAAGATATGTTTCCTTATAATGATGAGTAAGACCAATCAAATCTATTATTTTATGAGCTGTTTTTGAGTTACATTTGGCACATGCCTGATTTCTTATGTTTTTTAAGTAAATGGAATTATGTTATAGTAATGCTCTTTCAATGGGAGTTTGTAACCATTCACCTTTAGCGTAACTACTCAGTGGGCCTATTTACTATTGGCTAGATGTCACTAAGTGACTCATCCATTAGTAAAGAGTCGATGCTGAATTTTCCTGGACCAGCATTTAAAGCACAAAATATTGCTATGTAATGGAAAATAGGAGCAGGAGTAGGCCATTTAGCCCCTAGAGCCTGTTCCACCATTCAATTTGATCAGGCTCATCTATACCTCAACTCCATTTACCCACCTTTGATCCATATCCCTTGATACCCATACCTAATAAAAATCTGTAAATCTCAGTCTTAAAAATTCCAGATTTCTGCTATCCTTTGTGTGAAACAGTGCTTCCTGATTTCACTCCAGAATGGCTTATTTCTAATTTTAAGATTGTGCCTCCTTGTTCTGGATCCACCCACAAGAGGAAATATTTTTTTAAATTTTTTTTTATACTGTATTGAAATAAAATGTTTCTACCCTATCGAATCTCTTTATAATTTTAAACACCTCAATTAGATTATCCCTCAATCTTCTACACTCAAGGGAATACAAGTCAAGTTTATGCAACTTGTCCTCATAATTTAACCCCTTAAACCATGGTATAATTCTGGTGAATTTCCCTCCAAGGCCAATAGATCCTTCCTGAGGTGCAGTGCCCAGAACTGAACATAGTGGCCTAGAAATTGGGTTTTGGCTTAGCCAGGGCTTTAGCGCCGGAAGTTAGTGCTGGCGCTAAGTCCCCCTGCGCGCGCCAAAAATTCAGTAGCGCCGCGCCCAAACGGCTGCCGGCGCTACTGAAGGGTCTTAGCGCCTGGAAAAGGGCGCTAACTGCCGTTTAGCGCCGCAATTCCGGCGCTGCGGCACCCGATGCGGTGCGGCAGGCTGGGGAAGTGCAGGCCTCCTCCTTCCGTTAAGGAGGAGCTGCCTGCACCCGGCCGCGGCCCGCGCAAATCTGTTTAAAAATGAGCCCGGCACCTCGGACAAGTGCCGGGCTTGCATCTGTTCCGGGGGGGGGGGGGGGGAGAAGTCCGGGGAGGGAGCTGCGGGCAGGCGGCCGGCGGGAAAGCGGCCGGCCGCCGCAGGGCCTTTAATGCGCCGGTGCAAACACATGTTGGACTCTGTTGCCAGAGTCTTAGTTGCGGCTGCCACGGGCGAGGCGGCCGCAACTGAATTTCGGCGCTGGGGCCCGTCGGCATGGCAACCGGGACGCTGCGCACACCGATGACGTCATCGGTGCCGACGCAGCGCTACCGGTGCAACGCCGCTTTAGGGCCCCAGGGAATTTTTCAACTTGCCATAACTCTGGCGCTAGTCCCTCTAGCGCCTCAAAAGCGGCGCTAAGGCTAGTGAATTTCTAGGCCAGTAAGTCAGATGGTGTCTGGCCAAGGCGCTGTACAACTCCAGCATAACTGCCATTTCCTTATTATCCGTTATAGTCACACCTCCATCTGTCTTTAATGTGTCCACATGCCCCCTTGCCATTCTCTTTCTCTTAATATATTTATAAAAACTTTTAATGTTACCTTTGCTATCTCTTGCAAGTTTTTTTTTATATTCCTTTTTATATCTCTTATTACTTTCTTTGTACTGTATCCCCTTGTTGCTTTTTATAGCTCTCCCAGTCTGTTGGATTTTTATTTTTCTTGGATTTGTGTAAGCCTGGTCTTTTAGCTTGATACGGTCTCTTACCTCATTTCTTGGTGTGGAGATGCCGGAGTTGGACTGGGGTGGACAAATGTAAGAAGTCACACAACACCAGGTTATAGTCCAACAGCTTTATTTGAAATCACAAGCTTTCGGAGCGCTGCTCCTTCTTCAGGTGAAGTGGAGAAATGCATAAAGACACAGCTTATATAGTCAGAGAATCATGTCAGATGTTTACAGGTAACCTTTCCAACTGCCATTTATCACGGCCGGACCTGCTGTGATTTCCAGCCAAAAAAAATGTTTTTTGTCTGTTTTTTTGTTTTTCATACAGACCCCAGCATCTGCAATATTTGACCCCTTGTGACCCCACCTCATTGTTCTTTGATGTAATGTTTCCCTGACTGACCTGTTTGGACACCATTCACACCTTTGACTGCTGTGATTATCTCTCTGCCGAGGTGTGATAAATGGCAGTTGGAAAGGTTACCTGTAAACATCTGACATGATTCTCTGACTATATAAGCTGTGTCTTTATGCATTTCTCCACTTCACCTGAAGAAGGAGCAGCGCTCCGAAAGCTTGTGATTTCAAATAAAGCTGTTGGACTATAACCTGGTGTTGTGTGACTTCTTACATTTGACCTCATTTCTTGACCATGGTAGCTTAACTGCACAAGTTGGACTTTTGCCTTTTAGGTGTATGTCCTAGTTTTGTATTGTACCAAATACTTCTTTGAATACATCCCAATGTTTGCCTGAACGTTTACCCATTAACAGTTCAGTCCTGTTTACTGTGGTCAATTTATTTTCTATCCCTTCAAAGGTTGCCTTATTTAAATTTAAAACCTTGGTTTGTGACTCTCGCTTCTCGCTCTCAAACCTGATAACAAATTCAATCATATTATGGTCACTATTCGCAAGATGTTCCCTGACAGTCAGATTGTTAACTAATTCTGGTTCGTTACTCATCACTAAATCTAGTATGGCATTGTTGGTTTTAAAACATATTGCTCTAGAAAACTGTCCTGAATACATTCTAGAAATTAATTGCCTTTACTACATGGGCTATTCTGCTTCTCCCAATCTATGTGAAAATTAAAATCTTCCATTATAACCACATTGTTTCTGCTACATGCTTCTGTGATCTCCATATTTATACATTTCCCCACTACATCACCATTGTCTGGAGACAACTACCATCATAGTCTTGCATCCTTTACTGTTCCTTAGTTCTACCCATACTATTTCCACTGCCTGTTTACACTTACTGAAGTCCTTTCTTTCCGCTGCCGTAAATGGCCCAGAAATTCGGGTCTCCATGGGTGAGTACGCACAGGGTACTCACCCGTAGGCCCGATGGAAGTGCCGGTTTCCTGCATGCACTGCGCATACGTGGGAAACCGGCACTTCCGTTCCTCTGAACGAAGGGGTTCAGAGGTCGAACGCATGTGCGGGGGAGGCTGCGCGTGCGCATCAAACTTAGTTTTTTTTTACAGGTTTCTCCGGGAACGTAAGCCTGCAGAATTTAGAAATGTAAAAAGCAGGCGTAAGGCCTGCTTTTTACAAGGTAAGTGGTGAATTAATTAAAATTAAAACATTTTTTCCCAGGTTTATTATTTTTAAATACTTTAAAGCAAGGTAAGTTTATTTTTAGCCCCGTTAGAATATAAAATTATTTTTTTCAAAAATTTAAATTATTGTTTAAAATAGTTATTTCATGTAATTTATAGTTTATTTAAAAAATGTGATTTAAAAAAAAATTATTTGAAGGTTTAGTGCTATTTTGGGGCCATAGTATTTATAAGTCTTGACAGCACTTCCTGTCAGACTTATGAACGGAGCATTCCCTGCTCCGATTGGCTGCCCATGGCCCACGTGATTCCCAGGGGACGCATCGAACTAACTGCGCCCCTGGGATACGTAAGCACTGCGCGCCGGCAGCTGGACCAGGCCCCGGATTGGAATTCCACGGGGCCCTACAGCTCAACGGCCGGCACGCAAGGTAAGTGCAGGTCGGGGGCTTGCACCCGCGGGAAGCCCCTGACCCGAATTTCTGGGCCATTATGTCTTTTATCAATATTGTCACTCTTGCTCCTTTCTCAATTTCCCTGTCCTTGCTAAAGATCCTATAGCCTGAAATGCTTAGCTCCCAATCATGCCCAGCTTGTAGCCAGATCTCTGTAATGACTACTACATTATACCCTTTAAGCTGCATTTGTCCTTCTAACACATTTGTTTTATTGCTTGTGCTACATGCATTCATGCACAGAACTCTTTCTTTCTTTGTTTTTTTATTTAGTGTACATTAGTTATTTATTTATCTATTTCCAGAGCTAACTGATTCACCTTTAATACTAAATTTTGATTATCAGATTAATTTAATTTTCTTTATTTTAGGTACTTTTTATTGCATTTAGTTTAATTATTCCATTTCTATCTCTACTTGATATCAGCTTTTATTCATTTACTTTTTAATGTATTTGCTTTTTATTACTTATTTAAAGCTGCTAGTTAGGTTTATTCCCTTGCCTCCTATTTATTCATTTCTATTTTTTAGAGTTTGGTAAGCCCTTAATTACCATAGTGTTAAAGGAAGAGTGAATAATTGAACACTTAGCTTGCCATCCTCGGTTAATTTACTTAGCACCTCCTTCACCCTCTGCACCTAATTCCTGTTTTAATAGTACTTACTCTGTCCCCAGTTCACTCTGTTAACAGCCTACTCTGCTACGTTCTCTTCTGCTTGAGCTCTGTGCTCTTGTAGGTAATTCACTCTATAAATACCTTACCTGAACAAGTCTAACATTTAGATGACATTTGGATATAAAACTGAGCTGCTAATCAGTGAGAGAATTATATTGCATTTATCTTAAAATGTTGTCACCACTGGCAATTAAAAACTCTCCTCAAGAGCTAGTTTTGTACGTCTCTGAATCTATAGGGTCTGTAGTTGGCAGTGGCAAGGCAGAGATGCTGAGGGTGGGAAATCCAAAGGGTCGATGGTGGAGTAAAGAACAGGAAGTAGACCAGTGCCAGTGCAGTGGGGGAGTGTGCACAGGGACATATGGCTGGGGAGATCAGAGAGTTATGGAGAGGAAAGACCATGCAGGACGAGAATCTGAAAGTTCAAATGGGGAGGCTGGCAAGCGGAGCAGTGGAGACGTCCAGCCTTGAAGTGATAAACATGTAGATTAAAGATTTGTCAGCAGAGGGGTTGCAACAATATCAACTACTGTCATTGCTTCTGGCCATGAGTGTGCTCACCCCTATAGTAATCTAAACAGTTTCCCATTTCAGATCTTTCGACATCAGCGGGGGGCAAATCTTTCGACATCAGCGGGGAGGGGGGGGGGCATAAAACGGGCGGTCATGGTTCGGCCACCTGTTATATACCCCATTAAATTCAACAGAAAGGAAAATCGGCCGGGGTATATATGGGCAGTTGATTTTATAGTTTTGGATCAGCTGTTTACAAGGATAGGAGGATGGAAGGCCAGAAGAGCTTTAAGTCTAGAAATGACAAAGGCATGGATGAGGGTTTCAGCTAGGGTTACCAACCCTCCTGGGTTGTCCTGAAGTCTCCCGAGATTAAAGATGAGGGCCGAGAAATACCACATCACTAAAAACCTGCCGGTGCCACCACGGGCCGGTGTTAACGGCCGCTGAAATGGATGGCGCTGGCAGGACTGGTAAATTGGTGCTGGTGGCTAATTAACATTAGTCCAGCGCTAAACTTACCATGCAATGCCATTCTGGTGGCGTTTATACTGGCAAGAGACCCCAGTGCGTCATTGCAGCAAGAACAGCCTTTTCTTAAAGCAAGGCTGTCATTTCAGAAAGCAGTGCGGTCCCTTAAAGGAGAACTGCCTTCTGAAATGAAAAAATAAAAATCATTCAAAAATAGGCCGTTTTTAGCACTTGCAGCTCAACTGCCTTCTGAACAAAAAATTAACTTTAAAAAGAATTCCCAAATTGCCTTCTGCACCTAAAAAAATGCTAAAGGTGCTTCAGCACTAACACAAATGGCTCAGCAAGCCAGGAAAGGGGCGCCCAGGGTCTCATACGCAGCTCTCCATCTTTGTGCAGGGGGTCAACACTGCAAGAGAGGTTCTTACCCACAGGGGCCAGGAGGTCCTCCAGAAAGAAGGATGTGGGACCAGATCACCGAGGCCATCACTGCCAGCAGTGTCACCCACACGAGTGCCCAAAGAAGCTTCATGACCTCAGACCAGTGGTCAAGGTCAATAAATGTATCTTCAAAAGCCGTCTCCTACCAACTGCACAACTAGCCTCACACACTGCTCAATGCACGTCCCCCCCCCTCCCCGTTCCCCAATCAGTCACCTACCAACAATCTGTACCAAATACGAGGCACACCTCCCATTCCTAGCTTCACTTCACCCCCCTGGAGGAGATGGTGCTGGTCATTCTTGATGGGGCATGGCTGAGTACTTGGCCAGCGGTGGGGCTGAAAGGATAAAAGATGCTGGTATCCTCATAGTTATCCTCCTTCTTGCATGCACCTCTTGCTTTCCTGCCCTCCCCTACAGCTCCACCCTTGCGCCTTCCTCATTTCACACACCCAAGAAATGCAGCCTGCCCAGCTAGTGGTTGACCAAGAAGAGGGAGAGGAGAGTGAAGAAGAAGAAATACAGTCACTCGATTTCACACTCCCAGCCACCAGCTCCTCAAGGTCGACCCGCAAGGCCATTTGCAGTGGCCCCCACTGAAAGTCAGCAGCCTTCCACCAGCCATGCTGCAGCCACTGGGGTAGCACTACATGACATCAGTAGGATAGGCAAAGGCACATACAAGAGTCACTAAGGGTGATGAGTTGATTTCTTGATGTCATATTGCATGGATTGATGAAAAAGTTGGATTGGAAAGTTTGCTTTGTGGTGGCTTTTATTTTAGCATTATGGCCAAGCGGACGCTGTGATGGTCAGTAACAGAGGGAAGGTAAGGTGTGGGACTAATGTTGAAAGGGGAATTGGGGTTGTGGTCACTGGTACTGCAGGTGGATGATTCCATCCCAGATATCCCGGCCAGAAAGGGGCTGTCTGGGTTGCATCATACCTTCTGCTTTCTCCTCTTCTGCTTTCTCCTCTTCTGCGACTTCCTCTTCCCTCTGCGAGCAGATGCTGTAAATCTGAAATAAAAGCAGAAAATGCTGGAAATACTCAGCAGGTCAGACAGCATCTCGATCTGAAACGTTAACTCTGTTTCGCTCTTCACGGATGCTGCCTGACCTGCTGAGTAGTTCCCGCATTTTCTGTCTTCTCAGAGGCCTTCCTTTACCATCCGAGGCCTTGAATGCGTCCAGCAGAACTCCCTGTACTCCCTGCACACTTAAAAAACTTTTAACCTGTATTGCACCAAGCCACTACTTCAATAAAATGTAAATAATCCAGTCCAAAGGCTTAAATATAAACTTACCTGAAAGATGTGTGTGTCCCTTTAAGAAGTGCTGTCAGTCTGCTCCATGCTCGCTTTGCAGAGCAAGCTTAGGCCCTAGTGCTAAACTCAGTGCTAAGGTCCAAGTTCACAGAGCGTGACGTTTCACGCTTACCACATTTGCATCTCCAGGGCTAGCGGCAGCGTTAGAGCGTTAGAGTGGCAGCCGCTATTTTTTGCCAGGATTGCAGCGCTAACTCGTGGCGTTAAGGTAGGGAATTTCTGGGCCTAATTTTCCAGGCTCTCCTACAACCAATCCGGGTGAAAAATCATACGGACATTTTATTATCTCTTGATTCACTCCAGCCAGACTCACAACAAATAGCAGGGCCACGACACACCCACGATGTAATGAAGACCTGGCGCATGCGCACTCTGTTAAAAACAATGCAATGGATAAGTCGGTTTCTAGAGCACAGAAGGTTGTGGGTATTGTAGCCGTCATTATTGAATGATCGATGTATCATGCGACCAATGGCAGAAGCATGGGGGAGGGGTGGTTAGAAGCGGGAGGGCGTGTGATGAAACTTCCTGGAATACATCCTAGCAGCAGATAGGCTGAGGAAGGGATGGAGGAGGAGGCAATGTTATAGAGGTGGAAGTAGGTGGTCTTTGCAATGGAGAGGATATGGGTTTAGAAACTCAATTGGGGTCAAATGTTGTGAACAATTTTCTTCAGCCTGAGAGAGTAGCTAAAGAGGGGGATAGAATTGGCTGCATGGGTACAAAGTATGTGGCTGGGGCTAAGGATGATAGCTTCAGTCCATATTTAACTGGAGGAAATGGCAACTCACCAAGACTGCATGTCAGACAGAGGCAGTGGAGTGGTCAAGACAGCTGGGTGTACAGGTAGAAGCTGACACCATGTTTGTGGATGATGTCACCAAGGGGCAACATGTAGAGAGGAAGAGGAGGGAGCCAAGGATAGATTCTTGGCAAGCACTACAGGTAACTATGCAGGGTGGAAAGAAAAGTCTTTGTTGGAGATGCTCTGGCTACAATCCGATAGGTAACAGTGGAACAAAGTGAGAGCAATCCCACTGAGCTGGTCAACAAAGGAGAGATGTTGGAGAAGGATGGTCTGGTTGGCCGTGTCAAAGGCTGTAGAGAGATTAAGAGGACAAAGAAGGAGAATGCATCATGGTTACAGTCACAGAAGATGCTATTTGTGATTTTGGTTAGGGATGTTTTGGTGCTGTGGCAGGAACAGAAACCTAATTGAGAAGATTCAAACCTGTAATTTTGGGAAAGATTTGCACAGATTTGGGAGGTGACAACATATATAAGAACATTGGAGAAACAAAGGAGGTTGGAGATGGGGCAGTAGTTTGGAAGGACAGGGGAATCGAGGGAAGGTTTTTTGAGGGGGGTGTGCGGAATGATGGCAGTTTTGATAGGGAGCGATTTACACTGTCAGCTAGCATGGGGACCAGGAAAGGATGTTGGGTCAGCAGTTTAGTGGGTATGGGATCAAGGGAGTAGGATTTCGGAGAGGGCATGAAGGGAGATGAGAGAGGAACTAAAGAAAGACACAGTTTTCAGTGTTAGGGCGGGGAATGTTTGACTTGGTGGGCAAGAGGAAGGAGGAAGTAGTAGAGGCAACTGAATGGATGGCCTCAATTTTAGTATAAAACACTAGTTAGGCCTCAGCTAGAGTCCTGCATGCAGTTCTGGTCATCACATTACAGGAAAGATGTGATTGCACTAGAGAGGGTACAGAGGAGATTTACAAGGATGTTGTTGGGAGTAGAGAATCTTAGCTATGAGGAAAGACTGGATAGGCTGGGTTTATTTCCCTTGGAACAGAGGAGGCTGAGGGGAGACCTTATTGAGGTGTATAAAATTATGAGGGGCCTAGATAAAGTGGATAGAAAGGACCTATTTCCCTTAGCAGAGGGGTCAAAAACCAGGGGGCACAGATTTAAAGTAATTGGTGGAAGGTTTAGAGGGGATTTGAGGGGAAATTTCTTCACCCAGTGGGTTGTGGGGGTCTGGAACTCACTGCCTGAAAGAGTGGTAGAGGCAGGAACCCTAACCACATTTAGAAAGTACTTGGATGTGCACTTAGGATGCTCTAACCTGCAGGGCTACGGACCAAGAGCTGGGAAGTGGGATTAGGCTGGATAGCTCTTTGTTGGCTGGCGCAGACACGATGGGCTGAAATGACCTCCTTCCATGCTGTAACTTTCTATGATTCTATGATTTAGTGACAAAGAAGTTCCTGTGTTCCATTTGTTGTTAAAGGTGAGGGTGGAGGGGCAGGGGAGAGAGGTTAGAGGAGATGGTTGGTTTAAGGAGAAAAGAGGTCAGGGGTTACCTTTGCTCTTCAGGAAGATCTCCACTCTAAAGGTGACTCTTAGTGTGGAGTGAAATTCCAGTGGATATTGGTTCTGCCCAAAATTCCTGATCCACCCCAGGAGGAAATTATCTTTTTCGCCCTCTCCCAACCCAAGGATTTCGGTATATGGTGCTCCATTTTGAATCTTGGTGAGGAAGGCTTTGATTCTAACTATCTTAAAAACGGTATGAAATAAAGGCAGAAAGTTCTCACAGAGACAGACAAATAGGTAGCCAAGTACTTCACATCAAACAATTAAGTTTTTTTGTTATCAACAGTGTTCTTTGAAGGGCAGTCCCTGTGTCATAATGTGCTAGTCATGGGTGATACAAAATTAAAAAAAAAACAAAGATCTATTCAACAGATGCTTGTAAAATCAGACTAAACAAGAAACCACCTATTAATGTACGAAGAAGATAGTCTGTTCATTTAGGTTGATTAGACACTACGGGGGCTAAATTGGATAGCCCCCCGGAAACGGGCGAGGGAATCACGATGCGCCAACTTCGTGCTGCCTGCTCATTTGAATGATCTCTGCATCAGCCAGCACTAACCGCGCTGTTCATTAGCTGGACGCATCAGCAGGGGGCCAATATCGTGAGGGGCTAGTACCAATTAAAGCTAGCCTGCACTGCTTAAAGCTAGCCTGCACCTCTTAAAGGGAAGGTGCATTTTTTCTGGCGCAGGTGCTGGGAGTCGTGGTTGACGTACTACCCTACGTAAACTTGAGATCATCCAAAACTCGGCTGCCTGTGTCCTAACTCGCACCAAGTCCCGTTCACCCATCACCCTTGTGCTCGCTGACCTACATTGGCTCCCTGTTAAGCAACGCCTTGATTTCAAAATTCTCGTCCTTGTTTTCAAATCCCTCCATGGCCTCACCCCTCCCAATCTCTGTAATCTCCTCCAGCCCCACAATCCTCCGAGATATCTGCGCTCCTCTATTTCTGCCCTCTTGAGCATCCAATTATAATCGCTCAACCATTGGTGGCCATGCCTTCTGTTGTCTAGGCCCTAAGCTCTGGAATTCCCTTCCTAAACCTGTCCGCCTCGCTACCTCTCTTTCCTCCTTTAAGATGCTCCTTAAAACCTACCTCTTTGACCAAGCTTTTGGTCATTTGCCCTAATTTCTCCTTATGTGGCTCGGTGTTAATTTTTTTTGGTCTTATAATACTCTTGTGAAGCATCTTGGGATGTTTTACTATGTTAAAGGTGCTATATAAATACAAGTTGTTGTTGCTGTTGTTGAAGAGATACATACCTGGCAAAGAGTGAAGAATGGCACAACAGGGGAGAAAGCGGGCTCCAAGGTTTTCGAACTCTGCACTGGAGGTCTTGGTGGAGGAGGAGGAAAGAAGGAGAGATGTTCTGTATCTGCAAGGGGGAAGGAGGCCCTCCAGACACGTGGTCAATGGGAGCAGATAGCCGTGGAGGTCAATGCCAGGAGTCAAGCCCCGAGGACTTGGATGAAGTACCGCAATAGGTTTAATGACCTTACACTAGTGGTCAAGGTCAGTGAATGCATCTTCAAATGCCATATCCTACCAACTGCACAAGTAAACTCAGCCACTGTTCAAATCACCACACTCCCATCACTCACCTACCAAAAATCTCTATCAATCAGGTTTCATACCTATCATTCATATGTGTCACCTCACCCTCACACACTTAGCACTGCTGCAAGCTTCACACTCACATCTCACAGCTTGCACACACTGCCAGCTATTCAACCATGACAGCCACATCAGCCAAACAGATTGCATAACACTCACTGACACACTTCCCTCTCTCTTGCAGGACAAAGTGGCTCATAACCGCAGGCAACAGGAGCTAACTGGAGGGGGAACAGGTGCGCCTGCATGTCCTTACTCCCATGAAGGAGACGGTGCTGGCCATTATTGGGATGGCCATTGCTGAGTCCGTGGCCAATGGAGGGGCTGAAACCATCAAAGATGATGGTATCCTCATACCTAATCCTCCTTCTTGCATCCCACTTCTCCCTCATCCCACAATGTACTCTGATTTACAAGCTGCAGATGGCGTAAGCATGCACCTCTTGCTTTCACCTGGTCCCCCGCATCACAACCTTATCCTTGTGCCTTTTTCCTTTCAGATACCTAAGAGGTGCACCCTGGCCAGGCAGTGGAGGAACACCAAGAAGAGAGTGATGATGAAGACACAGCACCATCACTTGATTTCACGTTCGCAGTCACCAGCTCAGATACTGATTGTTATAAATCTCATCATTCATCAAGAAATTACTCATGAAATAACACTGGACGGCCAGCTGGTGGCGCCGTCCAAGGAGTATAAATACTCGGGCGTCGGCCCCAGCAATCCAGGGACATTTTGTAAGACAAGGAACTCGTGAAGTACAACTAGACCTCCATGTTCTGAATCAAGTTGATTAAAGCCTTACTTTATACTCAAACCAAGTGCGTCGTGAGTTTTAGTACGTCAATTTAATCAACTTGATATCAGCTCCACGCTTTGGGGTGATTTCGGGAACAGCCAGCTACGACTCGAACCGTAGAAGGGAACTCAGACAAGTAATCGATCCATCATAGAGAAACTACTCAGACCCGCCCATCTCGACCTGGACCCGAATTCACTTACAGCTGCTAAGGTACGGAAACACTGGTATCGTACTTTCAGCAACTTCCTCAGGGTGTGTGGTGAAAAAGTTCCTGATAAATTAGAGATACTTGCTAATTATGTTTGATTATATCGAAGACTGTGTAGACTATGATGCCGCTATCCAAATACTACAGCAGCTATATGTCAAGTCCCCAAATGAAATTTTTGCTCGGCATCTACTGGCCACAACTCGACAACAACCCAGGGAATCACTTGAGGAATTCCTTCAGAAACTTCGCAGGCTCAGCAAGGATTGTAATCTTAAAGCTGTTAAAACTGAGCAGTACCAGGAGGAGTTAATTCGTGATTCCTTTATTAATGGGATTGCATCTCCCTTCATATGTCAGCATCTGTTGGAGAATAAAACCCTCAAGTTACAGGCTGCCTATGACCAGGCATGTTCTCTGGACTTAGCAAAGAGGAATGCAGATACCTATCTTTCACCACATGCACGGGCTGCTGCTATCACTTTTAGTGACTCCTTCGATAGGTCTCGGGCGGAAGCCCTCACGGATGATGACTCCAACCTGGCTGATGACAACCCTACCCTAGAAACCTACACTGATGACAACCCCGGCCTAGCGGCATCTTGGCAATCTGGAAGGAAGTGTTTCTTCTGTGGAGGTGTGCTCGTAACGCAACCTGCAATCATTGCAGCAACAAAGGTCACTTTTCTAAGGTATGCCAGTCAAGAGCCGCTGTTAGTAAGAAAGGCCACTTTTCTAAGGTATACCGGTCGAGAGCGCCTGTTAGTTTTGCAGCTACTATCTATAAAACTGATCATGCCCCAAGAGCCACTACTAAGGTTACAGCTGCAATCTATAAAACTGCTCCTCCCCCAAGAACCACAACTAAGGTTACGGCTGTCAAGGGTAAAACTGCCTCTCCTCCCATCACAGCTGTTTTTCCCCAAAGTCTGTCCCATGCAGCCACGAAGGTTTCGGTAAATGGACATATTTTGAGTGCACTAATTGACTCATGCAGCTCTGACAGCTTCATTAGTGAGCAGGGTGTCAGTAAGTTAAAATTGCATATTTACCCCTTGGACAGGGAAATTGCAATGGCTCTGACGACACTGACCACCAATTCTTCCGGTTTTTGTCTTGTCGACCTTATCCTCAATGGCCGCACTTATTTCTCCACCCGGCTCGGGGTGCTCAAGAACCTATGCAGTGATGTGCTCCTGGGACAGGATTTCCAGAAACAACACAAAAGACTCACTTTCGAGTTTGGAGGGTCAAAGCCGGAGCTTACTATTTCCAAAATAGTGTTTTGTGCGCTTTTGCCAGCTACGCTCGATGAGCCCTCCTTGTTTGCCAATCTTTCCCCCCGATGTAAGCCCATAGTCACTAAATCACGACGTTTCAGCCAAGATGATCGAGCCTTTATCGAGGCAGAAATCTCTCGCCTTCTAGCTGACAGTATCATTGAGCCATGTTCATCTTCCTGGCGGGCTCAAGTCGCCGTTGTTAAAAATCCTCTGAAGCAACGCAAGAAACATCTTTGCATCGATTACTCGCAAACTATTAACCAGTATACCGACATGGATGCCTACCCACTACCACGCATCGATGACATGGTAAATAACCTTGCCAACTACAAGGTATTTTCAACTTTTGATTTAAAGAGCGCATATCATCAAGTACCGTTAAATAACTCTGACAAAAAGTATACAGCCTTTGAGGCCAATGGTCGGCTTTACCAGTTTTGTTGCCTTCCATTTGGGGTCAGCAATGGGGTGTCCATCTTTCAACGGGCAATGGATAGCCTAGTCAAACAGGAGAACTTAACGGACACTTTTCCATATCTGGATAATATCACTATTGCTGTTGATGACCAGAAGGAGCATGATGCCAACCTCCAGAAATTTTTTGACATTCTCCGTCATCGCAACCTAACCTTAAATGAGTCCAAATCAGTGAAATCAGTACCATCAGTCAACATCCTTGGCTACTGGGTGGGCAACGGTGTCATCAAACCAGATCCGGAGCGACTTTGTCCGCTTCAGGAGCTCCCTCCCCCTAGGAATCTTGGCTCTCTTTGTCGGGCACTCAGCATGTTCGCCTATTATGCGAAATGGATACCCCACTTCTCCGTCAAGATCCAGCCCCTGCTTCACGCTAAGTCATTTCCATTGGAGGCAACGGCTATTTCTGCTTTCAACCTCCTCAAGCGACAACTGGAAAAAGCCACGCTTCGTTCCATTGATAAAAATCTTCCTTCCATGGTCAAGTGCGATGCATCAGATGTGGCGATCTCTGCTACCTTGAATCAAGGTGGTCGACCCGTTGCATTTCTGTCCAGAACTTTGCAGGGTAGTGAGCTCCATTATCCTCCTGTCGAGAAGGAGGCTACGGCCATCATCGAAGCGGTACGTAAATGGAGTAATTTTCTCGCTCATCACCATTTCACACTTATAACCGATCAGCGCTCTGTGGCCTTTATGCTGGATAACCAGAAACGCACTAAGATCAAGAATAACAAAATACAACGCTGGAGGATGGAATTGGCTGTCTTTGGATACACCATACATTATCGACCCGCAAAGAGAATGTGGCCCCGGATACCCTCACGCGGGCATTCTGCTCTTCTATGTCAACTTCGACTCTGGCGGATCTTCATACTGACTTATGCCATCCTGGCATTACCCGTATGTTGCGCTTTTTGCAATCTAAAAATCTCCCATTTTCTGCGGAAGATGTGAAAAGAACGTGCTCCTCCTGTAGGATTTGTGTGGAATTAAAACCGCAATTCCTCCGTCCATCGGATGGCTCGCTCATACATGCTATGCAGCCTATGCAGCGACTCAGCATTGACTTTAAGGGGCCATTGCCTTCCTCAACGCGAAACACCTACTTACTGACTATGGTGGACGAATATTCACGCTTTCCCTTTGCTTTCCCCTGTCCCAATATGCTTACTTCCACAGTGATCAAATGCCTTGATCAAGTCTTTTCCCTTTGTGGTACGGCCAATTTCATCCACTCTGATCGGGTCCCTCCTTCATGTCAAGTGAACTCAAAAGTTATCTCTCCCAACGGGGAATCGCCACAAGTAAAACGACACCATACCATCCCATCGGTAACGGACAGGTTGCGAGATACAACGCTATCATTTGGAACGCTGTTCGTCTTGCGCTGAAGTCACACAACCTACCAGACCAGCAGTGGAAACCTATGCTCCCTGACGTGTTGCATTCCATCAGGTCTCTCCTTTCTACGTCTACCAATGTCACACCTCACGATCGATTCTTCAGCTTCCAGTGTCGCTCCACCCATGGGACATCTCTACCGTCATGGTTGGCAGCTCCCGGCCCCGTGCTGCTCCGAAGATTCATCTGATTATCTAAAACCGATCCTCTCATCGACGAGGTAGAACTCACGGACGTCAACCCCATGTACGTGCACGTGCGGTACCTTGATGGCCAGGAGTCCACCGTTTCACTCCGGGACCTGGCTCCCTGTCCGGCCAGTTCCATGGGCCCAACCGATAGAGGGACCCACGGGGTTGATGCCGACACTCCGTGCTCCCCCGAAGATGATGCCCTACCTGGGACATCGAGAGATCTGCCAGCTGCCCCACTGGATCCACTCGGGCGCAGGTGCCAACTCGCCGGAGGGTGAGGTCGCAGGCGGGTTCTGCTGCAGAGGACTCAGATGAGGACTCTGATGAGGTAGCCTACAGACGAAGTCTAATGGGTATGCACAACGAAGTGCTTGATGCATTGGAAAGCCTGCCAGAAAGCCTGCGTGCAATGTCAAGGAGCATGGAGGAGTCCAGCACCAACTTTGGCACAGAGCTTTGCGCAGAGCTTGGAGCCCATCGTTCCAGCATGGAAGTGATGGCCAACTCCCGTTTGCACACTTGTGGACCAAACCATGATGCAGCATCTGATGGCCGATGTCGCAGCTTCCATTGCAGCACAAGCAGCAGCCACCCAACGTCTGAGCACTGCAGTGGAAGCTCAGACTGCTGTCATCATGGCTGTGGATTACATTATGCAAAGGGACTTGCAGGGTGTCATAGCAGTCCAGCAATCAGTCCTCCAACAGATTACTAAGATTGCTGAGGCCTCGCCCCAGGGGAGTGGCAGTGGCTCCATGGAGCATGAGCCTGCTGTCCTCTCTCAGAAATACAGCATTCGTCCTCCCACTACTGCCCCTCCGCCAGTGCCCTTGCTGTTGCCCGTCAGCCAGCCAGCCCAGACTGCTGCTGTGTAGGAGCACTAGGACAGGCAAAGGCGCACAGAAGATAGGCATGAAGAGATGCACTTGGGTGATTAGTTGACTTTTATATGTAATATGGCATGATTTCATTTATAAATTTGGTTTGGAATGTTTATTTTGTGGAGGCTTTTATTTTTGCATTGTGGCCAATTTTTGCTGTGATGGTCAGTGTCAGAGGGAAGGTAAGGTGTGGGTCTGTTGGTGAATGGGGAATTGGGGCTGCGGTTACTGGTATCGCACTCAGATGAGCTCTTTACGGACAGCCCAGGCAGAAAGGGGATGTCTAAGTTGCCTCCTCCCTTCCTCTTCCTCCTCTTCCTCTTCCTCCTCCTTCTCATGCTCCTCAGCTGCTCACCATATAGCCGGTGACAAGGGCTGTGCCCTCATGATGGTGAGGTTGTGCAGCATGCAGCAGGCAAACCATAAATCTTGAGACCCATTCTGCCGAGTGCTGCAGGGCTCCTCCAGAGCGGTCCAGGCAGTGGAAGCGCTGTTTCAGCACCGGATAGTCTGCTCTATCACATTTTCTGTGGCAGCACAGCTTTCATATTATGCATGCTACGCATGTGTGCATGGATTGTGCACTGGAGTCATCAGCCATGTGGTCAGCGGATAGCCCTTGTTGCCCAGTAGCCACCCTTTGGTTTGCCGTGGTGGCTGAAATGCAGCTGGGTCAGCGGACGGCCGCAAATGAAAGCATCATGACTGCTGCCAGGATACCGGGCACTGGCCTTTTAAAAATAATATAAACCAGGAAATTACATTAGTAGATGGTCAAATAATCTTTATTCACAAGGCCATTTTGAAAACACCCCATTTCCAAAAATGGTTGATGTGAATCTAATGTGTGATTCGCTGCTTATGGTCACACATCAGCTGGACATTGAGGGAGTGGAATCCCTTTCGGTTCTGGTATAGGGCAGAGTTGACATGTGGCATCCGCAAAGCTATGTGCGTGCAATCAATGACACCCTGCAACCATGGTGAAGCCTGCAAACCTACAAAAGCTGCCTGCTTGCTCCACCTGCTTGTCTCTGGAAAGAGAGAATGAAATGTAGTTAGCTCTCTTTGAATAAAGAACCTCAGTGACCTCCCTTACTCAACAGTGGACAGCAAACTGCGAGACATTGCAAATATCTCTAGCTCCAGCCTGGAAAGTGCCCGATACATAAAAGTTCAGCGCCATGGTCACCTTCACAGCCACTGGCAATGCGATACTTGCCCTGATTTGAGGTTGCACTTGCTGCTGCAACAGGTGGCAGATTTCAGTGAGGACATCCTTACTAAATCGCAGGCGTCTCACACATTGTTCCTCGCTGAGGTTCAGTTAGAATTGCTCCCTGAGCACTCTGGGCAGATATGGCCTCCTGGTGAGAGCCCTTCTAGTCCTCCTCCTCCTCCCTCTTCTAGCAGCTTGTCCTGCTCTGCGTGGCCTCTGTTCAATCTCCAAGTCATGCTGAATTCCAAGGGAAATGCCTACTGGTGCACCCATGTCTGGGAGCAACTGGTTTGTGCAGAAGCCTTCAAGTTAGCAAAAAGTCCTTCAGCACCTGCCACACCACTCCCTGTAGACTTTTGCAACTTGAAATAACTGCAGAAAGCACCAAACACTTGTAGAATCGTAGCAACAGCCAGAAGAAACCAACCAGCAACTGACCTGTAAATAGTTGATGGTCCCTTTAAATAGCACTGGTGCTGGGTCCTTCCTGCTGCTGAATGCATGTTCAACTGTGCAAGTTTAAGAGTTGGCTGGAGCGTTGAGCTCCAAATTGATACCTCTGGCGTCAAATCAGCGTCAAAAAATGGGCATTAACAAGCCCAATTTCTCACCATACGATTTCTAGTCTTAAATACATACCAAATATAAAAAGACTGTGAATTTTTAGGAATGGAAAAAGCCACCAGGCTCAACAAATCCATCCCTTTTTGATATTGTGTTATACTGGAACTTGCTGACATCCCAAAATTAGTTTGTGTGCACTCATGGAGGTTGTGGACAGTCAATGCAGTCATCTGGGTGCAAGTGAGGAAGTGATCTGCTTGGATGAGGAGGAGGATAGAGATAAGTGTAGCCACCATTTCAATAATTTTTATTGAGGCCCATCATCACACTTGCTCTAACTTAAGTTGTGAACTATAATAGTCTCAGGGAGGTTGCAATTAAAACATTGGATACAATTGTTGCAATACTTCATAATGTGTTTTTGGTGGGGTACAAGAATAACTTGCAGTGTGTAATGAAATGTGTTTGTCTTGCCTGTATTCGTTTTGCACTCATGTATATTACCCTCCCCCACACTGTGTATAGTTTCACTTCCTCTTTCCTGACTAACCTGGAAGGTTCCAGGTCTTGGCTTGGCTCCGCCCCTGACTTCTCTTACATAAAGATTCCATGATCTGTATGACTCATTCCTGTGAGCCAGTCGGTGTGTTGAGATGTTAGCTCTGATCTTAGTGATTAAAAGCCAACTTGTTTAAGTTAATGACTTCTAGTTTTGTGGTTATTGAAGGCACATCACAGTGTAATACCGAAACGTCCCCACGACCAATAATGGCACCAGGACTGACATGTATGATGCATTGTGATGCATTTACATAAGGAGGGATGTAGGTTCGCCACATTAGTGGTTTTCTGGGTGCTTTACCAATTTCCAACATCTACTTCCACAAGAATGCTATCCACTGTGAAAGAATAGCCATATTTCAGAAAAATACACATAGAAACATAGAAGATAGGAGCAGGAGTAGGCCATTCGGCCCTTCGAGCCTGCTCCGCCATTCAATGAGATCATGGCTGATCATCCAAATTCAGTACCCTGTCCCTGCCTTCTCCCCATATCCCTTGATCCCTTTAGCCTTAAGAAATATATCCAACTCTTTTTTGAATATATTTAATGAACTGGCCTCCACCACCCTCTGTGGCAGAGAATTCCACAGGTTCACCACTCTCTGGGTGAAGAAATTCCTCCTCATTTCAGTCCTAAATAGCTTACCCCTTATCCTTAGACTATGACCCCTGGTTCTGGACTCCCCGGCCATCCGAAACATCCTTCCTGCATCTAGTCTGTCCAGGCCTGATAGAATTTTATAGGTTTCAATGAGATCCCCTCTCAATCTTCTAAACTCCAGTGAGTATAAGCTCAATCGACACAATCTCTCCTCATACGTCATTCCTGCCATCCCAGGTATCAGCCTGGTGAATCTTCGCTGCACTCCTTCCATAGCAAGAACGTCCTTCCTCAGATAAGGCGACCAAAACTGCACACAATACTCAAGGTGCGGTCTCACCAAGACCCTGTACAACTGTAGCAAGACATCCTTGTTCCTGTACTCGAACCCTCTTGCTACGAAGGCCAACATACCATTTGCCTTCTTAACCGCCTGCTGCACCTGCATGCTTACCTTCAGCGACTGGTGCACAAGAACACCCAGGTCTCTTTGCACTTCCCCTTCTCCCAATCTATTGCCATTCAAATAATAATCTGCCTTCCTGTTTTTGCCACCAAAGTGGATAACCTCATTTATCCACATTATAGTGCATTTGCCATGTTTCTGCCCAATCACCCAACACCGACATCCTCCTCACAGCTTACCCTCCCACCCAGCTTTGTGTCGTCTGCAAATTTGGAGATATTACATCCAATTCCCTCATCCAGATCATTAATATATATTGTGAACAGCTGGGGTCCTAGGACTGATCCTTGCGGTACCCCACTAGTCACTGCCTGCCACTCGGAAAACGACCCGTTTATTCCAACTCTTTGCTTTCTGTCCGCCAACCAGTTCTCTATCCAAGTCAATACCTTGCCCTCAATCCCATGTGCCTTAATTTTGCACGCTAATCTCTTATGTGGGACCTTATTGAAAGCCTTTTGAAAGTCCAAATACACCACATCCACTGGTTCTCCCTTATCTATTTTACCAGTTACATCCTCAAAAAATTCCAGTAGATTAGTCAAGCATGATTTACCTTTTGTAAATCCATGTTGACTTTGTTCGATCCTGTCACTGCTTACCAAGTGCTCTGCTATTACATCTTTTATAATAGATTCTAGCATTTTCCCCACTACCAATGTCAGGCTTACCGGTCTATAATTCCCTGCTTTTTCTCTACCACCTTTTTTGAATAGTGGGGTAACATCCTATGAGCAGAATTCTGACTATATTAAAACATGATAAACTGGGTTTAAAAATCTAAAAAGCCTCAACGACACAAGCTATGAATACAGGCTTCTGAGATGAGATGATTTGTTGACACAAAGCTGTAAAACACCATACAAGCTTTTGAATTCGGAATTGGTTGTAAATACTAAAACAATGGCCCTATTGAAGAAGCAAAGGGTTGCGTCCAAGAAGTCTGCAGTTTGGAACCAACACAAAAGAACCCAGTTTAAAGTGTTAATAACTAACACTTTGAACAGAAACACAGAACATTAAAGAACCATATGCCTTTGATAAATATGGCATAAATGAAACAGGAAACACGATTATATGTACAACCAACTGAAGTAGCTAAGAAATGCATAGAACACCCTAGTTGAAGTGTTTTTGATTTACATATTGTAAAAGGTACAAACAGGAGACTTTGTAAATATGACTTCAATGGACGCACCAAGCAATCACATTGTGTTTGTGCTGAAAATGGAACAGTTAGGAGACACGACGTCTGCTTATAACCAGAAATTGAATGAAAGAACTTCGTAAGAATGGCATCAAATAGATACACCTGTCATAACCATTTTTTATGATAAGTTTTGAAACACCTACACAGCAGACATAATTATGCATGCAGCAGCTGAATTGACAGTAAGAGTAGAAAGATGACTAGAGATAATTAGCTTACATCAGCAGAAAACTTCAAGGATAAACCACTAAAAAAAGTATAAAAATAGTGCTTTCAGATAGGAAGTCAGAAGTCACTGGAAGGGGCAAGCGATTCTCAACTTCAGAGGCAGGATCTGTAAGTTTTTAACTCTTTGAGTCTCGGGGATCAAAAGGTACTCTTATTTGATTTTGGTGGATATTCTGGATTAGAAATAATAAGAAATGTAAAAATGTACGAAGTTAAGATTTGAGAATAAGGATCTCTGAGAATAAGAAATGTAAGCTATTTGTATTTTGAACTGTTAAAGTTGCGATTGAATCACCAGCTGTTAGTTGCATGTCAGTTCTTTAATAAATCTATATATTTTTAGAATTGTCTCAAATAGCATTTCTGTATCAAACTCGCGAACTCAATCTCTGTACACTCTTTGGTGAGGAGTTGCAGAGTTCTGGGGGGGGGGGTGTTTCCGGACCCTCATAATATCTGGAAGGTTACAGTCTAGTTAAACTTATTAAAAATGCTATCCGGAGTATGGTAACATCTTCAGGTCGTTCCTTTCCTTTAGAGAGGGATAGCCTGGACCTTTAGAACCAAATCAAGCATCTTATAGAATTCGGCTATCTCTAGCTTTAGTTGAAGGTGAACATCTGGGGAATACACCTGATCTGGGGTGGCCCGAAAAGGGCTAGGACTAGTAATTATCCCTTCACCATAACCTCCATGAATGCAGATGAACTGGTGGGGAGCCAGCTGAATATTTTTTAATTTGTTCATGGGATCTGGGCGTTGCTGGCAAGGCCAGCATTTATCGCCCATCCCTAGTTGCCCTTTAGAAGGTGGTGGTGAGCCATCTTCTTGAACCACTGCAGTCCATGTGGTGAAGCTACTCCCATAGTGCTGTTAGGGAGGGAGTTCCAGGATTTTGACCCAGCGATGATGAAGGATCGGTGATATACTTCCAAGTCAGGATGGTGTGTGACTTGGAGGGGAACTTGGAGGTGGTAGTGTTCCCATGCGCCTGCTGCACTTGTCCTTCTAGGTGGTTGAGGTCATGGGTTTGGGAGGTGCTGCTGAAGAAGCCTTGGCGAGTTGCTGCAGTGCATCTTGTAAATGGTACATGACGTAAGAAAACTACTAGGCACTTGGTCTAAGCGTTAAACAAAGCTTTAATCAACTGTTTTACAACATGGAAGTCTAGTTGTGTCCTTCACTAGTTCCTGTTAAAGAATGTTCCGAGCAAGCTGAGCCCATGCCCGAGTATTTATACTCTCCCTGGACAGCGCCACCAGCAGGCCGCCCAGTATTATTTCATAAGTCATTTCCACATGAATGACAACACTGCAGCCACGGTGGAGGGATTGAATGTTTAAGGTGGTGGATGGGGTGCCAATCAAGCGGCTGCTTTGTCTTGGATGGTGTCGAGCTTCTTGAGTGTTGTTGGAGCTGCATTCATCCAGGCAAGTGGAGAATATTCCATCACACTCCTGACTTGTGCCTTGTAGATGGTGGAAAGGCTTTGGGGAGTCAGGAGGTGAGACACTCACCGCAGAAGACCCAGCCTTTGACCTGCTCTTGTTACCACAGTATTTATGTGGCTGGTCCAGTTAAGTTTCTGGTCAATAGTGACACCCCAAGATGTTGATAGTGGGGGATTCGGCGATGGTAATGCTGTTGAATGTCAAGGGGCAGTGGGTTAGACACTCGCTTGTTGCAGATAGTCATTGCCTGGCACTTGTGTGGCACGAATGTTACCTGCCACTTATCAGCCCAAGCCTGAATGTCGTCCAGGTCTTGCTGCATGCGGGCATGGACTGCTTCATTATCTGAGGAGTTGTGAATGGCACTGAACATTGTGCAGTTATCAGCAAACATCCCCACTTCTGACCTTATGATGGAGGGAAGGTCATTGATAAAGCAGCTGAAGATGGTTGGGCCTAGGACACTGTCCTGAGGAACTCCTGCAGCGATGTCCTGGGGCTGTGATGATTGACCTTCAACCACCACAACCATCTTCCTTTGTGCTAGGTATGACTCCAGCCAGTGGAGAGTTTTTCCCCCGATTCCCATTGACTTCAGTTTTACACTCGGGCTCCTTGATGCCACTCGGTCAAATGCTGCCTTGATGTCAAGGGCAGTCACTCTCACCTCACCTCTGGAATTCAGCTCTTTTGACCATGTTTGGACCAAGGCTGTAATGAGGTCTGGAGCCAAGTGGTCCTGGCGGAACCCAAACTGGGCATCAGTGAGCAGGTTATTGGTAAGTGCTGCTTGATAGCAATGTCGACGACACCTTCCATCACTTTGCTGATGATTGAGAGTAGACTGATGGGGCGGTAATTGGCCAGATTGGATTTGTCCTGCTCTTTGTGGACAGGACATACCTGGGCAGTTTTCCACATTGTTGGATAGATGCCAGTATTATAGCTGTACTGGAACAACTTGGCTAGAGGTGTGGCTAGTTTTGGAGCACAAGTCTTCAGCACGACAGCCAGGATGTTGTCGGGGCCCATAGCCTTTGTTGTATCCAGTGCGCTCAGCTGTTTCTTGATATCATGTGGAGTGAATCGAATTGGCTTCTGTGGTGGTGGGGACCTCAGGAGGAGGCCGATATGGATCATCCACTCGGCACTTCTGGCTGAAGTTGGTTGCAAATGCTTCAGCCTTGTCTTTTGCACTCACGTGCTGGGCTCCACCATCATTGAGGATGGGGATATTCATGGAGCCTCCTCCTCCTGTTAGTTGTTTAATGGTCCACCACCATTCATGACTGGATGTGGCAGGACTGCAGAGCTTTGATCTGATCCGTTGATTGTAGAATCGCTTAGCCCTGTCTATAGCATGCTGCTTCTGTTTCTTAGCATGTATGTAGTCCTGTGTTGCAGCTTCCCCAGGTTGGCACCACATTTTTAGGTACACCTGGTGCCAACCTGGCATGCTCTTCTACACTCCTCATTGAACGAGGGTTGGTCCCCTGATTTGATGGTAATGGTAGAGTGAGGGATATGCCGGGCCATGAGGTTACAGATTGTGGTGGAATACAATTCTGCTGCTGCTGATGGCCCACAGCGCCTCATGAATGTCCAGTTTTGAGCTGCTAGATCAGTTCTGAATCTATCCCAATTGAGAAGCTTTTCAGTTTTGGGGATAATGGCCTTGGGCTTCTTTGAAATGGAGAATGTGAGAAGCATTGAGGAGGGAGAGTTCAAAGGCATCCTCCCACCACTCAACAAGTACTTTCTTCCTCTAGGTCTCATTATTTCCCTTATTGCGCAAAAGGGTGTGCTAAGTAAAATGCAGGCCGACACTGCACAACAATAGCATGGTACACAATACTGTACATCATCATCTTCTCTGTCCTAGAAGGCACAACAGACTGCAACTGCTATAACACATCTTCCTTTTCTCTTGCTACAGTGTCCTCCCAGATTCAGGTCATGAGTTTGAGGAGGAAGTACTGAGTGAAGCAGTGAGGAGGAGGAAGTGGAGGAGCCAGCGAAGAACAGCAAGTAGCTGCCCAGTCTTCCAACCTCTGCTATATAGGCCCAGGATTGGAACCTTACTGGAGCTGACTTCAGAAGGGAATTGAGTGATGATCATAAGACTTTCATATTATCCTCTGAGATTATGATGAACACCATGCAAAGGTGGTTTGAAAATGTGTAAGAATTCACCTCTAATTTCTCTGCAGCCCTGGGTTTTCACGGGGCGCCCTGGAGCTTATGGCAACTTCAGAGCCTTCTGCATGGGGAGCCCCAAAGGATGAACAGACCTAACCCAGACACATTTCTCTCACAATTGCTTTGACTGTGACTATTGAGACTCTTGTCCCCAATTTACAGGATTTTATCATGGCTGTATTAGACAGAATTGGGGGATCGCCCCTTAGTGAAAATATTTTTCAACATAAGTTTTCCATTCTATTGGTATTTGTAAATCGGTTTTCTTCTTTGTGAAGCATCTTGGGAATCTTATATTACTTTAAAAGTGCCAAACAAATGCAAGTTGGTGTTGTACCTAATGTACTAGTGCTTATTTCCCAATTTTCTCCTTCACCTCCCACCAAAAGACACGTGTTAAGTATGTGTATTGTATTGAACAATTAACACAAAGACTTAAACGTATAACTCAAACAGGTCTTTACTGGTTGGAGGTAGGGACTATACTGAATACAAGATTACTGCACAGTGCTTATATACCGGTGTGTTCACCCCCGGTATTACGTCTACAGCAGCCTGAGAAAGTAGTACATCTCTTAAGGTGGAACAGGTTACATACACAACACTCCTCCCTTCTTAGCTTTATAGTCATCCCCCCCATTTAACATAACGTAATAACATATATAACTTCATGTTTAACGTAACATATCACAGATTCAGTCTCTGCGGAAAACAGTTCACAGATTCAATCTCTGTGGTGTAGTCGGTTCACGTTACTCATTCAATAGTCTTTTCATGGATTTAACAGCTTGAACTTCCGAACTGATTTGGCTCCGTTCGGAGGGACCACGTGTGATCTGGTAGAGGTGATAATGGTTCAGATGGGTCATCTTCCGTTTTTACTTTTCCTTTTCTGCTTCTTGGAGACTCTCTAGGCTCCATTGTCAGCTGCCACAGCTGCCAGCTGCATGCGCAGTTCCTCCTTCTCTTCCTCCTGTTTCCGTCGTAGAGCCAGCTTCTCCCGATGTTCCGTAGACTTTTGGTGCTCCTCCATGATTTCTGCACTTTGGGAGTCGAAGTTACAAGCTGGGCAGGACAGGACATCGTAATATTCGGTGTCGTCCACCAGGTCATGGTAATATTCGGTGTCGTCCTGAGCTAGACCAGTGAGAGGGTCGTCTATTTCCTCCATACCCAGCTGGACGTTAGCCAGCTCTTGTTCCAAATCCAGACATCTTTCCTGAAGAGACTTCTTCATGTGTACCTCTGCATCCAGCTTTTTCTGGGCTTTCAGCAAGTCGTTTACTAGTGACCTCATTTGTGATTTTAATACTTCCTTTGGAGATTGATTGATCGGACTATGCAATCCCTCTACCGGAGCAGCTGTTTCAGCGGTCTGTTGTTCTACATTGACGTGAGTCAGCGTACTTTTGGCATCCAATGGCTGCTCTGTTGCAGTCGTTTCAGTCTGTGTCGTCACATCAGCCATCTCAATGACTTTTGAGAGCTCCGAACCCTTTTCCTTTGAAGATCGCAGCTCGTGTTCAAGTTTTTCCCATTTCAGAGTCTTGTCCCTCAGCATATGAAGGAGTTGGCTGACCGTTAACTCTTCTGACACCAGATTATGGCACGCACCTTCAGAACCTGAATCAGCTTTGATTCGTTCGGCCTCCTCGCGCAGATGGTTGGTGTGCTCCTGCTCCATTTTCTCCATCAGTTGCTTCTGTTGACTTTCCAGATTCTCCCACTCTGTAACAAAGAACTTTTTTATTTCATTCATCTCTTGCTCAAAACAGCAAATCATTTGTTCTAATTGCTGTTGTAGTTTGAAATGGAGTTGAGTTCGAGCCCAGTGTCCCTCAAAAATGTGCATATCAGTAGACTTGACAGACTCAGAATTCTCTGTTATAACTATGTTGTTGTTGCTCAGTGGAATTCTGTGCTGAAACTTTGTCTTTTGCACATGGGTTGGTCTTACCATCATCAGTTCTAGAGTCTGGGCTGATTATCTGCACCGAGTTCTCACTCTTTATGGCTTTTAGCGAATGCCAGTCCATATTTATGTTTCTAAACCACTCCCGGCCTAGTAGTGGTGGACCTCCCTCTGGTAGCACATATAAGTCCATTATTTGACTTCCTTCGCCCTTGTTGGCCACTGCAACCTTTATTGTCCCGATGGGGTACACTCTCTGCCCCGTGTAGGTTGTCAATATAATCTCCGTATCCTGTAGGGGAATATGTTGGAATAACCTTCTGTAATCTTTCTTATTCATGACCGACAATGCCGATCCAGTGTCCAATTCCATTTTTACTTGGACTCCTTCTATCTGAAGAGTAACCCAAATTGTCTGGAGGTCTGCACCCTTACCAACGTTGAGTACCCTTAAGCTAGCCAGTTCAATACTGCTTAAGCCAGCCAGTTCATTACTGCTAGCGTCTGAATCGGACTCCTGTTCGGCCACCTTGTGTACTTTTGCGTATTTTCCTTGCGGTGACTTCTTGTTGCTGGTCTTCTTCCCTGACCTGCATACTCTAGCTATGTGTCCAAGCCTACCACAAGTTCTACATTCTTGGTTTTTAAACCAACACTGGTTCTGATCATGCGTTGTCTTTCCACAACGATAACATTTGCCAGAACTCACACCCAATTTGTGTGCACTGAGCTCCGGTGACCGTAGCTGCATTACTGCCGTGCCTCTCGCTGCGGCTTCGTGTGCTGCTGCCATAGTGACCGCCTTCTCAAGCGTCAGCTCATTCTCCTCGAGCAGTCGCTTTTGTGTATCCTGTTTAAATAAACCACACACAAATTTGTCTCGTAGTGCATCTGTCAGTCCCGTTCCAAACTGGCAATATTTCGCTAATTTACGCAATTCCAGCAAATATTCAGCATTGCTTTCATGCTGTAGCTGCCTTCTGTCGTAAAATTTAAATCGTTCTGCTAGCATCAGCGGCGTGGGGTTTAGATGATCTTTCAGGACAGTAACAATCTCATCGAACGTCTTATCCGCCGGTTCATCTGGTGATAACAGGTGTTTCAATTGCCCGTATGTCTTCACACCCATTAAATTTAATAATGTTAGAGCTTTATCTTGGTCACGAATTTTATTGGCCTTACAATAATTTTTTACTCTTTGAACATATATGGCCCAATCTTCGAGGTTGCTATCAAAGGTGCTAATATTCCCGTGTTTAGGCATTGTAGATTTGCAATTTCTCAGATTTTATTTTCTTTACTTGTTATCAAAGATGGCGGCTTCCCGCTCTTGCCGTCGTCCTCCGCCCACAAAATGGCGGTTTTCCCGCGCTTGGCGGTCTTCACCCGTCCCCCGACGCCGTCTCCCTTCAGCCCCCGAGTGCGGCCCTTATCTTCGCCGCGATCGCCCGAGTGCGGCCCTTATCAGCGGATGCGATCGATGGCCCGGCTGCGCCCCTCACTTCAAAGCGGCCCGGCCCTTATCTGCCGATCGCTATCGCCCTGTACCTCTCTCTTCCCCCAGCCCTGTCTTCTACTCCGGTTCACAAGCTGATGGAGGCTTCAGGGTCCTAATGCCTGTCCCTTCCAGTGGGGTGGTGAGTGGTGAGGTTTGAAACCTCTCTTCAACCGCCGTGGAATAACTGCCGCAGGGTAAGAACCTGACTCGTCGCCAGTGTTAAGTATGTGTATTGTATTGAACAATTAACACAAAGACTTAAACGTATAACTCAAACAGGTCTTTACTGGTTGGAGGTAGGGACTATACTGAATACAAGATTACTGCACAGTGCTTATATACCGGTGTGTTCACCCCCGGTATTATGTCTACAGCAGCCTGAGAAAGTAGTACATCTCTTAAGGTGGAACAGGTTACATACACAACAACACGGACTCTTAATCGGCTATGATTCCAGTGGCTTTGACAATCCTTCGTCTGTCAGCACAAGTAATGAGTGATGGCTATTCAAATGTGGAGCCCAATCCTGTCCTCAACAACTGGCACACACACACAAACACACACACACCGACCCACACACACACACACACACACACACCGATCCACACACACACACACACACACACCGATCCACACACACACACACACCCCGACCCACACACACACACACCCCGACCCACATACACACACACCCCGACCCACACACACACACACACACAGTGACCCACACACACACACCCCGATCCACACACACACACAGTGACCCACACACACACACCCCGATACACACACACACACACACACACACACACACACACACACACACACCGATCCACAAACACACACACCGACCCACACACCCACACACACACACCCCGATCCACACACACACACACACACACACACACACACCCCGATCCACACACACACACACACACACACACACACACCGATCCACACACACACAAACCGACCCACACACACACACCGACCCGCACACACACACACACCGACCCGCACACACAAACACACCGACCCACACACACACACCCCGACCCACACACACACACACACCAACCCACACACACACACCCCGACCCATACACACACACCCGACCCACACACACACACACACACCGACTCACACACACCGACCCACACAAACACACACACCGACCCACACACACCGACCCACACCGACCCACACACACACCGACCCAAAAACACACACACACACACCGACCCACACAGACACACCGACACACACACACACACACACACACACACACCGACCCACACACACACACACACTGACCCACACACACACACCGACCCACACACACACACAGTGACCCACACACACACAAACACACACACCGACCCACACACACACACAGTGACCCACACACACACACCGACCCACACACACACACACACCGACCCACACACACACACACCAACCCACACACACACACGCACACCGATCCACACACACACACACACACACACCGATCCACACACACATACACACCGATCCACACACACACACACCGACCCCCACACACACAAACACACACACCGATCCACACACACACACACACAAACACACACACCGATCCACACACACACACAGACACACACACCGATCCACACACACACACACACCGACCCACACACACACAAACAAACACACCGATCCACACACACACACACAAACACACACACCGATCCACACACACACACACACCGACCCACACACACACACACACACCGACCCACACACACACACACACACCGACCGACACACACACACACACACCGACCCACACACACACACACACCCCGACCCACACACACACACACACCGACCCACACACACACACACACACCGATCCACACACACACACACACACACACACACCGATCCACACACACACACACCGACCCACACACCCACACACCGATCCACACACACACACACCGACCCACACACACACACACACACACCGACCCACACACACACACACACACACACCCCGACCCACACACACACACACACACACCCCGACACACACACACACACACCCCGACCCACACACACACACCCCGAACCACACACACACACCCCGACCCACACACACACACCCCGACCCACACACACACACACACCGACCCGCACACACACACACACCGACCCACACACACACACCCCGACCCACACACACACACACCCCGACCCACACACACACACACACCGACCCACACACACACACACACCGACCCACACACACACACACACCAACCCACACACACACACCCCGACCCACGCACACACACCCGACCCACACACACACACACACACCGACTCACACACACCGACCCACACAAACACACACACCGACCCACACACACACACACACACTGACCCACACCGACCCACACACACACCGACCCAAAAACACACACACACACCGACCCACACACACACACCGACACACACACACACACACACCGACCCACACACACACACACACCGACCCACACACACACACACCGACCCACACACACACACAGTGACCCACACACACACAAACACACACACCGACCCACACACACACACACACACACCGACCCACATACACACACACACACACACACACCGATCCACACACACACACACACACACCGATCCACACACACATACACACCGATCCACACACACACACACACACCGACCCACACACACACAAACACACACACCGATCCACACACACACACAAACACACACACCGATCCACACACACACACAGACACACACACCGATCCACACACACACATACACGGACCCACACACACACAAACACACACACCGATCCACACACACACACACAAACACACACACCGATCCACACACACACACACACACACACACACACACACACACACCGATCCACACACACACACACACCGACCCACACACACACACACACCCCGACCCACACACACACACACACACCGAACCACACACACACACACACACACCGACCCACACACACACACACACCCTGACCCACACACACACCGACCCACCCACACACACACACACACCGATCCACACACACACACACACACACACCGATCCACACACACACACACCGACCCACACACACACACACACACACCGACCCACACACACACACACACCCCGACCCACACACACACACACACCCCGACACACACACACCCCGACCCACACACACACACCCCGACCCACACACACACACTCCGACCCACACACACACACCCCGACCCACACACACACACACACCGACCCACACACACACACACACCAACCCACACACACACACCCCGACCCACACACACTCACCCGACCCACACACACACACCCCGACCCACACACACACACACACCGACTCACACACACTGACCCACACAAACACACACACCGACCCACACACACACACACCGACCCACACACACACACACACACACACCGACCCACACACACACACACACACACACCGACCCACACAAACACACACACCGACCCACACACACACACCCCGACCCACACACACACACCCCGACCCCCACACACACACCCCGACCCACACACACACACACCCCGACCCACACACACACCTCGACCCACACACACACCCCGACCCACACACACACCCCCCGACCCACACACACACCCCAACCCACACACACCCCCCGACCAACACACACACACCCCGACCCACACACACACACCCCAACCCAGACACACACACAGCCCGACCCACACACACACACCCCGACCCACACACACACACACACCGACCCACACACACAAACCCCGACCCACACACACACCACGACCCACACACACACACACCCCGACCCACACACAGACACCCCGACCCACACACACACACACATCCCGACCCACACACACACACCCCCCGACCCACACACACACACACCGACCCACACACACACACCCCGACCCACACACACACACCCCGACCCACACACACACACCCCGACCCACACACACACACCCCGACCCACACACACACACCCCGACCCACACACACTAACCCCGACCCACACACACTCCCCGACCCACACACACACCCCGACCCACACACACACACCCCCCGACCCACACACACACACCCCGACCCACACACACACCCCAACCCACACACACACACCCCGACCCACGCACACACACCCCGACCCACGCACACACACCCCGACCCACACACATACACCACGACCCACACACACACACCCCGACCCACACACACACACCCCGACCCACACACACACACCCCGACCCACACACACACACACCCCGACCCACACACACACACCACGACCCACACACACACACCCCGACCCACACACACACAGCCCGACCCACACACACACACCCCGACACACACACACACACACACCCCGACCCACACACACACACCCCGACCCACACACACACCCCGCCCCTCACACACACACACCCCGACCCACACACACACATCCTGACCCACACACACACCCCCTGACCCACACACACACACCCCGACCCACACACACACACCCCGACCCACACACACACACCCCGACCCACACACACACACCCCGACCCACACACACACACACCCCGACCCACACAGACACCCCGACCCACACACACACACCGACCCACACACACACACCCCGACACACACACACACACACCCCGACCCACACACACACACCCCGACCCACACACACCCCGACCCACACACACACCCCGACCCACACACACACACACCCCGACCCACACACACACACCTCGACCCACACACACACACACCCCGACCCACACACACACACCCCGACCCACACACACACACCCCGACCCACACACACACACCCTGACCCACACAC
This sequence comes from Somniosus microcephalus, assembly GCF_052327205.1. Taxonomy (NCBI): domain Eukaryota; kingdom Metazoa; phylum Chordata; class Chondrichthyes; order Squaliformes; family Somniosidae; genus Somniosus; species Somniosus microcephalus. Next base: position 178,480,759 of record NC_140989.1, read on the forward strand.
ACACACCCCGACCCACACACACACACACCCCGACCCACACACACACACCCCGACCCACACACACCCCCCCCCGACCCACACACACACACCTCCCGACCCACACACACACACCCCGACCCACACACACACACACCCCGACCCACACACACACCCCGACCCACAAACACACACCCCGACCCACACACACACACCCCCCGACCAACACACACACACCCTGACTCACACACACACACCCCGACCCACACAAACACACCCCGACCCACACACACACCCCGACCCACAAACACACACCCCGACCCACACACACACACCCCCCGACCCACACACACACACCCTGACTCACACACACACACCCCGACCCACACACACCCCGACCCACACACACACACCCCGACCCACACACACACACCCCCCGCCCCACACACACACACACCGACCCACACACACACACACCCCGACCCACATACACACACACCCCGACCCACACACACACAAACCGACCCACACACACAAACACCCCGACCCACACACACACACCCCGACCCACACACACACACACACCAACCCACACACACACACCCCGACCCACACACACACACCCGACCCACACACACACACACACACCGACTCACACACCCCGACCCACACACACACACCCCGACCCCCACACACACACCCAGACCCACACACAGACACCCCGACCCACACACACACGCCCCGACCCACACACACACACACCCCGACCCACACACACACAGACCCGGACCCACACACACACACACCGACCCACACACATACACCCCGACCCACACACACACACACCGACTCACACACACACACCCCGACCCACACACACACACACCACGACCCACACACACACACCCCGACCCACACACACACACACACACCCCGACTCACACACACACACCCCGACCCACACACACACACCCCGACCCACACACACACACCCCGACCCACACACACACACCCTGACCAACACACACACACCCCGACCCACACACACACACCCCGACCCACACACACACACCCCGACCCACACACACACACACCCCGACCCACACACACACACCCCGACCCACACAAACACACACCCCGACCCACACACACACACCCCGACCCACACACACACCCCGACACACAAACACACACACCCCGACCCACACACACAACCCGACCATCACACACACACCCCGACCCACACACACACCCCGACCCACACACACACACATCCCGACACACACACACACCCCGACTCACACACACACACACCCCGACCCACACACACACACCCCGACCCACACACACACACCCCGACCCACACACACACCCCGACACACACACACACACACACCCCGACCCACACACACACACCCCGACCCACACACACACACCCCGACCCACACACACACCCCGACACACACACACACACACACCCCGACCCACACACACACACACCGACCCACACACACACACCACCCGACCATCACACACACACCCCGACCCACACACACACCCCGACCCACACACACACACATCCCGACACACACACACACCCCGACCCACACACACACACCCCGACCCACACACACACACCCCGACCCACACACACACACCCCGACCCACACACACACACCCCGACCCACACACACACAAACCCCGACCCACACACACACACCCTGACCCACACACACACACACCCCGACCCACACACACACACCCCGACCCACAAACACACCCCGACCCACACACACACACCCCGACCCACACACACACACCCCGACCCACACACACACACCCCGACCCACACACACACACCCCAACTCACACACACACCCCGACCCACACACACACACCCCGACCCACACACACACACCCCGACCCACACACACACACCCCGACCCACACACACACACCCCGACCAACAGACACACACCCCGACCCACACACACACACCCCGGCCCACACACACACACACCCCGACCCACACACACACACCCCGACCCACACAAACACACACCCCGACCCACACACACACACCCCGACCCACACACACACAAACCCCGACCCACACACACACACCCCGACCCACACACACAAACCCCGACCCACACACACACACCCCGACCCACACACACACACCCCGACCCACGCACACACACCCCGACCCACGCACACACACCCCGACCCACGCACACACACCCCGACCCACGCACACACCCCGACCCACACACACACACACCGACCCACACACACACACCCCGACCCACACACACACACCCCGACCCATACACACACACACCGACCCACAAACACACCCCGACCCACACACACACACCCCGACCCACACACACACACCCCGACCCACACACACACACCCCGAGCCACACACGCACACCCCGACAAACACACACACACCCCGACCCACACACACACACACCCCGACCCACACACACACACCCCGACCCACACACACACACCCCGACCCACACACACACACCCCAGACCCACACACACACACCCCGACCCACACACACACACACCGACCCACACACACACACCCCGACGCACACACACACACACACACCCCGACCCACACACACACACCCAGACCCACACACACGCACACACACCCCGACGTACACACACACACACCCCGACCCACGCACACACACACCCCGACCCACATACACACACACCCCGACCCACACACACACACACCCCGAACCACACAAACACACACATCCCGAATCACACTCACACACACCCCGACCCACACACACACACACACACCCCGACCGACACACACACACACACACACCCCGACCAACACACACACACCCCGACCCACACACACACACCCCGACCAACACACACACACCCCGACCCACACACACACACCCCGACCCACACACACACACCCCGACCCACACACACACACACCCCGACCCACACACACACACACCGCGACCCACACACACACACACCCCGACCCACACACACACACACTCCGACACACACACACACACCCCGACCCACACACACACCCCGACCCACACACACACACCCCGACCCACACACACACACATACCCCGACCCACACAAACACCCCGACCGACACACACACACCCCGACCCACACACACACACCCCGACCCACACACACATACCCCGACCCACACACACACACACCCCGACCCACACACACACACCCCGACCCACACACACACACACCCCGACCCACACACACACACCCCGACCCACACACACACACCCCGACCCAAACACACACTCCGCGACCCACACACACACACCCCGACCCACACACACACACCCCGACCCACACACACACCCCGACCCACACACACACACATCCCGACCCACACGCACACACACCGACACACACAAACGCACCCCGACCCACACACACACAACCCGACCCACACACACACACCCCGACCCACACACACACACACCCCGACCCACACACACATACCTCCGACCCACACACACACACCCTGACCAACACACACACACCCCGACCCACACACACACACCCCGACCCACACACACACACACACCCCGACCCACACACACACACCCCGACCCACACACACACACCCCCCGACCCACACACACACACCCCGACCCACACACACACACCCCGACCCACACACACACACCCCCCGACCCACACACACACGCCCCGACCCACACACACACACCCCCCGACCCACACACACACACACCCCGACCCACACACACACCCCCCGACCCACACACACACACACACCCCGACCCACACACACACCCCGACCCACACACACACACCCCGACCCACACACACACACCCCGACCCACACACACACACACACCCCGACCCACACACACGCACCCCGACCCACACACACACACACCCCGACCAACACACAAACACACACCCCGACCCACACACACACACCCCGACCCACACACACACCCCGACCCACACACACACACACAACTGGACCCACACACACACACCCCGACCCACACACACACAAACCCCGACCCACACACACACACCCTGACCCACACACACACACCCCGTCCCACACACACACACCCCGACCCACACACACACACCCCGACCCACACACACACACCCCGACCCACACACAGACCCCGACGCACACACACACACACCCCGACCCACACACACACACCCCGACCCACACACACACAGCCCGACCCACCCACACACACCCCGACCCACACACACACACACCCCTGCCCACACACACACACCCTGACCCACACACACACACACCGACCCACACACACACACCCCGACCCACACACACACACACCCCGACCCACACACACACACCCCGACCCACACACACTCTGACCCATACACACACACCCCGACCCACACACACACACCCCGACCCACACACACACACCCCAACCCACACACACACCCCGACCCACACACACACACCCCGACCCACACACACACACCCCGACCCACACACACACACCCCGACCCACACACACACACCCCGACCCACACACACACCGCGACCCACACACACACACCCCGACCCACACACACACACCCCGACCCCCACACACACACCCAGACCCACACACAGACACCCCGACCCACACACACACACCCCGACCCACACACACACACACCCCGACCCACACACACACAGACCAGGACCCACACACACACACACCGACCCACACACACACACCCCGACCCACAGACACACACACCGACTCACACACACACACCCCGACCCACACACACACACACCACGACCCACACACACACACCCCGACCCACACACACACACACACCCCGACCCACACACACACACCCCGACCCACACACACACCCGACCCAGACACACACACCCCGACCCACACACACACACCCCGACCCACACACACACACCCTGACCAACACACACACACCCCGACCCACACACACACACCCCGACCCACACACACACACCCCGACCCACACACACACACACCCCGACCCACACACACACACCCCGACCCACACAAACACACACCCCGACCCACACACACACACCCCGACCCACACACACACCCCGACACACACACACACACACCCCGACCCACACACACACACACCGACCCACACACACACACAACCCGACCATCACACACACACCCCGACCCACACACACACCCCGACCCACACACACACACATCCCGACACACACACACACCCCGACCCACACACACACACACCCCGACCCACACACACACGCCCCGACCCACACACACACACCCCGACCCACGCACACACCCCGACACACACACACACACACACCCCGACCCACACACACACACCCCGAACCACACACACACACCCCGACCCACACACACACCCCGACACACACACACACACACACCCCGACCCACACACACACACACCGACCCACACACACACACAACCCGACCATCACACACACACCCCGACCCACACACACACCCCGACCCACACACACACACATCCCGACACACACACACACCCCGACCCACACACACACACCCCGACCCACACACACACACCCCAACCCACACACACACACCCCGACCCACACACACACAAACCCCGACCCACACACACACACCCCGACCCACACACACACACCCCGACCCACACACACACACCCCGACCCACACACACACAAACCCCGACCCACACACACACACCCCGACCCACACACACAAACCCCGACCCACACACACACACCCCGACCCACACACACACCCCCCGACCCACGCACACACACCCCGACCCACGCACACACACCCCGACCCACACACACACACCCCGACCCACGCACACACACCCCGACCCACACACACACACACCGACCCACACACACACACCCCGACCCACACACACACACCCCGACCCACACACACGCACACCGACCCACACACACACCCCGACCCACACACACACACCCCGACCCACACACACACACCCCGACCCACACACACACACCCCGACGCACACACACACACCCCGACCCACACACACACACCCCGAGCCACACACGCACACCCCGACAAACACACACACACCCCGACCCACACACACACACACCCTGACCCACACACACACACCCCGACCCACACACACACACCCCGACCCACACACACACCCCCCAGACCCACACACATACACCCCGACCCACACACACACACACCGACCCACACACACACACCCCGACGCACACACACACACACACACCCCGACCCACACACACACACCCAGACCCACACACACGCACACAGACCCCGACCTACACACACACACACCCCGACCCACGCACACACACACCCCGACCCACACATACACACACACCCCGACCCACACACACACACACCCCGAACCACACAAACACACACATCCCGAACCACACTCACACACACCCCGACCCACACACACACACACACCCCGACCGACACACACACACACACCCACCCCGACCAACACACACACACCCCGACCCACACACACACACCCCGACCAACACACACACACCCCGACCCACACACACACACCCCGACCCACACACACACACCCCGACCCACACAGACACACACCCCGACCCACACACACACACACCCCGACCCACACACACACACACCCCGACCCACACACACACACACTCCGACACACACACACACACCCCGACCCACAGACACACATCCCGACCCACACACACACACATACCCCGACCCACACAAACACCCCGACCCACACACACACACCCCGACCCACACACACACACCCCGACCCACACACACATACCCCGACCCACACACACACACACACCCCGACCCACACACACACACCCCGACCCACACACACACACACCCCGACCCACACACACACACCCCGACCCACACACACACACCCCGACCCAAACACACACTCCGCGACCCACACACACACACCCCGACCCACACACACACACCCCGACCCACACACACACCCCGACCCACACACACACACATCCCGACCCACACGCACACACACCGACACACACAAACGCACCCCGACCCACACACACACAACCCGACCCACACACACACACCCCGACCCACACACACACACACCCCGACCCACACACACATACCTCCGACCCACACACAAACACCCCGACCCACACACACACACACCCTGACCCACACACACACACCCCGACCCACACACACACACCCCGACCCACACACACACCCCCCAGACCCACACACACACACCCCGACCCACACACACACACACCGACCCACACACACACACCCCGACGCACACACACACACACACACCCCGACCCACACACACACACCCAGACCCACACACACGCACACACACCCCGACCTACACACACACACACCCCGACCCACGCACACACACACCCCGACCCACACATACACACACACCCCGACCCACACACACACACACCCCGACCCACACAAACACACACATCCCGAACCACACTCACACACACCCCGACCCACACACACACACACACCCCGACCGACACACACACACACACCCACCCCGACCAACACACACACACCCCGACCCACACACACACACCCCGACCAACACACACACACCCCGACCCACACACACACACCCCGACCCACACACACACACCCCGACCCACACACACACACACCCCGACCCACACACACACACACCCCGACCCACACACACACACACCCCGACCCACACACACACACACTCCGACACACACACACACACCCCGACCCACACACACACACCCCGACCCACACACACACACATACCCCGACCCACACAAACACCCCGACCCACACACACACACCCCGACCCACACACACACACCCCGACCCACACACACATACCCCGACCCACACACACACACACACCCCGACCCACACACACACACCCCGACCCACACACACACACACCCCGACCCACACACACACACCCCGACCCACACACACACCCCGACCCAAACACACACTCCGCGACCCACACACACACACCCCGACCCACACACACACACCCCGACCCACACACACACCCCGACCCACACACACACACATCCCGACCCACACGCACACACACCGACACACACAAACGCACCCCGACCCCCACACACACAACCCGACCCACACACACACACCCCGACCCACACACACACACACCCCGACCCACACACACATACCTCCGACCCACACACACTCACCCCGACCCACACACACACACACCCCGACCCACACACACACACACCCCGACCCACACACACACCCCGACCCACACACACACACCCCGACCCACACATACACACACCCCGACCCACACACACACACCCCGACCCACACACACACACACCCCGACCCACACACACACACCACGACCCACACACACACACCCCGACCCACACACACACACCCCCCGACCGACACACACACGCCCCGACCCACACACACACACCCCCCGACTCACACACACACACCCCCCGAGCCACACACACACACACCCCGACCCACACACACACCCCCCGACCCACACACACACACACACCCCGACCCACACACACACCCCGACCCACACACACACACCCCGACCCACACACACACACCCCGACCCACACACACACACACACCCCGACCCACACAAACGCACCCCGACCCACACACACACACACCCCGACTCTCACACACACACCCCGACCAACACACAAACACACACCCCGACCCACACACACACACCCCGACCCACACACACACCCCGACCCACACACACACACACAACTGGACCCACACACACACACCCCGACCCACACACACACAAACCCCGACCCACACACACACACCCTGACCCACACACACACACCCCGTCCCACACACACACACCCCGACCCACACACACACACCCCGACCCACACACACACACCCCGACCCACACACAGACCCCGACGCACACACACACACACCCTGACCCACACACACACACCCCGACCCACACACACACAGCCCGACCCACCCACACACACCCCGACCCACACACACACACACCCCTGCCCACACACACACTCCCCGACCCACACACACTCTGACCCATACACAGACACACCGACCCACACACACACACCCCGACCCACACACACACACACCCCGACCCACACACACACACCCCGACCCACACACACTCTGACCCATACACACACACCCCGACCCACACACACACACCCCGACCCACACACACACACCCCAACCCACACACACACCCCGACCCACACACACACACCCCGACCCACACACACACCCCGACCCGCACACACACACCCCGACCCACACACACACACCCCGACCCACACACACACACCCCGACCCACACACACACCGCGACCCACACACACACACCCCGACCCACACACACACACCCCGACCCACACACACACACCCCGACTCACACACACACACCCCGACCCACACACACACACCCCGACCCACACACACACACCCCGACCCACACACACACACCCTGACCCACACACACACACCCCGACCCACACACACACACACCCCGACCCACACACACACAGACCCGGACCCACACACACACACACCGACCCACACACACACACCCCGACCCACACACACACACACCGACTCACACACACACACCACGACCTACACACACACACACCAACCCACACATACACCCCCCGACCCACACACACACACCCCGGCCCACACACACACACCCCGACCCACACACACACACCCCTACCCACACACACACACCCCGACCCACACACACACCCCACGACCCACACACACACCCCCCGACCCACACACACACACCCCGACCTACACACACACACCCCGACCCACACACACACACCCCGACCCACACACACACACCCCGACCCACACACAGACCCCGACGCACACACACACACACCCCGACCCGCACACACACACACACCCCGACCCACACACACACACCCCGACCCACACACACACACCCCGACCCACACACACACACCCCGACCCACACACACACACACCCCGACCAACGCACACACACCCCGACCCACACACACACACCCCGACCCACACACACACACCCCGACCCACACACACACACCCCGACCCACACACACACACACCGACCCCCACACACACACCCCGACCCACACACACACACACCGACCCACACACACACACCCCCCGACCCACACACACACACCCCGACCCACACAGACACACACACCCCGACCCACACACACACACACACCCCGACCCACACACACACACCGCGACCCACACACACAGACCCCGACCCACACACACACACACCCCGAATCACACACACACACCCCGACCCACACACACACACCCCGACCCACACACACACACACCGACCCACATACACACACCCCGACGCACACACACACACCCCGACCCACACACAGACACCCCGACCCACACACATACCCCGACCCACACACACACACCCCGATCCACACACACACACCCCGACCCACACAAACACCCACCCCGACCCACACACACACACACCGACCCACACACACACACCCCGACCCACACACACACACCCCAACCCACACACACACACACCCCGACCCACACACAGACACCTCCGACCCACACACACACACCCCGACCCACACACACACCCCGACCCACACACACACACACCCCGACCCACACACACACACCCCGACCCACACATACACACCCCGACCCACACACACACACCCCGACCCACACACACACACCCCGACCCACACACACACAGCCCGACCCACCCACACACACCCCGACCCACACACACACACACCCCGACCCACACACACACACCCCGACCCACACACACTCTGACCCATACACACACACCCCGACCCACACACACACACCCCGACCCACACACACACACCCCGACCAACACACACACACCCCGACCCACACACACACACCCCCCGACCCACACACACACACCCCGACCCACACACACACACCCCGACCCACACACACACACCCCGACCCACACACACACACCCCGACCCACACACACACACCCCGACCCACACACACACACCCCGACCCCCACACACACCGCGACCCACACACACACACCCCGACCCACACACACACACCCCGACCCCCACACACACACCCAGACCCACACACAGACACCCCGACCCACACACACACACCCCGACCCACACACACACACACCCCGACCCACACACACACAGACCCGGACCCACACACACACACACCGACCCACACACACACCCCGACCCACACACACACACACCCCGACCCTCACACACACACACCGACTCACACACACACACCACGACCTACACACACACACACCGACCCAAACACACACACCCCGACCCACACACACACACCCCGCCCACACACACACACCCCGACCCACACACACACCCCACGACCCACACACACACCCCTGACCCACACACACACACCCCGACCCACACACACACACCCCGACCCACACACACACACCCCGACCCACACACACACACCCCGACCCACACACACACACCCCGACCCACACACAGACCCCGACGCACACACACACACACCCCGACCCACACACACACACCCCGACCCACACACACACACCCCGACCCACACACACACACCCCGACCCACACACACACACCCCGACCCACACACACACACACCCCGACCAACGCACACACACCCCGACCCACACACACACACCCCGACCCACACACACACACCCCGACCCACACACACACACCCCGACCCACACACACACACACCGACCCCCACACACACACCCCGACCCACACACACACACACCGACCCACACACACTCACCCCCCGACCCACACACACACACCCCGACCCACACAGACACACACACCCCGACCCACACACACACACACACCCCGACCCACACACACACACCCCGACCCACACACACACACCCTGACCCACACACACACACCCCGACCCACACACACACAGACCCCGACCCACACACACACACCCCGACCCACACACACACACACCCCGACCCACACACACATACCTCCGACCCACACACACACACCCCGACCCACACACACACACACCCCGACCCACACACACACACACCCCGACCCACACACACACCCCGACCCACACACACACACCCCGACCCACACATACACACACCCCGACCCACACACACACACCCCGACCCACACACACACACACCCCGACCCACACACACACACCACGACCCACACACACACACCCCGACCCACACACACACACCCCCCGACCGACACACACACGCCCCGACCCACACACACACAGCCCCCGACCCACACACACACACCCCCCGAGCCACACACACACACACGCCGACCCACACACACACCCCCCGACCCACACACACACACACACCCCGACCCACACACACACCCCGACCCACACACACACACCCCGACCCACACACACACACCCCGACCCACACACACACACACACCCCGACCCACACAAACGCACCCCGACCCACACACACACACACCCCGACTCACACACACACACCCCGACCAACACACAAACACACACCCCGACCCACACACACACACCCCGACCCACACACACACCCCGACCCACACACACACACACAACTGGACCCACACACACACACCCCGACCCACACACACACAAACCCCGACCCACACACACACACCCTGACCCACACACACACACCCCGTCCCACACACACACACCCCGACCCACACACACACACCCCGACCCACACACACACACCCCGACCCACACACAGACCCCGACGCACACACACACACACCCTGACCCACACACACACACCCCGACCCACACACACACAGCCCGACCCACCCACACACACCCCGACCCACACACACACACACCCCTGCCCACACACACACACCCCGACCCACACACACTCTGACCCATACACAGACACACCGACCCACACACACACACCCCGACCCACACACACACACACCCCGACCCACACACACACACCCCGACCCACACACACTCTGACCCATACACACACACCCCGACCCACACACACACACCCCGACCCACACACACACACCCCAACCCACACACACACCCCGACCCACACACACACACCCCGACCCACACACACACCCCGACCCGCACACACACACCCCGACCCACACACACACACCCCGACCCACATACACACACCCCGACCCACACACACACCGCGACCCACACACACACACCCCGACCCACACACACACACCCTGACCCACACACACACACCCCGACCCACACACACACACACCCCGACCCACACACACACAGACCCGGACCCACACACACACACACCGACCCACACACACACACCCCGACCCACACACACACACACCGACTCACACACACACACCACGACCTACACACACACACACCGACCCACACACACACCCCCCGACCCACACACACACACCCCGGCCCACACACACACACCCCGACCCACACACACACACCCCGACCCACACACACACCCCACGACCCACACACACACCCCCCGACCCACACACACACACCCCGACCTACACACACACACCCCGACCCACACACACACACCCCGACCCACACACACACACCCCGACCCACACACACACCCCGACGCACACACACACACACCCCGACCCACACACACACACCCCGACCCACACACACACACCCCGACCCACACACACACACCCCGACCCACACACACACACACCCCGACCAACGCACACACACCCCGACCCACACACACACACCCCGACCCACACACACACACCCCGACCCACACACACACACCCCGACCCACACACACACACACTGACCCACACACACACACACCGACCCCCACACACACACCCCGACCCACACACACACACACACCGACCCCCACACACACACCCCGACCCACACACACACACACCGACCCACACACACTCACCCCCCGACCCACACACACACACCCCGACCCACACAGACACACACACCCCGACCCACACACACACACACACCCCGACCCACACACACACACCCCGACCCACACACACAGACCCCGACCCACACACACACACACCCCGACCCACACACACACACACACCCCGACCCACACACACACACCCCGACCCACACACACACACACACCCCGACCCACACACACACACCCCGACCCACACACACAGACCCCGACCCACACACACACACACCCCGACCCACACACACACACACCCCGAAACACACACACACACCCCGACCCACACACACACACCCCGACCCACACACACACACCCCGACCCACACACAGACACCCCGACCCACACACATACCCCGACCCACACACACACACCCCGATCCACACACACACACCCCGACCCACACAAACACCCACCCCGACCCACACACACACACCGACCCACACACACACCCCCCGACCCACACACACACACCCCGACCCACACTCTCCTCACCCATCCCATTCTACCTCCGCTCACACATCCCATTCTACCTCCGCTCACACATCCCATTCTACCTCTCCTCACACATCCCATTCTACCTCTCCTCACACATCCCATTCTACCTCTCCTCACACATCCCATTCTACCTCTCCTCACACGTCCCATTCTACCTCTCCTCACACGTCCCATTCTACCTCCCCTCACACATCCCATTCTACCTCTCCCCACATATCCCATTCTACCTCTCCTCACACATCCCATTCTACCTCTCCTCACACATCCCATTCTACCTCCTCACACATCCCATTCTACCTCTCATCACATCCCATTCTACCTCTCTCACACATCCCATTCTACCTCTCCTCACACATCCCATTCTACCTCTCATCACATCCCATTCTACCTCCTCACACATCCCATTCTACCTCTCCTCACACATCCCATTCTACCTCCCTCACACATCCCATTCTACCTCTCCTCACACGTCCCATTCTACCTCCCCTCACACATCCCATTCTACCTCCCCTCACACGTCCCATTCTACCTCTCCTCACACATCCCATTCTACCTCTCCTCACCCATCCCATTCTACCTCTCCTCACACATCCCATTCTACCTCCCCTCACACATCCCATTCGACCTCCTCACACACCCCATTCTACCTCCTCACACGTCCCATTCTACCTCTCCTCACACATCCCATTCTACCTCTCCTCACACATCCCATTCTACCTCCCCTCACACATCCCATTCTACCTCCCCTCACACATCCCATTCTACGTCTCCTCACACATCACATTCTACCTCTCCTGTCACATCCCATTCTATCTCTCCTCACACATCCCATTCTACCTCTCCTCACACATCCCATTCTACCTCTCCTCACACGACCCATTTTACCTCCCCTCATATCCCATTCTACCTCTCCTCACACATCCCATTCGACCTCTCCTCACACGTCCCATTCTACCTCCCCTCACACATCCCATTCTACCTCTCCCCACACATCCCATTCTACCTCTCCTCACACATCCTGTTCTACCTCCCCTCACACCTCCCATTCTACCTCCGCTCACACATCCCATTCTACCTCTCCTCACACATCCCATTCTACCTCTCCTCACACATCCCATTCTACCTCTCCTCACACATCCCATTCTACCTCCCCTCACATCCCATTCTACCTCTCCTCACACATCCCACTCTACCTCTCCTCACACATCCCATTCTACCTCCCCTCACACATCCCATTCTACCTCCCCTCACACATCCCATTCTACCTCTCCTCACACATCCCATTCTACTCTCATCACATCCCATTCTACCTCTCATCACACATCCATTCTACCTCCGCACACGTCCCATTCTACCTCTCCTCACACTTCCCATTCTACCTCTCCTCACACATCCCTTTCTACCTCTCCTCACACATCCCATTCTACCTCTCCTCACACATCCCATTCTACCTCTCCTCACACATCCCATTCTACCTCTCCTCACACGTCCCATTCTACCTCTCCTCACACTTCCCATTCTACCTCCCCTCACACATCCCATTCTACCTCTCCTCACACATCCCATTCTACCTCCGCTCACACATCCCATTCTACCTCTCCTGACACATCCCATTCTACCTCTCCTCACACATCCCATTCTACCTCTCCTCACACATCCCATTCTACCTCTCACACATCCCATTCAACCTCTCCTCACACATCCCATTCTACCTCACCTCACACATCCCATCACCTCACATCACATCCCATTCTACCTCCTCACACGTCCCATTCTACCTCTCCTCACACATCCCATTCTACCCCCCTCACACATCCCATTCTACCTCTCCTCACACATCCCATCTACCTCTCCTCAAACGTCCCATTCTACCTCCCCTCACACATCCCATTCTACCTCACCTCACACATCCCATTCTACCTCTCCTCACATCCCATTCTACCTCCCCTCACACATCCCATTCTACCTCTCCTCACACATCCCATTCTACCTCTCCTCACACACCCATTCTACCTCCCCTCACACATCCCATTCTACCTCTCCTCACACATCCCATTCTACCACTCCTCACATCCCATTCTACCTCCCCTCACACATCCCATTCAACCTCTCCTCTCACGTCCCATCTACCTCTCCCCACACATCCCATTCTACCTCCCCTCACACATCCCATTCTACCTCTCCTCACACATCCCACTCTACCTCTCCTCTCACATCCCGTTCTACCTCTCCTCACACATCCCATTCTACCTCTCCTGCACATCCCATTCTTCTCTCCTCACACATCCCATTCTACCTCTCCTCACACATCCCATTCTACCTCTCCTCACACATCCCATTCTACCTCCACTCACACAACCCATTCTACCTCTCCTCACACATCCCATCTACCTCTCCTCACATCCAATTCTACCTCCCCTCACACATCCCATTCTACCTCTCCTCACACATCCCATTCTACCTCTCCTCACACATCCCATTCTACCTCCCCTCACACATCCCATTCTACCTCTCCTCACACATCCCATTCTACCTCTCCTCACATCCCATTCTACCTCCCCTCACACATCCCATTCTACCTCTCCTCTCACGTCCCATTCTGCCTCTCCTCACACAACCCATTCTACCTCCCCTCACACATCCCATTCTACCTCGCCTCACACATCCCATTCTACCTCTCCTCACATCCCATTCTACCTCTCCTCACACATCCCATTCTACCTCTCCTCACACATCCCATTCTACCTCCACTCACACAACCCATTCTACCTCTCCTCACACATCCCATTCTACCTCTCCTCACATCCCATTCAACCTCTCCTCACACATCCCATTCTACCTCTCCTCATACATCCCATTCTACCTCTCCTCACACATCCCATTCTACCTCTCCTCACACATCCCATTCTACCTCCCCTCACATCCCATTCTACCTCTCCTCACACATCCCATTCTACTTCTCCTCACACATCCCATTCTACCTCTCCTCACACATCCCATTCTACCTCTCCTCACACATCCCATTCTCCCTCTCCTCACACATCCCATTCTACCTCTCCTCACACATCCCATTCTACCTCCCCTCACACATCCCATTCTACCTCCCCTCACACATCCCATTCTACATCTCCTGTCACATCCCATTCTATCTCTTCTCACACATCCCATTCTACCTCTCCTCACACATCCCATTCTACCTCCCCTCACATCCCATTCTACCTCCCCTCACACATCCCATTCTACCTCTCCTCACACGTCCCATTCTACCTCTCCTCACCCATCCCATTCTACCTCCGCTCACACATCCCATTCTACCTCCGCTCACACATCCCATTCTACCTCTCCTCACACATCCCATTCTACCTCTCCTCACACATCCCATTCTACCTCTCCTCACACATCCCGTTCTACCTCTCCTCACACGTCCCATTCTACCTCTCCTCACACGTCCCATTCTACCTCCCCTCACACATCCCATTCTACCTCTCCCCACATATCCCATTCTACCTCTCCTCACACATCCCATTCTACCTCTCCTCACACATCCCATTCTACCTCCTCACACATCCCATTCTACCTCTCCTCACACATCCCATTCTACCTCTCCTCACACATCCCATTCTACCTCTCCTCACACGTCCCATTCTACCTCCCCTCACACATCCCATTCTACCTCCCCTCACACGTCCCATTCTACCTCTCCTCACACATCCCATTCTACCTCTCCTCACCCATCCCATTCTACCTCTCCTCACACATCCCATTCTACCTCCCCTCACACATCCCATTCGACCTCCTCACACACCCCATTCTACCTCCTCACACGTCCCATTCTACCTCTCCTCACACATCCCATTCTACCTCTCCTCACACATCCCATTCTACCTCCCCTCACACATCCCATTCTACCTCCCCTCACACATCCCATTCTACGTCTCCTCACACATCACATTCTACCTCTCCTGTCACATCCCATTCTATCTCTCCTCACACATCCCATTCTACCTCTCCTCACACATCCCATTCTACCTCTCCTCACACGACCCATTTTACCTCCCCTCATATCCCATTCTACCTCTCCTCACACATCCCATTCGACCTCTCCTCACACGTCCCATTCTACCTCCCCTCACACATCCCATTCTACCTCTCCCCACACATCCCATTCTACCTCTCCTCACACATCCTGTTCTACCTCCCCTCACACCTCCCATTCTACCTCCGCTCACACATCCCATTCTACCTCCTCCACACATCCCATTCTACCTCTCCTCACACATCCCATTCTACCTCTCCTCACACATCCCATTCTACTCCCCTCACATCCCATTCTACCTCTCCTCACACATCCCACTCTACCTCTCCTCACACATCCCATTCTACCTCCCCTCACACATCCCATTCTACCTCCCCTCACACATCCCATTCTACCTCTCCTCACACATCCCATTCTACCTCCCCTCACACATCCCATTCTACCTCTCCTCACATCCCATTCTACCTCTCCTCTCACGTCCCGTTCTACCTCTCCTCACACATCCCATTCTACCTCTCCTCACATCCCATTCTACCTCTCCTCTCACGTCCCGTTCTACCTCTCCTCACACATCCCATTCTACCTCCCCTCACACGTCCCATTCTACCTCCCCTCACACATCCCATTCTACCTCTCCTCACACATCCCATTCTACCTCTCCTCACATCCCATTCTACCTCCCCTCACACATCCCATTCTCCCCCTCACACATCCCATTCTACCTCTCCTCTCACATCCCATTCTACCTCTCCCGCACATCCCATTGTACCTCTCCTCACACATCCCATTCTACCTCTCCTCTCACGTCCCGTTCTACCTCTCCTCACACATCCCATTCTACCTCTCCTCACACATCCCATTCTAACTCTCCTCACGCATCCCATTCTACCTCTCCTCACATCCCATTCTACCTCTCCTCACAAATCCCATTCTACCTCTCCTCACACATCCGATTCTACCTCCCCTCACACATCCCATTCTACCTCTCCTCACACATCCCATTCTACCTCCCTCAAACATCCCATTCTACCTCTCCTCACATCCCATCTACCTCTCCTCACACATCCCATTCTACCACACCTCACACATCCCATTCTACCTCTCCTCACACATCCCATTCTACCTCCCTCACACATCCCATTCTACCTCTTAACACATCCCATTCTACCTCTCCTCACACATCCATTCTACCTCGTCACACATCCCATTCTACCTCCTCACACGTCCCATTCTACCTCCCCTCACACATCCCATTCTACCTCTCCTCACACATCCCATTCTACCTCCCCTCACACATCCCATTCTCCCCCTCACACATCCCATTCTACCTCTCCTCTCACATCCCATTCTACCTCTCCTCACATCCCATTCTACCTCTCCTCTCACATCCCATTCTACCTCTCCTCACATCCCATTCTACCTCTCCTCACATCCCATTCTACCTCCCCTCACACATCCCATTCTACCTCTCCTCTCACGTCCCATTCTACCTCTCCCCACATCCCATTCTACCTCCCCTCACACATCCCATTCTACCTCTCCTCACACATCCCATTCTACCTCTCCTCTCACGTCCCGTTCTACCTCTCCTCACACATCCCATTCTACCTCTCCTCACACATCCCATTCTACCTCCCCTCACGCATCCCATTCTACCTCTCCTCACATCCCATTCTACCTCTCCTCACACATCCCATTCTACCTCTCCTCACACATCCGATTCTACCTCCCCTCACACATCCCATTCAACCTCTCCACACACCATTCTACCTCCCTCACACATCCCATCTACCTCACATCACATCCCATTCTACCCACACATCCCATTCTACCTCTCCTCACACATCCATTCTACCTCCTCACACAACCCATTCTACCTCCTCACACGTCCCATCTACCTCTCCTCACACTTCCCATTCTACCTCTCCTCACACATCCCATTCTACCTCTCCTCACACATCCCATTCTACCTCTCCTCACACGTCCCATTCTACCTCTCCTCACACTTCCCATTCTACCTCCCCTCACACATCCCATTCAACCTCCCCTCACACATCCCATTCTATCTCTCCTCACACATCCCATTCTACCTCTCCTCACACATCCCATTCTACCTCTCCTCACACATCCCATTCTACCTCTCCTCACGCATCCCATTCTACCTCTCATCACATCCCATTCTACCTCTCATCACATCCCATTCTACCTCTCCTCACTCGTCCCATTCTACCTCCCCTCACACATCCCATTCTACCTCTCCTCACACATCCCACTCTACCTCTCCTCACATCCCATTCTACCTCCCCTCACACATCCCATTCTACCTCTCCTCACACATCCCATTCTACCTGTCCTCACACATCCCATTCTACCTCTACTCACACATCCCAATCTACCTCCCCTCACACATCCCATTCCACCTCTCCTCACACATCCCATTCTACCTCTCCTGTCACATCCCATTCTATCTCTCCTCACACATCCCATTCTACCTCTCCTCACACATCCCATTCTACCTCTCCTCACATCCCATTCTACCTCTCCTCACACATCCCAATCTACCTCTCCTCACACATCCCATTCTCCCCCTCACACATCCCATTCTACCTCCCCTCACACATCCCATTCTACCTCTCCTCACACATCCCATTCTCCCTCCCCTCACACATCCCATTCTACCTCCCCTCACACATCCCATTCTACCTCTCCTCACACATCCCATTCTATCTCTCCTCACACATCCCATTCTACCTCCCCTCACACATCCCATTCTACCTCCCTCACATCCCATTCTACCTCTCCTCACACATCCCATTCTACCTCTCCTCACACATCCCATTCTACCTCTCCTCTCACGTCCCGTTCTACCTCTCCTCACACATCCCATTCTACCTCCTCACACATCCCATTCTACCTCCCCTCACACATCCCATTCTACCTCCCCTCACATCCCATTCTACCTCTCCTCACACATCCCATTCTACCTCTCCTCACACATCCCATTCTATCTCCCCTCACACATCCCATTCTACCTCTCCTCACACATCCCATTCGACCTCTCCTCACACATCCCATTCTACCTCTCCTCACATCCCATTCTACCTCTCCTCACACATCCCATTCTACCTCTCCTCACACATCCCATTCTACCTCTCCTCACACATCCCATTCTACCTCCCCTCACATCCCGTTCTACCTCTCCTCACACATCCCATTCTAATTCTCCTCACACGTCCCATTCTACCTCCCCTCACATCCCATTCTACCTCCCCTCACATCCCATTCTACCTCTCCTCACACATCCCATTCTACCGCTCCTCACACGTCCCATTCTACCTCTCCTCACCCATCCCATTCTATCTCTCCTCACACATCCCATTCTACCTCCTCACACATCCCATTCTACCTCTCCTCACACATCCCATTGTACCTCTCCTCACACGTCCCATTCTGCCTCTCCTCACACATCCCATTCTACCTCTCCCCACACATCCCATTCTACCTCCCCTCACACCCCATTCTACCTCTCCTCACAAATCCCATTCTACCTCTCCTCACACATCCCATTCTACCTCCCCTCACATCCCGTTCTACCTCTCCTCACACATCCCATTCTAATTCTCCTCACACGTCCCATTCTACCTCTCCTCACATCCCATTCTACCTCTCCTCACAAATCCCATTCTACCTCTCCTCACACATCCGATTCTACCTCCCCTCACACATCCCATTCTACCTCTCCTCACACATCCCATTCTACCTCTCCTCACACATCCCATCTACCTCTCCTCACATCCCATTCTACCTCTCCTCACACATCCCATTCTACCACTCCTCACACATCCCATTCTACCTCTCCTCACACATCCCATTCTACCTCTCCTCACACATCCCATTCTACCTCTTATCACAACCCATTCTACCTCTCCTCACACATCCATTCTACCTCGTCACACATCCCATTCTACCTCCTCACACGTCCCATTCTACCTCCCCTCACACATCCCATTCTACCTCTCCTCACACATCCCATTCTACCTCCCCTCACACATCCCATTCTCCCCCTCACACATCCCATTCTACCTCTCCTCTCACATCCCATTCTACCTCTCGTCACATCCCATTCTACCTCTCCTCTCACATCCCATTCTACCTCTCCTCACATCCCATTCTACCTCTCCTCACATCCCATTCTACCTCCACTCACACATCCCATTCTACCTCTCCTCTCACGTCCCATTCTACCTCTCCCCACACATCCCATTCTACCTCCCCTCACACATCCCATTCTACCTCTCCTCACACATCCCATTCTACCTCTCCTCTCACGTCCCGTTCTACCTCTCCTCACACATCCCATTCTACCTCTCCTCACACATCCCATTCTACCTCCCCTCACGCATCCCATTCTACCTCTCCTCACATCCCATTCTACCTCTCCTCACACATCCCATTCTACCTCTCCTCACACATCCGATCTACATCCCCTCACACATCCCATCTACCTCTCCTCACACATCCGATTCTACCTCCCCCACACACCTCCCATCTCATCACATCCCATCTACCTCTCATCACATCCCATCCAACCTCCCACACACCTCACCTCCCACATCCCATTCTACCTCCTCACACATCCCATTCTACCTCCTCACACATCCCATTCTACCTCTCCTCACACATCCCATTCTACCTCTCCTCACACATCCAATCTACCTCTCCTCACACATCCCATTCTACCTCTCCCACACTTCCCCATACTACCTCACCTCACACATCCCATTCTACCTCCCCTCACACATCCCATTCTACCTCTCCACACACACCCATCAACCTCTCCCACACATCCCATTCTACCTCACCTCACACATCCCATTCTACCTCCACACACACCCATTCTACCTCTCACACATCCCATTCTACCTCCTCACACATCCCATTCTACCACCTCACCTCCCATCAACCTCCTCACACATCCCATCTACCTCCCTCA
The DNA here is from genome assembly GCF_052327205.1 of Somniosus microcephalus. Classification (NCBI taxonomy): domain Eukaryota; kingdom Metazoa; phylum Chordata; class Chondrichthyes; order Squaliformes; family Somniosidae; genus Somniosus; species Somniosus microcephalus. The sequence goes on from NC_140989.1 coordinate 178,504,423, forward strand.
CACATCCCAATCTACCTCTCCTCACACATCCCATCTACCTCACCTCACACATCCCATTCTACCTCTCCTCACACATCCCTTCTACCTCCCTCACACATCCCATTCACCTCTCCTCACACATCCCATCTCCTCACACACATCCCAATCAACCACCCTCACACCATCCCCATTCACACCTCTCCTCACACATCCCATCTCCATCCCACATCCATCTACCTCTCCTCACATCCCATTCTACCTCTCCTCACACATCCCAATCTACCTCTCCTCACACATCCCATTCTCCCCTCACACATCCCATTCTACACCCCCTCACACATCCCATTCTACCCTCCCCTCACACATCCCATTCTACCTCCCCTCACACATCCCATTCTACCCTCCCCTCACACATCCCATTCTACCTCCACACATCCATCACACCTCCCCACACACCATCTACCTCCCTCACACATCCCATTCTACCTCACCTCCCATCAACCTCTCCTCACACATCCCATTCTACCTCTCCTCACACATCCCATTCTACCTCTCCTCACACATCCCATTCTACCTCTCCTCACACATCCCATTCTACCTCCCTCACACATCCCATTCTACCTCCCCTCACACATCCCATTCTACCTCTCCTCACACATCCCATTCTACCTCCTCACACCATCCCATTCTACCTCCCTCACACATCCCATTCTACCTCCCTCACACATCCCATTCTACCTCCTCACACATCCATTCTACTCTCCTCACACATCCCATTCTACCTCTCCTCACACATCCATTCTAACCTCCCTCTCACACATCCCATTCTACCTCTCCTCACACATCCCATTCTACCTCTCCTCACACATCCCATTCTACCTCCCCTCACATCCCATTCTACCTCTCCTCACACATCCCATTCTACTCTCCCATCACCTCCCCACATCCCATTCTACCTCCCCTCACATCCCATTCTACTCTCCTCCCACACATCCCATTCTACCTCTCCTCACACATCCCATTCTACCTCTCCTCACACATCCCATTCTACCTCTCTCCTCACACATCCCATTCTACCTCCTCACACATCCCATTCTACACTCTCCTCACACATCCCATTGTACCTCTCCTCACACATCCCATTCTGCCTCTCCTCACACATCCCATTCTACCTCTCCCCACACATCCCATTCTACCTCCCCTCACACCCCATTCTACCTCTCCTCACAAATCCCATTCTACCTCTCCTCACACATCCCATTCTACCTCCCCTCACATCCCGTTCTACCTCTCCTCACACATCCCATTCTAATTCTCCTCACACGTCCCATTCTACCTCTCCTCACATCCCATTCTACCTCTCCTCACAAATCCCATTCTACCTCTCCTCACACATCCGATTCTACCTCCCCTCACACATCCCATTCTACCTCTCCTCACACATCCCATTCTACCTCTCCTCACACATCCCATTCTACCTCTCCTCACATCCCATTCTACCTCTCCTCACACATCCCATTCTACCACTCCTCACACATCCCATTCTACCTCTCCTCACACATCCCATTCTACCTCTCCTCACACATCCCATTCTACCTCTTATCACATCCCATTCTACCTCTCCTCACACATCCATTCTACCTCGTCACACATCCCATTCTACCTCCTCACACGTCCCATTCTACCTCCCCTCACACATCCCATTCTACCTCTCCTCACACATCCCATTCTACCTCCCCTCACACATCCCATTCTCCCCCTCACACATCCCATTCTACCTCTCCTCTCACATCCCATTCTACCTCTCCTCACATCCCATTCTACCTCTCCTCTCACATCCCATTCTACCTCTCCTCACATCCCATTCTACCTCTCCTCACATCCCATTCTACCTCCCCTCACACATCCCATTCTACCTCTCCTCTCACGTCCCATTCTACCTCTCCCCACACATCCCATTCTACCTCCCCTCACACATCCCATTCTACCTCTCCTCACACATCCCATTCTACCTCTCCTCTCACGTCCCGTTCTACCTCTCCTCACACATCCCATTCTACCTCTCCTCACACATCCCATTCTACCTCCCCTCACGCATCCCATTCTACCTCTCCTCACATCCCATTCTACCTCTCCTCACACATCCCATTCTACCTCTCCTCACACATCCGATTCTACCTCCCCTCACACATCCCATTCTACCTCTCCTCACACATCCGATTCTACCTCCCCTCACACATCCCATTCTACCTCTCATCACATCCCATTCTACCTCTCATCACATCCCATTCTACCTCTCCTCACACATCCATTCTACCTCCTCACACATCCCATTCTACCTCCTCACACGTCCCATTCTACCTCTC